>NC_080377.1:63559380-63918570 GCF_014773155.1 Arachis stenosperma | reverse complement strand
GTGTAGAAACTCCACCGTTGAAAATACATAAGAACAAGGTCTAGGCATGGCCGTGAGGCCAGCCCCATGATCTAAGATAGCATAAGACTAAAGATGGCTACCAAGATTCCAAGACATCAAATACAATAGCAAAAGGTCCTATTTATAGGGAACTAGTAGCTTAAGAATTACAAAGATGAGTAAATGACATAAAAATCCACTTCCGGGCCCACTTGGTGTGTGCTTGGGCTGAGCATTGAAGCATTTTCGTGTAGAGACTCTTCTTGGAGTTAAACGCCAGCTTTTGTGCCAGTTTGGGCGTTTAACTCCCACTTTGGTGCCAGTTCCGGCGTTTAACGCTGGAAATTCTGAAGGTGACTTTGAACACCGATTTGGGCCATCAAATCTTGGGCAAAGTATAGACTATCATATATTTCTGGAAAGCCTAGGATGTCTACTTTCCAACGCCGTTGAGAGCGCGCCAATTGGGCTTCTGTAGCTCCAGAAAATCTACTTTGAGTGCAGGGAGGTCAGAATCCAACAGCATCTGCAGTCCTTTTCAGTCTCTGAATCAGATTTTTGCTCAGGTCCCTCAATTTCAGCCAGAAAATACCTGAAATCATAGAAAAACACACAAACTCATAGTAAAGTCCAAAAAAGTGAATTTTAACTAAAAACTAATAAAAATATACTAAAAACTAACTAAATCCTACTAGAAACATACTAAAAACAATGCCAAAAAGCGTACAAATTATCCGCTCATCACTCCCACTTGGTTAACTTCTAACTATAAAGGGAAGTCAAGTGGAGGAATTAACTTGATATCATAAATCCTAGCTAAATCTAGATGAAAGACTAGCTATAGTGACATTCAAGTCAATTAGCAACTTTCAATTATCAATCATCAAAGGAATTAGATAATTCAAGAGTTTCCAATTACTCAACCAAAGGCAAGAGGAACAAAATCTACCTCATAACCAAAAGAAGCATTTCATCAAACACATAAAAGGCAACAAAGATAAACAACATGAATTTTCAAGAATTGAAGAGAGACCTAACTACAAAAGTAGGAGATTAACAATAGAAAGACAATACAATTATGAAACAACAAAGGACTTACCAATTGCATTGAAGAAGAATTGTAGATCTACAAAAGAGTGCATGAAGAAAAAAGTAAAGAATTACAAGAAGTAAATCACTAATCTAGAGAGAGAGAGTAGAAGAATAATAATTGATAAAGAAAAAGTGAATCAAAGCATGAATTAAACCTAGATCTAAGAAATCCTAATTTAGATCTAAACCTAATCCTAATTCTAGAGAGAAGAGAAAGCTTCTCTCTCTAGAAACTAACTCTATAACTAAACTAAAACTAAACTATGACTAATTGCCTCATCCCTCTTCAATCCTTGGGTTAAATAGCATCAGAAATGAGTTGGATTGGACCCAAAATGCTTCAGAAATTGCTGGCCATGAGTTGCCTTTAGTGAGTCACGTGCGAGCATCGATGCGTACGTATACATCACATGTATGCATCCCTAAATGCCAAGCAACTAGAACATATTTTATATCCTTTTGAAGTCCCGGATGTCATCTTTCCAACGCAACTAAAACCGCCTCATTTGGACCTCTATAGCTCAAGTTATGATCGTTTAAGTGCGAAGAGGTCAGGATTGACAGCTTTGCGTTTCCTTTATTTCTTCAAGAGTTCTCCATTTCTACATGCTTTTTCTTCATTCCCTCAATTCCAATCTTTGCCTCCTAAACTTGAAATCACTTAACAAACATATTAAGGCATCTAATGAACTCAAGGGGAATTAAATTTAGCTATTTTAAGACCCAAAAAGCATGTTTTCACTCTTAAGCACAATTAAAGGAGAATTTACAAAATCATGCTATTTTAGTGAATAAATGGGAGACAAGTTGACAAAACCCTCTAAATTCAACACAAGATAAACCCTAAAAATGGGGTTTATCAGTATGGCCTTGCACTCTTCCCATGGGTTAGGCACTTTGTCACTGAAAAAGGTATTAGGAAGCTTCTAAGGTGCTTGCTTGCTCAACAGACCCACTTGAATCTCCAAGTTTCTAAGTGAGGTTCTGATTTCCTGCATAAAACTGTGAGTAATCTTGGAAAGCTCTGCAACTATAGATTCTGAGTCAGATAATTTCTAACAATGAGAAGGTGCTTGATATTATTGAGAGGGCTAAAACTGACGGTTTTTATTGAAGTTATTCTGATTAAATTTGCCTAAAAAGAAAAGTTGTTGTTGAAGTTCGGTTGCCTTTTGGTGCACGAAATTGTGATCATCAACAATGGCACCAAAAACTTGGTGGCGCTCTCAAACGTGAATCACACTTTGTCACAACTTCGCACAACTAACCAGCAAGTGCACTGGGTCGTCCAAGTAATACCTTACGTGAGTAAGGGTCGATCCCACGGAGATTGTTGGTATGAAGCAAGCTATGGTCATCTTGTAAATCTCAGTTAGGCGGATTCAAATGGTTATAAAGGTTTTGAATTTTATAATAAATAAAACATAAAATAAGATAGAGATACTTATGTAAATCATTGGTAGGAATTTCAGATAAGTGTATGGAGATGCTGTGTTCCTTCTGAATCTCTGCTTTCCTGCTGCTTTCATCCAATTCTTCTTACTCCTTTCCATGGCAAGCTGTATCTAGGGCATCACCGTTGTCAATGGCTACATCCCATCCTCTCAGTGAAAATGGTCCAAATGCTCTTGTCACAGCATGGCTAATCATCTGTCGGTTCTCGATCATGTCGGAATAGAATCCATTGATTCTTTTGCATCTGTCACCACGCACAACAATCACGAGTTTGAAGCTCGTCACAGTCATTCAATCCTTGAATTCTACTCGAAATACCACAGACAAGGTTTAGACTTTCCGGATTCTCAAGAATGGCCGCCAAAGGGTTCAAGCTTATACCACGAAGATTTTGATTAAGGAATCCAAGAGACATTCGCTCGTTCTAAGGTAGAACGGAAGTGGTTGTCAGTCACGCGTTCATAGGTGAGAATAATGATGAGTGTCACGGATCATCACATCCATCATGTTGAAGTGCACAAATATCTTAGAACAAGAATAAGCTGAATTGAATAAAAAATAGTAGTAATTGCATTGAAACTTGAGGTACAGCAGAGCTCCACACCCTTAATCTATGGTGTGTAGAAACTCCACCATTGAAAATACATAAGTGATAGTGGTCCGGGCATGGCCGAATGGCCAGCCCCCAAAATATGATATGAAATTCGAACAATAGGGAAAAGGACCCTTAATACAATAGTAAAAAGTCCTATTTATACTAGACTAGCTACTAGGGTTTACAGAAATAAGTCTTACAGAAATCCACTTTTGGGGCCCACTTTGGTGTGTGCTTGGGCTGAACTTGAGCTTTACACGTGCAGAGGCTTCTCTTGGAGTTAAACGCCAAGTTGTAATGTGTTTTTGGCGTTTAACTCTGGTTTGTGACGTGTTTCTGGCGTTTGACTCCAGAATACAGCATGGAACTGGCGTTAAACGCCAGTTTGCATCGTCTAATCTAGAATAAAGTATGGACTATTATATATTGTTGGAAAGATCTGGATGTCTACTTTCTAACGCCATTAAGAACGCGCCATTTGAAGTTCTGTAGCTCCAAAAAATCCATTTTGAGTGCAGGGAGGTCAGAATCTAACAGCATCAGCAGTCCTTTTTCAGACTTCCATCAGAGTTTTGCTCAGGTTCCTCAATTTCAGCTAGAAAATACCTGAAATCACAGAAAAACACACAAACTCATAGTAAAGTCCAGAAATGTGAATTTTGCATAAAAACTAATGAAAACATCCCTAAAAGTAGCTAGATCCTACTAAAAACTACCTAAAAACAATGCCAAAAAGCGTATAAATTATTCGCTCATCACAACACCAAACTTAAATTGTTGCTTGTCCCCAAGCAACTGAAAATCAAATAGGATAAAAGAAGAGAATATACTATAAATCCCAAAATATCAATGAATATTAGTTTTAATTAGATGAGCGGGACTTGTAGCTTTTTGCTTCTGAACAATTTTGGCATCTCACTTTATCCTTTGAAGTTTAGAATGATTGGCATCCATAGGAACTCAGAGTTCAGATAGTGTTAATTGATTCTCTTAGTTAAGTGTGTTGATTCTTGAACACAGCTACTTTTATGAGTCTTGGCCATGGCCCTAAGCACTTTGTTTTCCAGTATTACCACCGGATACTTAAAAGCCACAGACACATAACTGGGTGAACCTTTTCAGATTGGGACTCAGCTTTGCTAAAGTCCCCAGCTAGAGGTGTCCAGAGCTCTTAAGCACACTCTTTTTGCTTTGGATCACGACTTTAACTACTCAGTCTCAAGCTTTTCACTTGGACCTGCATGCCACAAGCACATGGTTAGGGACAGCTTGATTTAGCCGCTTAGGCCTGAATTTATTTTCTTGGGCCCTCCTATCCATTGATGCTCAAAGCCTTAGATCCTTTTTACCCTTGCCTTTTGGTTTTAAGGGCTATTGGCTTTTTCTGCTTGCTTTTTCTTTTTCTTTTATATATATATATATATATATATATATATATATATATATATATATATATATTTTGGCGACTTCTTTTTTTTGCAAGATTTTTCTTTTTCACTGCTTTTTCTTGCTTCAAGAATCAATTTTATGATTTTTCAGATCATCAATAACATTTCTCTTTTTCATTATTCTTTCAAGAGCCAACAATTTTAACATTCATAAACAACAAGATAGAAAATATGCACTGTTCAAGCATTCATTCAGAAAACAAAAAGTATTGTCACCACATCAATATAATTAAACTAATTTCAAGGATGAATTTGAAACTCATGTACTTCTTGTTCTTTTGTATTAAAAACATTTTTCATTTAAGAAAGGTGAAGGATTCATGGAATTATTCATAGCCTTAAGACATAGTTACTAAATACTAATGATCATGTAGTAAAGACACAAACATAGACAAACATATAGCATAAAAACCGAAAAACAGAGAAATAAGAACAAGGAATGAGTCCACCTTAGTGATGGTGGCATCTTCTTCTTGAAGGACCAATGATGTCCTTGAGCTCTTCTATGTCTCTTCCTTGCCTTTGTTGCTCCTCCCTTATTGCTCTTTGATCTTCTCTAATTTCATGGAGAATGATGGAGTGCTCTTGATGTTCCACCCTTAATTGATCCATGTTATAGCTCAAATCTTCTAGAGAAGTGTTGAGTTGTTCCCAATATTTGTTTGGAGGAAAATGCATCCCTTGAGGCATCTCAGGGATTTCTTAATGATGAGCTTCCTCATGCGTCTCTTGAGATCCATGGATGGCCTCTCTTGTTTGCTCCATCCTCTTCTTATTGATGGGCTTGTCCTCTTCAATGAGGATGTCTCCTTCTATGATAACTCCAGCTGAGTAGCATAGATGGCAAATAAGATGAGGAAAAGCTAGCCTTGCCATGGTGGAGGACTTTTTGGCTATTTTGTAGAATTCAAGAGAGATGACTTCATAAACTTCTACTTCCTCTCTAATCATGATGCTAAATATCATGATGGCCCGATCCACAGTAACTTTGGATTGGTTGCAAGTGGGGATGATGGAGCGTTGGATGAACTCCAACCATCCTCTAGCCACAGGCTTTAGGTCCAGTCTTCTTAATTGAACCGGCTTGCCTTTTGAGTCTCTTTTCCATTGAGCTCCTTCCACACATATGTCCATAAGGACTTGGTCCAACTTCTGATCAAAGTTGACTCTTCTAGTGTAAGGGCGTGCATCTTCTTACATCATAGGCAAGTTGAATGCCAACCTCACATTTTCCTGACTGAAATCTAAGTATTTCCCCCGAACCATTGTAAGATAATTCTTTGGATTCGGGTTCATACTTTGATCATGGTTCCTAGTGATCTGATAAACCACTATTTTATGGTTTATATTGTGTTTAATTGTGTGGTTTTATCATGATCCTTACCCACTTATTCATTAATTTAGCATGCATTTATATTTCCTTCCTGAAATTATTACATGATTGAAAACTGCTTCCTAGTGACTTTTAATTATGCATTTTAATTCTCCTTTATTCTATTAGATGTCGTAATTTGTGTGTTAAGTGTTTCAGGCTTTATAGGGCATGAATAAGTTGGAGATTGGAAAGGAAGCTAGCAAAAATGGAAGGAACACGAGAAATTGAGGAGATAACAAGCGAGAAGTGACGCGGCCGCATGGCTCACGCGTTCGCGCGAAAGAGGAGAAATCGCAGTGACGCGGCCGCATGGCTCACGCGACCGCGCGGATTAGAAAAGCACAAGTGACGCGGAAGCGTGGACGACGCGAACGCGTGGCAGGAAAAAACGCGAATGACGCGTCCGCATGGATGACGCGATCGCGTGACGTGCGCGATCTGCATAATCTGCAGAATTCGCTGGAAGGCAATTTTGGACCCTATTTTGACCCAGTTTTCTGCCCAGAACAGCAGACTAGAGCCAGAGAACATGCAGAAACCAGGGACAATAATTCATTCTACACAGTTTTAGTTTTAGATCTAGTTTTTACTCCTCCTCTAGGTTTTTCTCTCTACACATTCATAGTTCCTAGGATTTTATTTTTCTACCACTTTTTGCATTGGGATACTAATAAGAGTTATTACCTCATCAAGACTTCGTCATTCTAGTTCGTTTTCTTTACTTGACTTTACTCTTCCATGTCCTTTGCTTTGTTTAATTTTACCATTAGAATATTTTTAGGATTATTTAATACAAGGATTACTTTTATTTTTAATTGATTATTTTGATTTTTATTTACAATATCTTTCTTTAATTCCTTTTCATATGTTATGAATTTTACATTCACAATGAGCGAGTAGTTCCCTAATGATGAGCGGATAATTTATACGCTTTTTGGCATTGTTTTTAGGTAGTTTTTAGTAAGTTCAAGCTACTTTTAGGGATGTTTTCGTTAGTTTTTATGTTAAATTCACATTTCTGGACTTTACTATGAGTTTGTGTGTTTTTCTGTAATTTCAGGTAATTTCTGGCTGAAATTGAGGGACTTGAGCAAAACTCTGAAAAAGGCTGACAAAAGGACTGCTGATGCTGTTGGAATCTGACCTCCTTGCACTCAAAATGGATTTTCTGGAGCTATAGAACTCGAAATGGCGCTCTCTCAACGGCGTTGGAAAGTAGACATCCATATCTTTCCAGAAATATATAATAGTTCATACTTTATTTGGGAATTGACGACGTAAAGTGGCGCTCAATGCCAAGTACATGCTGCTGTCTGGAGTCAAACGCCAGAAACACGTCACGACCCGGAATTGAATGCCAGAAACACGCTATAACTTGGCGTTCAACTCCAATAAAAGCCTCATCTCGTGGATAGATCAAGCTCAGCCCAAGCATACACCAAGTGGGCCCTGGAAGTGGATTTATGCATCAATTACTTACTCATGTAAACCCTAGTAGCTAGTTTAGTATAAATAGAACATTTTACTATTGTATTCAGTGTCTTTTGACCACGTCCTATCTTTGGTCTCAGTTTCATTTTATTCTTCATCTTAGGAGGCCATTGATCACGTTTTGGGGGCTAGCCATTCGGCCATGCCTGAACCTTTCACTTATGTATTTTTAACGGTGGAGTTTCTACACACCATAGATTAAGGGTGTGGAGCTCTGCTGTACCTCAAGTTTCAATACAATTACTATTATTTTCTATTCAATTCTCTTTTATTCTTATTCCAAGATATACGTTGCACTTCAACTTGATGAATGTGATGATCCGTGACACTCATCATCATTCTCACCTATGAACGCACGTGACTGACAACCACTTCCGTTCTACCTTAGGCCGGGCGCATATCTCTTAGATTCCCCAACAGAATCTTTGTGGTATAAGCTAGATAGATGGCAGTATTCATGGGAATTCAGAAAGTCTAACCTTGTCTGTGGTATTCCGATTAGGATTCCGGGAATCCGGAAAGTCTAACCTTGTCTGTGGTATTCTGAGTAGGATTCTGGGATTGAATGACTGTGACGAGCTTCAAACTCCTGAAGGCTGGGCGTTAGTGACAGACGCAAAAGAATCAAGGGATTCTATTCCAACCTGATTGAGAACCGACAGATGATCAGCCGTGCTGTAACAGAGTATAGGACCATTTTCACTGAGAGGATGGGATGTAGCCATTGACAACGGTGATGCCCTACATATAGCTTGCCATGGAAAGGAGTAAGAAAGATTGGATGAATATAATAAGAAAGTAGAGATTCGAGAGGAGCACAGCATCTCCATATGCTTATCTGAAATTCCCACCATGGAATTATATGAGTAACTATTTACTATTTTATTTTCTGTTTATTATTTATTTTCGAACTTATCATAAACCATTTAATCTGCCTAACTGAGATTTACAAGACGACCATAGCTTGCTTCATACCAACAATCTCTGTGGGATCGACCCTTACTCACGTAAGGTATTACTTGGATGACCCAGTACACTTGCTGGTTAAGTTGAACGGAGTTGTGTCCACACATAGTAAAGAGCCATTAAATAAATCTCATGCAAATACAAAGAGAATGAATCACAATTTCGTCCGCCAAGTTTTTGGCGCCGTTGCCGAGGATTGTTTGAGTTTGGACAACTGACGGTTCATCTTGTTGCTCAGATTAGGTAATTTTCTTTTCAAAAATCTTTTTCAAAATTTTTCTTTTCTTTTTCGTTTTTTTTCCAAAAATATTTTCGAAAAAAATTAATAAAAATCCAAAAAAATTAATAAAATCATAAAAATAAAAAATTATTTTGTGTTTCTTGTTTGAGTCTTGAGTCAATCTTTAAGTTTGGTGTCAATTGCATGCTTTAAAAATTTTTTCTTGCATTTTTTTCGAAAAATTCATGCATTCATAGTGTTCTTCATGATCTTCAAGTTGTTCTTGGTAAGTCCTCTTGTTTGATCTTGATGTTTTCTTGTTTTGTGTTGTCTGTTGTTTTTCATATGCATTTTTTGTTTGTTAGAGTCCATGCATTAAAGATTTCTAAGTTTGGTGTCTTGCATGTTTTCTTTGCATCAAAAATTTTTCAAAATTATGTTCTTGATGTTCATCATGATCTTCAAAGTGTTCTTGGTGTTCATTTTGACATTCATAGTGTTCTTGCATGCATCTTGTGTTTTGATCCAAAATTTTCATGTTTGGGTCATGTTTGTGTTTTTCTCTCTCATAATTAAAAATTCAAAAATCAAAAATATATCTTTTCCTTTTTTCTCTCCAAATTTTCGAAATTTTGGGTTGACTTGGTCAAAAATTTTTTAAAACTAGTTGTTTCTTACAAGTCAAGTCAAATTTTCAATTTTAAAAATCTTATCTTTTCAAAATCTTTTTCTTATCTTTATATCATATTTTCAAAAACTAGCTAACAAATAATGTGATTGATTCAAAAATTTGAAGTTTGTTACTTTCTTGTTAAGAAAGGTTCAATCTTTAAGTTCTAGAATCTTATCTTGTAGTTTCTTGTTAGTGAAGTAAGTAATTTTAAATTTTTGAATTAAATCTTTTTATCTTTTATCTTATCTTTTTCAAAAATTTTATCTTTTTCAAAATTTGATTTTAAAATATCTTATCTAACTTCTTATCTTCTTATCTTTTCAAATTTGATTTTAATATCTTTTTCAACTAACTATTTGACTTTTTGTTTGTTTCTTATCTTTTTCAAAACCACCTAACTACTTTTCCCTCTCTAATTTTCGAAAATATCTCATCTCTTTTTCAAAAATTCTTTTTGTTTTAAATTTTAATTTTAATTTTCGAAAATACTAACCCCTTTTCAAAAAAATTTATTTTCGAATTCTCCCTCTCTTTTCTTATTCTATTTAATTATTTATTTACTAACACTTCTCTTCACCTCTCTTCATCTAAAAATCCGAACCCATTCTTCTTCACTCTTCTCCCCTTTCTTTTTCTACTAACATAAAGGAATCTCTATACTGTGACATAGAGGATTCCTCTTTTTTTCTTGTTTTCTTCTCTTTCATATGAGCAGGAACAAGGACAAAAGCACTCTTGTTGAAGCTAATCCTGAACCCGAAAGGACTTTGAAGAGGAAACTAAGAGAAGCTAAACTATAACAATCCAGAAGTAACCCTTCAGAAATTTTCGAACAAGAGAAGGAGATGGCAACCAAACCCAATAATAATAATGCAAGGAGAATGCTTGGTGACTTCACAAAACCAACGTCCAAATTTGATGGAAGAAGCATCTCCATTCCTGCCATTGGAGCCAATAATTTTGAGCTTAAGCCTCAACTAGTTGCTTTAATGCAACAGAACTGCAAGTTTTATGGACTTCCATCTGAAGATCCTTACCAGTTTTTAACTGAGTTCTTGCAGATTTGTGAGACTGTAAAGACGAATGGAGTTGATCCTGAAGTCTACAGACTCATGCTTTTCCCTTTTGCTGTAAGAGACAGAGCTAGAATATGGTTGGATTCACAACCTAAGGATAGCCTGGACCCCTGGGATAAGCTGGTCACGGCTTTCTTGGATAAATTCTTTCCTCCTCAAAAGCTGAGCAAGCTTAGAGTGGATGTTCAGACCTTTAAACAAAAAGATGGTGAATCCTTCTATGAAGCTTGGGAAAGATACAAGCAGTTGACCAAAAGGTGTCCATCTGACATGTTTTCAGAATGGACCATATTAGATATATTCTATTATGGTCTATCTGAGTTTTCGAAAATGTCATTGGACCATTCTGCAGGTGGATCTATTCACCTAAAGAAAACGCCTGAAGAGGCTCAAGAACTCATTGACATGCTTGCAAATAACCAATTCATGTACACTTCTGAGAGGAATTCCGTGAATAATGGGACGCCTCAGAGGAAGGGAGTTCTTGAAATTGATGCTCTAAATGCCATATTGGCTCAGAACAAAGTGTTAACTCAGCAAGTCAACATGATCTCTCAAAGTCTGAATAGATGGCGAAATGCATCCAACAGTACTAAAGAGGCAACTTCTAAAGAAACTTATGATCCTGAGAACCCTGCAATAGCAGAGGTAAATTACATGGGTGAACCTTATGGAAACACCTATAACTCATCATGGAGAAATCACCCAAATTTCTCATGTAAGGATCAACAAAAGCCTCAACAAGGCTTTAATAATGGTGGAAGAAATAGGCTCAGTAATAACAAGCCTTTTCCATCATCTTCTCAGCAACAGACAGAGAATTCTGAACAAAGCTCCTCTAATTTAGCAAATTTAGTCTCTGATCTGTCAAAAGCCACTTTCAGTTTCATGAGTGAAACAAGATCCTCCATCAGAAATCTGGAGGCACAAGTGGGCCAGCTGAATAAGAAAGTCATTGAAACTCCTCCCGGTATTCTCCCAAGCAATACAGAAGAGAATCCAAAAGGAGAGTGCAAGGCCATTGATGTGATCAATATGGCCGAATGCACAAGGGAGGAGAAGGACGAAAATCCTAGTGAGGAAGAGCTCCTGGGACGTCTCTCAAGCAAGAAGGAGTTTCCTATTAAGGATCCAAAGGAATCTGAGGCTAATATAGAGACCATAGAGATTCTATTAAATCTCCTTCTGCCATTCATGAGCTCTGAAGACTATTCTTCCTCTGAAAAGGACGAAGATGTGACTAGAGAGCAAGTTGCTCAATGTTTAGGAGCTATCATGAAGCTGAATGCCAAGTTGTTTGGTAATGAGACTGGGGAAAGTGAACCTCCCTTGCTCATTAATGAACTAGATACTTGGATTCAGCAAATTTTACCTCAAAAGAGACAAGATCCTGGCAAGTTCTTAATATCTTGTACCATAGGCACCATGACCTTTGAAAAAGCTCTATGTGATCTGGGGTCAGGGATAAATCTTATGCCACTCTCTGTAATGGAGAAGCTGGAGATCATTGAGGTACAACCTGCCTTGTTCTCATTACAATTGGCAGACAAGTCATTGAGACAAGCTTATGGAATAGTAGACGACGTGTTAGTAAAGGTTGAAGGCCTTTACATCCCTGCTGATTTCATAATCTTAGACACTAGGAAGGAAGAGGATGAATGCATCATCCTTGGAAGACCTTTCCTAGCTACAGCAGGAGCTATGATAGATGTCAACAGAGGTGAATTAGTCCTTCAATTGAATGGGAACTACCTTGTGTTTAAGGCACATGGCCATCCCTCTGTGACAAAAGAGAGTAAGCATGAAGAGCTTCTCTCAGTTCAGAGTCAAGAAGAGCCCCCACAGTCAAACTCTAAGTTTGGTGTTGGGAGACCACAACCAAACACTAAGTTTTGGTGTTAAAACCCCATATCCAAACTCTAAGTTTGGTGTTGGGACTATACAACATTGACCTGATCACCTTGTGGCTCCATGAGAGCCCACTGTCAAGCTAATAACATTAAAAGAGCGCTTGTTGGGAGGCAACCCAATTTTTATTTATCTAATTTTAATTTTATTTTATTGTTATTTTGTGTTTTATTAGGTACATGATCATGTGGAGTCACGAAAAAAATATAAAAATTAAAAACAAAATCAAAAACAGCAGAAGAAAAATCACACCCTGGAGGAAGGACAGACTGGCGTTCAATGCCAGTAAGGAGCATCTGGCTGGCGTTCAACGCCAGAATAGAGCATGAATCTGGCGCTGAACGCCAGAAACAAGCAACATTCTGGCATTTGAACGCCAGGAATGTGCCTTGAGAAAAGTTGGCGCTGAACGCCAGTAACAAGCATGGAACTGGCGTTCAACGCCAGAAACATGCTACACATGGGCGTTGAACGCTCAGAACATGCTACACATGGGCGTTGAACGCCCAGAACGTGCATCACCTCGGCGTTTAAATGCCAGAATGGTATGCAAAGGCATTTTGCATGCCTATTTGGTGCAGGGATGTAATTCCTTGACACCTCAGGATCTGTGGACCCCACAGGATCACCTCAGGATCTGTGGACCCCACAGGATCATCTCAGGATCTGTAGACCCCACAGGATCCCCACCTAACATATTCCCACCTTACCTTCTAATCCTATAATACTCTTCCCCATATCACACTTCCCAACAACTTCAATCTCTCTTCCCAATTACCCCCTTCACCACTCACATCCATCCACTCTTCCCCATAAACCCCACCTACCTTCAAAATTCAAAACCACTTTCCCACCCAATCCCACCCTAAATGACCGAAACTACACCCTCTCCCCTCCCTATATATACCCTTCCATTCTACTTCATTTTCACACAACAAAACCCCCTCTTCTATACCTTGGCCGAATCCATCTCCCCTCACTCTCCTCCATGTTTTCTTCTTCTTCTTCTTCTCTTCTTTCTTCTCTTGCTCGAGGGCGAGCAATATTTTAAGTTTGGTGTGGTAAAAGCATAAGCTTTTTTGTTTTTCCATTACCATCAATGGCACCTAAGGCCGGAGAATCCTCTAGAAAAGGAAAAGGGAAGACAAAAGCTTCCACCTCCGAGTCATGGGAGATGGAAAGATTCATCTCCAAAAGCCATCAAGACCACTTCTATGATGTTGTGGCAAAGAAGAAGGTGATCCCTGAGGTCCCTTTCAAGCTCAAGAAAAATGAGTATCCGGAGATCCGACATGAGATCCGAAGGAGAGGTTGGGAAGTCCTAACCAACCCCATGCAACAAGTCGGAATCTTAATGGTTCAAGAGTTCTATGCCAATGCATGGATCACTAGGAACCATGATCAAAGTATGAACCCGAGTCCAAAGAATTATCTCACAATGGTTCGGGGGAAATACTTAGATTTTAGTCCGAAGAATGTGAGGTTGGCGTTCCACTTGCCCATGATGCAAGGAGATGTACGCCCCTACACTAAAAGGGTCAATTTTAATCAAAGGTTGAACTAAGTCCTAATGGACATATGTGTGGAAGGAGCTCAATGGAAAAGAGATTCCAAAGGCAAGCCAGTTCAACTAAGGAGACTGGACCTCAAGCCTGTGGCTAGAGGATGGTTGGAGTTCATTCAACACTCCATCATTCCCACTAGCAACCGATCTGAAGTTACTGTGGATCGGGCCATCATGATTCATAGCATCATGATTGGAGAGGAAGTAGAAGTTCATGAAGTCATCTCCAATGAAATTTACAAAATAGCTGAAAAGCCCTCCACCATGGCAAGGCTAGCTTTTCCTCACCTTATTTGCCATCTATGTTACTCAGCTGGAGTTATCATAGAAGGAGACATCTCCATTGAAGAGGATAAGCCCATCACCAAGAAGAGGATGGAGCAAGCAAGAGAGACCTTCCACGGATCTTAAGAGATGCATGAGGAAGCTCATCATCAAGAAATCCCTGAGATGCCTCAAGGGATGCACTTTTCACCCAACAACTATTGGGAACAACTCAACACTTCCTTAGAAGATTTGAGCTACAATGTGGAACAATTAAGGGTGGAACATCATGAGCACTCCATCATTCTCCATGAAATAAGAGAAGATCAAAGAGTAATGAGGGAGGAGCAACAAAGGCAGGGAAGGGACATAGAAGAGCTTAAGGACATTGTTGGTCCTTCAAGAAGAAGACGCCACTAAGGTGGATTCATTCCTTGTTCTTACTTTTCTGCTGTTCGGTTTTTATATAATATGTTTATCTATGTTTTGTGTCTCTACTTCATGATCATTAAGTGTTTAATAACTATGCCTTAAAGTTATGAATAATTCCATGAATCCTTCACTTCTCTTAAATGAAAAATGTTTTAATTCAAAAGAACAAGAAGTACATGAATTTCGAATTTATCCTTGAATTTAATTTAATTGATGTGGTGACAATACTTTTTGTTTTCTGAATGAATGCTTAAACAGTGCATATTTTTTATCTTGTTGTTTATGAATGTTAAAATTATTGGCTCTTGAAAGAATGATGAACAAAGAGAAATGTTATTGATAATCTGAAAAATCATGAAATTGATTCTTGAAGCAAGAAAAAGCAGTGAAAAGTAAAAAGCTTGTGAAAAAAAAAGAGAAAAAAAATTTGGCGAAGAAAAAAACAATAGAACAAGAAAAAGCAAGCAGAAAAAGCCAATAGCACTTAAAACCAAAAGGCAAGGGTAAAAAGGATCCAAGGCTTTGAGCATCAATGGATAGGAGGGCCCGAGGAAATAAAATCCAGGCATAAGCGGATAAATCAAGCTGTCCCTAACCATGTGCTTGTGTCATGAAGGTCCAAGTGAAAAGTTTGAGACTGAATGGTTAAAGTCGAGATCCAAAGCTAAAGAGTGTGCTTAAGAGCTCTGGACACCTCTAACTGGGGACTCTAGCAAAGCTGAGTCACAATCTGAAAAGGTTCACCCAGTCATGTGTCTGTGGGATTTATGTATCCGGTGGTAATACTGGAAAACAAAGTGCTTAGGGCCACGGCCAAGACTCATAAGTAGCTGTGTTCAAGAATCAACATACTTAACTAGGAGAATCAATAACACTATCCGAAATTCTAAGTTCCTAGAGAAGCCAATCATTCTAAACTTCAAAGGAAAAAGTGAGATGCCAAAACTGTTCAGAAGCAAAAAGCTACAAGTCCCGTTCATCTAATTATAATTAATATTCATTGATATTCTGGAATTTATAGTATATTCTCTTCTTTTTATCCTAATTAATTTTCAGTTGTTTGGGGACAAGCAACAATTTAAGTTTGGTGTTGTGATGAGCGGATAATTTATACGCTTTTTGGCATTATTTTTAGGTAGTTTTTAGTAAGTTCAAGCTACTTTTAGGGATGTTTTCATTAGTTTTTATGTTAAATTCACATTTCTGGACTTTACTATGAGTTTGTGTGTTTTTCTATAATTTCAGGTAATTTCTGGCTGAAATTGAGGGACTTGAGCAAAACTCTGAAAAAGGCTGACAAAAGGACTGCTGATGCTGTTAGAATCTGACCTCCCTGCACTCAAAATGGATTTTCTGGAGCTACAGAACTCCAAATGGTGCGTTCTCAACGGCGTTGGAAAATAGACATCCAGAGCTTTCCACAATATATAATAGTCCATACTTTATTTGGTAATTGACGACGTAAAGTGGCGCTCAACGCCAAGTACATGCTGCTGTCTGGAGTCAAACGCTAAAAACACGTCACGACCCGGAATTGAACGCCAGAAACACGCTATAACTTGGCGTTCAACTCCAATAAAAGCCTCAGCTCGTGGATAGATCAAGCTCAGCCCAAGCATACACCAAGTGGGCCCCGGAAGTGGATTTATGCATCAATTACTTACTCATGTAAACCCTAGTAGCTAGTTTAGTATAAATAGAACATTTTACTATTGTATTCAGTGTCTTTTGACCACGTCCCATCTTTGGTCTCAGTTTTGTTTTATTCTTCATCTTAGGAGGCCATTGATCACGTTTTGGGGGCTGGCCATTCGGCCATGCCTGAACCTTTCACTTATGTATTTTCAACGGTGGAGTTTCTACACACCATAGATTAAGGGTGTGGAGCTCTGCTGTACCTCAAGTTTCAATACAATTACTATTATTTTCTATTCAATTCTCTTTTATTCTTATTCCAAGATATACGTTGCACTTCAACTTGATGAATGTGATGATCCGTGACACTCATCATCATTCTCACCTATGAACGCATGTGACTGACAACCACTTCCGTTCTACCTTAGGCTGGGCGCATATCTCTTAGATTTCCCAACAGAATCTTCGTGGTATAAGCTAGATAGATGGCAGCATTCATTGGAATCCGGAAAGTCTAACCTTGTCTATGGTATTCCGAGTAGGATTCCGGGAATCCGGAAAGTCTAACCTTGTCTGTGGTATTCCGAGTAGGATTCTGGGATTGAATGATTGTGACGAGCTTCAAACTCCTGAAGGCTGGGCGTTAGTGACAGACGCAAAAGAATCAAGGGATTCTATTCCAACCTAATTGAGAACCGACAGATGATTAGCCGTGCTGTGACAGAGCATAGGACCATTTTCACTAAGAGGATGGGATGTAGCCATTGACAACGGTGATGCCCTACATACAGCTTGCCATGGAAAGGAGTAAGAAGGATTGGATGAATGTAATAAGAAAGTAGAGATTCGAGAGGAGCACAGCATCTCCATATGCTTATCTGAAATTCCCACCATGGAATTATATGAGTAACTATTTACTATTTTATTTTCTGTTATTTATTTTCGAACTTATCATAAACCATTTAATCTGCCTAACTGAGATTTACAAGACGACCATAGCTTGCTTCATACCAATAATCTCTGTGGGATCGACCCTTACTCACGTAAGGTATTACTTGGATGACCCAGTACACTTGCTGGTTAAGTTGAACGGAGTTGTGTCCACACATAGTAAAGAGCCATTAAATAAATCTCATGCAAATACAAAGAGAATGAATCACAATTTCGTCCACCACCTAACTTGATGGGGAGTTGATTGAAAGGAGCCCTTGAGTTGGAAGGCTTAAAAGAAATATTGTAATTGGGTTTATTGTTGGATTGCCCTCTAGTCACTAACACCGTTCCCTTTTAATTAAGTGGGTTGCAACTTGTGAACGGACGTAGCATTCCAACTTGTTTGACTTTCCCTTACCTAGTAAGAGATAACTAAACAGGATAACCTTTAATTATCAATTAATCTAGAGAGTAATCCAACAATAATGAGGCTTCCAACTAATCAACTCCCAGTCAAGGCTTTTATTTACATTATTCAAATTCTCCAATTTAAATTCCTATTTACTCAACTCAAAACTTTTTGAAAACATCTGATTAATAAAATAGCACACTTTTCTGCAACTCGTTGGGAGACGACCTGGGATTCATACTCCCAGTATTTTAATTTTAAATTTCTATGACACCTTTCTAAATTGATAAGTGGATTTCTGGCGAGTTAAGAACTATACTTGCAACGTATATATTTTAATAATTTTTAATTCGCCAATTTCTGCTCGCATCAATTTTTGGCGCCGTTGCCGGGGAGTTGCAACAGTGTGCTAATTTATTGATTGGTATTTATTTTTATTGCAATTTTTCTCTTCATTCTATCACTATGAGCTGTACGTTTCTTTCGTTAAATGACGCGTTCACTTCCTGATCCAAGCTTGCCAGTATTTGACCCTGAAATTGAAAGAACTCTTTCACGTATAAGGCAAGCTCGGCATCAGTGACTCCTCTTTGAGGACGAACCTGAACCGTCATCTAAGGAAGAAAAAAGCTCCCTCTCTATTGATCCAATTCATTTATGTGCAGGTGACATGGCAGCGCCCAGAAGAGTCACTATCCAGGAGGAAGGAGCCCCTGATTTTACGATCCAACCATTTCAGGCACACCACCCAGCAGTAGCTGTAGATTTTGAAATAAAGTCTTCACTACTCAAGTTGATGCCCAAGTTTCATGGCTTACCAGCTCAAGAGCCTATCAAGCATCTTAGGGATTTTCAGACTGCTTGTTCTACTGTTAAGCGTGATGGCACTGATGAAATCTCCATTCTGTTGAAAGCCTTCCCGTTTTCTCTGGAGGGAAAGGCAAGAGAGTGGTACTACACTCAACCCGTAACAACTGTTTCTAACTGGGATACACTTAGGAGAGAGTTTCTGGATAAATTCTTTCCAGCTGAAGTTGCCGATAAGTTGAGGAAGGATATGTCTATGATCGTTCAGGATGAATCTGAGACCCTCTATGAATACTTGGAACACTTCAATAATCTTCGAGACGCATGCCCCCATCATATGATTGATAAGATAGTGTTGCTCGGCTACTTTACACAGGGTTTGAAATCTCAAGATAGGACCACACTGGAAGGTGCTAGCAATGGTTCTATGAAAAAGTACAAGACTACGGAAGAAGCATGGCAATTGATCAGCGACTTAGCTGACTCCACTAGGAATCATAGGCAGAGACAAAGTCGGTCAAGAGCTGTTGCAGAGGTATTTGATGTGCGGAAAACGATCCGACACAAAACTCACCGGCAAGTGCACCGGGTCGCATCAAGTAATAATAACTCACGGGAGTGAGGTCGATCCCACAGGGATTGAAGGATTGAGCAATTTTAGTTTAGTGGTGGATTTAGTCAAGCGAATCAAGATTTGGTTGAGTGATTTGTGATTTGCAGAATTTAAATTGCATAGAAAGTAAAGCGAATGGGTAAATTGCATGAATTTAAAGAGAACTGAAATTTAAAGTGCTGAATCTTAAAGTGCAAGAAATTAAATGGCAGAAACTTAGAACGCAAGAAATGTAAATTGTAGGATCTTAAAGTGCAAGAAATGTAAATGGCTTGAATTGTAAAGGGAATTGGGAACTTGATTTGCAGAAATTAAACAAGGAAAAGTAAATTGCAACAAACAGAGAAATAGAAGATGACTTGGATTGAATCGGATCTTAAAACAGAAATGTAAATGAACATGAAAAGTATTAAACAGAGGATGTAAATGATAAATCCAGATCTCAGGACTCAAGAGACTAGATAACCAAGTCTAGATCTCAATGCCTTCCTAGATCCAACAAGAACAATTGCAAAGGAAATGTAGAATTGTAAATTGCAAAGAAAGTAGAAGACAGAAGCAATTAACCGAAACTGAAATTCAAGTGTGCAGTAAATAAAGCAGAGAGATCTCAAGATGAGATTGAAACAGAATTCCTTCAATTCTCCAACCCAAGATCCAGCAAATGTAATTGAAATTGAAAGCAAGAAAGCTAAGAGGAAGGGAATTCAATTCTCCTTCCCCAAGACTTAGAAATTAAAATTCACTCAACTCCAAAAGCTCTCCGAAAACTCTCTATGAAAACTCAAGGGAAAGCTCCTCGAAAAACTTAAATCCTATGCTATTTATACACTTTCTTCAAATGGTCTTCAAGCCTTGAATTGGGCCTTTGCTCTTGATGGAATTGGGTTGATAGAGGCCTTGGTTGATTGCTCTTGGAGTTGGGGAGAGAACCAAAGTGAACTGGGTTTGGAATCATGAAAGCTTGAGTAAAAGTTTGAGTAAAAGTTTGAGGCAAACTTTTACTCAAACTTTTCATATCAGCCACCCCATCCTTGCTGCTACCAACGTTTGGGCTAAAGTTTGGGGTCAAACTTTTGCTCAAACGTTGGCTCCCCCTTGCACACTCATGGCGCCAACGTTTGCCAAAAAGTTTGAGGCAAACGTTGGCGCAAACTTTTGCTCCCCAGGGTGTTGATTTGTGATGCCAACGTTTGCCAAAAAGTTTGAGGCAAACGTTGGCTCAAGCTTTTCTCCCAAAAGTTTGCGCAAAAGTTTGAGGCAAACTTTTGGTCAAGCTTTTTGCTCCCTCGTTCATTTTCACTTATTCCAAAAGTTTGAGCTAAAGTTTGAGGCAAACTTTTGCTCAAACTTTTTGTCCTCTCTTCTTCCTAGCCATTCCTTCTTGCTTCAACCTTTCTCCAAGCTTTCTTCACCTATCATTAATCAACCAAACACATCAAAGCTATGCTCAAAATCATGAGATATTCATTCTTTCATAATATGTGACAATTATAGCATAAAACCTCATGAAATTGCATCAATTCATCTATGGTTGATTAAATCAAAGGAAACATGAAAATCTACCCAATTGGTTTGCTTATGGCTCAAGAAAGTGCATAATTCAATTGAAAACAAAAGAAAAAGGCTAGTGAAACTAGGCTAAGATGACTTGTCATCAGTATTCACTAGTAAAGAGACTGCTGTTATAGCTCAGAGCTTATGTGAAATGACTAACTTGCTGAAGCAGATGCAACTGAATCAAAAATTGATGCGAGCAGAAATTGGCGAATTAAAAATTATTAAAATATATACGTTGCAAGTATAGTTCTTAACTCGCCAGAAATCCACTTATCAATTTAGAAAGGTGTCACAGAAATTTAAAATTAAAATACTGGGAGTATGAATCCCAGGTCGTCTCCTAACGAGTTGCAGAAAAGTATGCTATTTTATTAATCAGATGTTTCAAAAAGGTTTGAGTTGAGTAAATAGGAATTTAAATTGGAGAATTTGAATCATGTAAATGAAAGCCTTGATTGGGAGTTGATTAGTTGGAAGCCTCATTATTGTTGGATTACTCTCTAGATTAATTGATAATTAAAGGTTATCCTATTTAGTTATCTCTTACTAGGTAAGGAAAAGTCAAACAAGTTGGAATGCTACGTCCGTTCACAAGTTGCAACCCACTTAATTAAAAGGGATTGGTGTTAGTGACTAGAGGGAAATCCAACAATAAACCCAATTACAATCTTTCTTTTAAGCCTTCCAACTCAAGGGCTCCTTTTAATCAACTCCCCATCAAGTTAGGGAACTACTCGCTCATTGTGAATGTAAAATTCATAACATATGAAAAGGAATTAAAGAAAGACATTGTAAATAAAAATCAAAATAATCAATTAAAAATAAAAGTAATCCTTGTATTAAATAATCCTAAAAATATTCCAATGGTAAAATTAAACAAAGCAAAGGACATGGAAGAGTAAAGCCAAGTAAAGAAAACGAACTAGAATGACAAAGTCTTGATGAGGTAATAACTTTTCTCAGTATCCCAATGCAAAAAGTGGTAGAAAAATAAAATCCTAAGAACTATGAATGTGTAGAGAGAAAAACCTAGAGGAGGAGTAAAAACTAGATCTAAAACTAAAACTGTGTAGAATGAATTGTTGTCCCTGGTTTCTGCATGTTCTCTGGCTCTAGTCTGCTGTTCTGGGCCGAAAATTGGGTCAAAATAGGGTCCGAAATTGCCCCCCAACGAATTCTGCAGATTATGCAGATCGCGCACATCACGCGATCGCATCATCCATGCGGACGCGTTGTTCGCGTTTTTTTTCTGCCACGCATTCGCGTCGTCCACGCTTCTGCGTCACTTGTGCTTTTCCAATCTGCGCGGTCGCGTGAGCCATGCGCCCGCGTCACTGCGATTTCTCCACTTTCGCGCGAACGCGTGAGCCAAGCGGCTGCGTCACTTCTCGCTGGTTATCTCCTCAATTTCTCATGTTCCTTCCATTTTTGCTAGCTTCCTTTCCAATCTCCAACTCATTCATGCCCTATAAAGCCTGAAACACTTAACACACAGATTACGGCATCGAATGGAATAAAGGAGAATTAAAATGCATAATTAAAAGTCACAAGGAAGCAGTTTTCAATCATGTAATAATTTCAGGAAGGAAATATAAATGCATGCTAAATTAATGAATAAGTGGGTAAGGATCATGATAAAACCACACAATTAAACACAATATAAACCATAAAATAGTGGTTTATCAACCTCCCCACACTTAAACATTAGCATGTCCTCATGCTTAACTGAAGGAGATAAAATAAATAAGTATGAACATGTAGAAACTCATGCAATGCAATGCAACCTATATATATGAATGCAACTATATGATTCTTGCCCACTTGATCAAAATGTAAATAAGCTCTTCAAAACAATTACAAATCAAATTCCACTAATTCTATCATTATACAGTAAGACAGATAAAAGTGCAAGAAGATAGCTCATGAAAGCACGGAACATGGAAATTCAAGCATTGAACCCTCACTGATGATGTATGTACGCTCTAATCTCTCTAGTGTATAGGGTAATCACTCTATCCTTCTCTAATCATGCTCTCTAACTTTTGCTCTTCTCCTAACCAATCAACAATAGTTAATATACCAATGCAAACATCATGAGGTCTTTTCAAGGTTGTAATGGGGCCAAGGTAAGGGTAGGGATACATATATGGTTAAGTGAGCTTATGAATTGAATCTTTAATTAACCCAAGCTTTAACCCAACCTATATATTTTATATAACCTTAGAATTCTTACCTAGCTACCCAGAATTCCCTTTTACATTCCATACTCATGAATCAAAATTTTTTTTTTATCATATGTGCATTGATCTTTGAATTCTTAATTCAGCATTGGGGTAATTTTGTCCCCTTATTTATTTATTGATTTTTTTTTATATAGACATAAAAATAAACAATGCTTATCAATGCACATAGATTTTTAATTCTTATAGTTTCACATGAGTAGGTATCCAAATTCCCATTGTATTATCATGACACATTCCCTTAATAACTTTTGTTCCCACAATTTTCCATACTTAACTAGCATACACAATTCTATCTTAAGCTAACCAAAGATTCAATTTGGGATATACAATTATTTTTCCGCTTAAGGCTAGTAATGTGGTAAAATATAGAACAAATGAGATTTAAAGGCTCAAAGTGGTTAACAAAGGTAATTGAAAAGGGTAGGCTTAATTTGGATAAGTGAGTTTAAACAAATAATGGCCTCAATCATATGCAAGCATACAAACATAATAAATATTGGACATATAGGATGAAACAAAATATAGATTACAATCATAGAGAAGTAAACACACAAGAATAAAATAATTATGGTTAAATAATGTAACCATGCATAAAGGCTCAAATCTTCACAGGATGTGTATTCTTTAGCTCAAAAATCATGTTCCAAATACAACTTCAAGTAGATTTATCAAAAAAAATTTTAATTAAAATTAGTGAAATTTTGTTCTAAAGATAGAGTCTTAGAAGAAACTTATTGTCTTTTCAATCAAGTAGAACATGCATGCAACTAACCTATTACTATGCAATTTATCCTATTCTATAAAAGAAAGAAAATCTAACTAAAATATCCTAATTTATTGGTGCTAGGGAAGAGAAATTACCTCCGAAAGTCAGGTACTGACCGACCTCCCCACACTTAAGGATTTGCATCGTCCTCGGTGCCATTTGTTAGGAACAGTGGTGGGCTGGTGGCAGTGTCTCCACAATCGGGACCGTCGTGGCTCCCTGTGCTGGTGAAAGAAGTGGAGTCCGGAGTGCCTGGATCGTCATTGGGTCGGTGATTGCCTGTAAGTAGCTCATTGAGGTATTTGAAACGGCGGTGGTTGCGGCGCTCTCGGAGCTTTGCTTTCTTTTCTTGTTGGTCCAATCGCTTCAGGATTTGGTACAGCAACTGACTAGTAGATGGTGGAGGAGCTGCAGCATCCTCTGTGGACTGGCAGGTAGTGGCAAGTTGTGGCCTGAGATATCTCCCGTTAGGGACATACTGATCATCCCGTGGAAGAATGGTTTTGGTGTCTCTAGCTCTGTAGGATACTCTGGCTGCTGAGATAAGATCAGAGACCAATACGGTGAAAGGTAGGTTACCCGCGATCTGCACATGTTCCATAGCATTCGGATATGTCTTGGTAAATTAAGAGGCTGGTCAGTGAGGATGCACCATAGTAGAACGGCCATGTCTGCCGTGAAGGAGGACTCATGAGTACTCGGGAAGACGTAATAGGACATAATCTGTGCCCATACGTGAGCCTCTAAGGTGAGTGCGAAAGTCGAGATTCCCTTAGGACGGGAATGATGGTATCTGAAGATCCATTTACTGCCAGGTCGAGCGATAACTCTAAGAACAGCGTCCCAGCCAAAGGTGTATGCCTGGCGCTTGATTGCGGCTTTCTGAAAAGCGTCCAATCCTTCTGGAGCAGAGGGGAGATCTAAGGCTTGCTGAATGGCCTCTTCTGTAATGGAGACTTGCTTCTGGCATAAATAAACGGACTGCAGAGTCAGTAGGTGGAAGTTGGAGTAGAACTTAACAACCCAAGAAAGATTAACCTGTCGTGGCTGTCTTTGTAAGAATTTCCAATGTCTTTGTGCAATTTGTGGCTCAACAAATTCAGTAATACGAGGCGGAAGGATAAGAAGGTGTTCATTGTTGTAATTTCGAGCTGCCAGAATAGGAAACATCTGTTCACAGTAGCGATTTGGGAATCGTGCAGTGTCCTTTGCTGGGATGGCTCTTTCCTTTTCATCAACCTTGATAATCCTTTTAATTCTTTTTGTTGAGGGCTTGACTGCAGTTGAAGAAGGCTCTGCCATTAATGATCTCTTCGTTCCTTTTCTTGCGGTGGGTTTAGGGGTAGCTTTCTCTTTGCCTTTCTTGGTGGCCATTCTGAAAAAGGGAAGAGAAAGTAAGTTAAATCTAAAGCGATAAAGCAGGAAGGGGATTGAGTGAGTGATAATCAGTGCACGGTAAAGATGAATGAAATAAACACATGGTCATGACAACATGTGAAGAGATCAATAAATGGAAAAGAATAAGTGCACGATAGGGAAGTAGATGCAAGATGTTTATTGGCATGCCGGCAAGGGCATGAGTAGCATAGATCAAGCATCACTTCGTAACAAACTATCACGTTTGTATTGGCAATTAAATGCAATTAATAAAATAGTAAAGGGAATTTGTGAAAATCATGCATTGAATAGTAGGATATGATAATGTAGAAAAGTGCATAATGTCATACGGGCTTTTTCATAAACACATAGCATGCATGGTAAATAATCTAATGAAAATAATAAATTGAACATGCAAGCAAACCCTTTAAAAAATATATATATATAATTGCCAAATAATTATGAAACAATCCACAATGACCAAATAAATTCCAACACCAATAAAAAGGGAAAAGAAAGAAAAAGAAAACATATGCAAAGAAATTAAAAAGAAAGAAGAAGAAAGAAGAAAACATAAATAAAGAAGAAGAATAGAAAAGTCACTATACCGATGAATGTCCGCAACTCCAACCAGAAGACAACACTGTAGCAGCCACTCATAACTTTCATGACCGCCCCAATCAAGGGTACAATCAAGGTGGCAACTATAACCAAGGATGGCAGGATAACTCTAACCAAGGTTGGAGAGACAATTCTAACCAGGGTTGGAGGGACAATTATAACAGAGGAGACAGAGATAATAATGGAAATCAGAGGTGGAATAACAATAACAACTTCAGGCAGCAGAATCAAAATCAGTCCTACAGAGCACCTCATTTAAGACAGCCTCAAGCATCTCAGTAGACCTCACAGATCACTTACCCCTCTTCATCTCCTAATGATGAGTTACTACAATCCATTTATCAGAGACAACAGGCCATGGAAAACAACCTTACTTCAACTCTAAATGGTTTGAATTCTACTTTGCAAGCCCTTGTCTTACAGATTGGATCAATGAACAACTCCAACAACCAGTCCTCAAGCTCTGGTGGACTCCCCTCTCAGCCATTACCCAACCCAAAGGGTGGTATTAATGCCATCACCCTAAGGTCCGGAACCACATTGCAAGAGAGGAATTAGGAAGAGCCAACTCCATCTGAACACACCTCAGCTGAAGAGGTAGTGGAAATAGAAGATGTTGAAGAAGAAAAGAGTATGCAAGACATGGCTGAAGAAGAAGACACCAAATCACAGGAAGAAGCACCAAAGGGCGCAGACACTATAGAGGATGTCGTTCCTATTCCATTTTCACAACTTGCAAGGAAGCCCAGGAAGCAGTTGGAACGTGATCCCAAAATGGTAGAAATATTCAAAAAGGTTGAGGTAACTGTTTCCCTTTTTGATGTCATTCAACAGGTACCTAAATATGCAAAGTTTCTAAAAGATTTGTGCATACATAAAGACAAAATTAATGAATTAGAAACTATCCCTTTAGGAAGTTCTATATCTGCTTTAATGGGAAATATACTTGAAAAATATAGTGATCCAGGTCCATGCATGGTTAACTGTACAATTGGAGGTGTGATATTTTCTGACTGCATGTGTGATTTAGGAGCATGTGTTAGTATAATGCCTTTATCTGTATATGATGTTTTGAGGCTCCCTCCCTTAAAAAGGTCGGCAGCTCGTTTTGTGTTAGCAGATAAAAGTATTATTACAGTGGCTGGAGTTGCTGAAGATGTATTACTAGGCATTAAAGGTCTCACTTTCCCCATTGATTTTTACATCCTGGAGATGCCCCAAAATGACTCAGAAAAGCCATCGTCTATCCTACTCGGACGACCTTTCTTGAAGACCTCGAAGTTCAAATTAGATGCTTTTGCAGGCACATACTCTTTTGAAATAGACGACCGAGTAGTAAGCTTCAATCTGAATGGAGTTATGAAGCACCCTCCAGAAGATCGTTCTATCTTCCAGTGTGACATCATAGATGAAACCGTAGCTGAAGTTCACTAGGAAGAGTTTGAAGATAAGTACATAGGACAAAGTCCAAGTGTGGGGAATTCCGAGGACAATGCAGGCACTCTACCACTGCCACCAGTTTCAGATAATCCAGAGCCAGACCATGATCAGAAGTTATAATTGAAACTCCTCCCTCCACACCTCAAATATGCTTACCTCGAGGACAAGCAAAAGTTTCCAGTTATCATTGCACAGGACCTCACTTCTCAGCAGGAAGAGCAGTTACTTAGTGTGCTGAGGAAGCACAAGAAAGCAATTGGGTGGAGTTTAGCAGACATAGTAGGCATCAACCCTTAAGTTTGTGAGCACAGGATATTTTTAGAAGAAGGAGCAAGACCTGTTCGTCAACCCCAAAGAAGATTGAACCCCACTATTTTAGAGGTTGTCAAGAAGGAAGTGACCAGACTATTAGAGGCAGGTATTATCTACCCCATCTCAGACAGTGAATGGGTGAGCCCAGTGCAAGTGGTGCCCAAGAAGTCTGGAGTCACTACAGTGAAGAATGAGCATGGAGAGCTCATAGCAACCAGAGTACAGAACGCCTGGAGGGTCTGCATTGATTACAGGCGTCTCAACCAAGCTACTCATAAGGATCACTACCCTCTTCCATTCATTGATCAAATGCTGGATCGCCTGTCAGGTAAATCACATTGTTGCTTTTTAGATGGTTACACAGGCTATTTCTAGATTCATATAGCTCCTGAGGATCAGAAAAAGACTACCTTTACATGTCCCTTTGGGACTTATGCTTACAAGAGAATGCCCTTTGGCCTGTGTAATGCACCAGCTACCTTCCAGAGGTGCATGATGAGTCTTTTCTCTGATCTTATTGAGGACTGTATGGAGGTTTTTATGGACGATTTTAGCGTTTATGGTGATTCTTTTAACCTTTGCTTGGATAGTTTATCTAGAGTATTAGATAGATGTGTCAGTACAAACTTTGTATTAAATTTTGAAAAATGTCATTTTATGGTTAAATAAGGAATCGTACTGGGACATGTTGTATCTAATACTGGCATTTCTGTAGATCCAGCAATGGTGGATGTTATTTCTAGTTTGCCTTACCCCTCTTCTATGAGGGAAGTCCGTTCGTTCCTTGGACATGCAGGTTTTTGCCGAAGATTCATTAAGGACTTTAGTAAGGTAGCGATTCCCCTATCCAGATTACTGCAGAAAGATATTGAGTTCGAGTTTAGTGAGGATTGCAAACAAGCGTTTGACAAGCTGAAAACCGCCCTGACTCAAGCTCCAATTGTGAGAGGACTAGACTAGAGCAGCCAGCTGTTTGAAATCATGTGCGATGCTTCCAACCATGCAGTAGGAGCAGCGCTGGCTCAGCATGAAGGTAAGGATCCTTTTGTTATTGCTTATGCGTCTAAGACTTTAGACACTGCCCAGTCCAATTATACTACTACTGAGAAAGAGCTTCTTGCTATTGTTTTTGCTCTGGATAAATTCCGAGCTTATTTACCTGGTACTAGAGTAGTAGTGTATTCGGACCATGCAGCTTTAAAGTATCTATTAGCTAAAAAGGAGTCCAAACCAAGGCTCATACGTTGGATACTGCTATTACAAGAATTTGATTTAGAAATAAAGGATAGGAGTGGTAACCAGAATCTAGTGGTGGACCACTTGAGTCGCCTTGAGCACATTAAGGATGATTCTACTCCTATAGATGATAATTTCCATTTGATAACCTGCAAGCAGTATCTGAGGTAGTCCCTTGGTACGCACCTGTAGCTAATTATCTAGTTAGCCGCACATTTCCTCTACACTTTTCTAAGCATCAAAGGGACAAGCTAAAAAGCGAGTCTAAATATTATATATGGGATAACCCATATTTATGGAGATGTGGCGCTGATCAGGTAATTAGACGTTGTGTGCCTCAATCAGAATTTCAGTCCATTTTAAGGGTATGTCACTCATCTGAGAGTGGAGGACATTTTGGCCCTCAAAGAACAGCTAGAAAGATCTTAGATTGTGGATTCTGGTGGCCTACTCTTTTTAGAGACGCTGCTGAGTTTTGTAAGTCTTGTCTCCCATGCCAAAAATTTGGTAATATATCCAGGAGGGATGAGATGCCTCAACAAATTATGCTTTTCTGTGAAATTTTTGATGTTTGGGGCATTGACTTCATGGGTCCATTTCCAAATTCTAATGGTTATTTTTATATATTGTTAGCTGTGGATTATGTTTCCAAATGGGTGGAAGCAATTCCTACCTGCACTGATGATGCTAACACTGTTGTTTCCTTTGTGAGAAACCATATTATTTGCCTCTTTGGATCACCACGAGCAATCGTGAGCGATCAAGGCACCCATTTTTATAACAGGAGACTAACAGGACTAATGAAGAAGCATGGGATAATTCATAAGGTTGCAACAGCATACCATCCTCAGACCAATGGGCAAGTCGAGGTGTCAAACAGAGAGATAAAGCGTATCTTGCAGAAGATAGTCAAACCTCATAGAAAAGACTGGAGCACCAGGCTACAAGATGCACTATGGGCATATAGGACAGCATATAAAACACCCATTGGGATGAGTCCTTTCCGCTTAGTTTATGGAAAAGCTTGTCATCTCCCAGTTGAAGTAGAGCACAGAGCCTTTTGGGCAGTCAAGGAGTGCAACATGGGAACTGAGAAAGCCGGAGCTGAAAGGAAGTTGCAATTGCAAGAACTGGAGAGCCTTCGACTAGAAGCTTATGAGAACTCAAGAATATACAAGGAGAAGATGAAGGCTGTACATGATCAGTACATCAAGAGAAAAGAGTTCCAACCTGGGGATTTAGTCCTCCTTTACAAATCTCGACTGAGGCTCATGCCAGGCAAGTTGAGATCAAGATGGGAAGGTCCATACAGAGTAGAAAAGGCCGAACCATACGGAGTTTATCACCTAAGCCATCCTTCAAGCTCTGAACTTATCAAAGTTAATGGACAACGTCTGAAGCTGTACCATGGCGAGAAGATGCAGAAGAATAAGGAGCTTGAGATCTTCCTCTTGGAAGATCCCCACTTAGCAGAAGATTGAGCTAGTGGAGCGTCCAACTTACGGACGTTAAAGCAAAGTGCTAGGTGGGAGACAACCCACCATGGTATGATCGTTCTTTTCTTTATTTTTAGTTTTCCCTATTCAATAACTCTTCTCTTTATCAGTACTTTCGTGCATCTGCATTTACATACTTTTAATTCTCAAAAAAAAAGTCACGCGACGCGACCACATCAGCGATGCGTCCGCGTCAAAAGGAGAGGGGAGAAAATAAAAACGAACAGAGAGTCACACTGGAGCGTGGCTGGAGGCGTGGCAGTGGCACAAATCGTCCCAGGCAACCGCATCGCTGACGCGTCCGCGTCACATGGGAATAATGGCCTCCCATGCGACCGCGTGCCCCACGTGGCCGCGTGCCCTGATTTTCGACATAAAAAGGGTGCACAACGAATTATTGTGCTAGAGTGGTGCTGGATTGGTGCTGGACAAACAATCCCTATCATGCGACCGCGTCGTCGACGCGTCCGCGTCATTCCTTTCTGAAGCCCACTCACGCGATCGCATGCCCCACGCGATCGCATCACCCCAAATTTGGCAAATATATAAATTCGAACAGAGAGTTGTGCAGGCGCGAGGCTGCACTCGCGCCAGAAGCATAACATGGGTCACGCGACCGCTTGACCGACGCGACCGCGTCAACTGAATTAAAGCGCAATCACGCGAACGCGTGCCCCACGCGGTCGCGTCACTTGCGCCGCACAGCTCAACCCAAATTGCCAAAATATCTTATCTTTCTCTTCTCCAAATCCTAATTTTTCTTTTCCCTCCTTATTTCTTCCTTCTCCCTTCTTCCTTCTTCCCTCCTTCTTACTTTCTACTTTCTCTGTCTCTTCCCACCATTATCAAGGTTTTTCTTCTCTTCTTCCCTCTTAACTTTTCTATTCTTCTTCTTTATTTATGTTTTCTTCTTTCTTCTTCTTTCTTTTTAATTTCTTTGCATATGTTTTCTTTTTCTTTCTTTTTCCTTTTTATTGGTGTTAGAATTTATTTGGTCATTGTGGATTGTTTCATAATTATTTGGCAATTATATTTTTTTTAAAGGGGTTGCTTGCATGTTCAATTTATTATTTTCATTGGATTATTTACCATGCATGTTATGTGTTTGTGAAAAAGCCCGTATGACATTATGCACTTTTCTACATTATCATATCCTACTATTCAATGCATGCTTTTCACAAATTCCCTTTACTATTTTATTAATTGCATTTAATTGTCAATACAAACGTGATAGTTTGTTACGAAGTGATGCTTGATCTATGCTACTCATGCCCTTGCCGGCATGCCAATACACATCATGCATCTACTTTCCTATCGTGCACTTATTCTTTTCCATTTATTAATCTCTTCACATGTTGTCATGACCATGTGTTTATTTCATTCATCTTTACCGTGCACTGATTATCACTCACTCAATCCCCTTCCTTGCTTTATCGCTTTAGATTTAACTTACTTTCTCTTTCCTTTTTCAGAATGGCCACCAAGAAAGGTAAAGAGAAAGCTACCTCTAAACCCACCGCAAGGAAAGGAACGAAGAGATCATTAATGGCAGATCCTTCTTCAACTGCAGTCAAGTCCTCAACAAAAAGAATTAAAAGGATTATCAAGGTTGATGAAAAGGAAAGAGCCTTTCCAGCAAAGGACACTGCACGATTCCCAAATCACTACTGTGAGCAGATGTTTCCTATTCTGGCAGCTCGAAATTACAACAATTAACACCTTCTTACCCTTCCGCCTCATATTGGTGAATTTGTTGAGCCACAAATTGCACAAAGACATTGGGGATTCTTACAGAGACAGCCACGACAGGTTAATCTTTCTTGGGTTGTTGAGTTCTACTCCAACTTCCACCTGCCGACTCTGCAGTCCGTTTATTTACGCCAGAAGCAAGTCCCCATTACAAAAGAGGCCATTCAGCAAGCCTTAGATCTCCCCCCTGCTCCAGAAGGATTGGACGCTTTTCAGAAAGCCGCGATCAAGTGCCAGGCATACACCTTTGACTGGGACGCTGTTCTCAGAGTTATCGTTCGACCTGGCAATAAATGGATCTTCGGATACCATCGTTCCCGTCCTAAGGGAATCTCGGCTTTCGCACTCACCTTAGAGGCTCACGTATGGGCACAGATTATGTCCTATTACATCTTCCCAAGTACTCATGAGTCCTCCTTCACGGTAGACATGGCCGTTTTACTATGGTGCATCTTCACTGACCAGCCTCTTAATTTACCAAGACATATCCGGAATGCTATGGAACATGTACAGATCGCGGGCAACCTACCTTTCCCCGCATTGGTCTCTGATCTTATCTCAGCAGCCAGAGTATCCTACAGAGCTGGAGACACCAAAACCATTCCTCCACGGGATGATCAGTATGTCCCTAACGGGAGATATCTCAGGCCACAACTTGCCACTACCTGTCAGTCCACAGAGGATGCTGCAGTTCCTCCACCATCTACTAGTCAGTTGCTGCACCAAATCCTGAAGCGATTGGACCAACAAGAAAAGAAAGCAAAGCTCCGAGAGCGCCACAACCACCGCCGTTTCAAATACCTCAAAGAGCTACTTACAGGCAATCACCGACCCAATGACGATCCAGGCACTCCGGACTCCACTTCTTTCACCAGCACAGGGAGCCACGACGGTTCCGACTGTGGAGACACTGCCACCAGCCCACCACTGTTCCTTACAGATGGCACCGAGGACGGTGCAAATCCTTAAGTGTGGGGAGGTCGGTCAGTATCTGACTTCCGGAGGTAATTTCTCTTCCCTAGCACCAATAAATTAGGATATTTTAGTTAAATTTTCTTTCTTTTATAGAATAGGATAAATTGCATAGTAATAGGTTAGTTGCATGCATGTTCTACTTGATTGAAAAGACAATAAGTTTCTTCTAAGACTCTATCTTTGGAACAAAATTTCACTAATTTTAATTAAAAAAATTTTTTTATGATAAATCTGCTTGAAGTTGTATTTGGAACATGATTTTTGAGCTAAAGAACACACAACCTGTGAAGATTTGAGCCTTTATGCATGGTTACATTATTTAACCATAATTATTTTATTCTTGTGTGTTTACTTCTCTATGATTGTAATCTATATTTTGTTTCATCCTATATGTCCAATATTTATTATGTTTGTATACTTGCATATGATTGAGGACATTATTTGTTTAAACTCACTTATCCAAATTAAGCATACCCTTTTCAATTATCTTTGTTAACCACTTTGAGCCTTTAAATCCCGCTTGTTCTATATTTTACCACATTACTAGCCTTAAGCGGAAAAACAATTGTATATCCCAAATTGAATCTTTGGTTAGCTTAAGATAGAATTGTGTATGCTAGTTAAGTATGGAAAATTATGGGAACAAAAGTTATTAAGGGAATGTATCATGATAATACAATGGGAATTTGGATACCTACTCATGTGAACCTATAAGAATTAAAAATCTATGTGCATTGATAAGCTATGTTTATTTTTATGTCTATATAAAAAAAATCAATAAATAAATAAGGGGACAAAATTACCCCAATGCTGAATTAAGAATTCAAAGATCAATGCACATATGATAAAAAAAATTTTTTGATTCATGAGTATGGAATGTAAAAGGGAATTCTGGGTAGCTAGGTAATAATTCTAAGGTTATATAAAATATATAGGTTGGGTTAAAGCTTGGGTTAATTAAAGATTCAATTTATAAGCTCACTTAACCATATATGTATCCCTACCTTTACCTTGGCCCCATTACAACCTTGAAAAGACCTCATGATGTTTGCATTGGTATATTAACTGTTGTTGATTGGTTAGGAGAAGAACAAAAGTTAGAGAGTATGATTAGAGAAGGATAGAGTGATTACCCTATACACTAGAGAGATTAGAGCGTACATACATCATCAGTGAGGGTTCAATGCTTGAATTTCCATGTTCCCTGCTTTCATGAGCTATCTTCTTGCACTTTTATCTGTCTTACTGTATAATGATAGAATTAGTGGAATTTGATTTGTAATTGTTTTGAAGAGCTTATTTACTTTTGATCAAGTGGGCAAGAATCATATAGTTGCATTCATATATATAGGTTGTGTTCATACCCAGGGTCGAGGTGTCCGACCCGGGATGTTCGACAGACAAAGCGACCGACCTCTTCCGGTCAGGACAACCCGACTTCTTCCCAAAGAGCTCGGTCAAGTCCCCAGGAAAGCCCAGAGAAGGGCCCAAATAGAGGAACACGCCCCAAATCCTAAGGTGGCCCAAGCCTACAGAGAGAAGGGCGGTTCCCTTGAAGATAAGATGACCTCACTTAAAGATAAGATAAGATAACTAACTTATCTTATCCACAGAAGGCCACATCTCACCGTTATAAATACACTGGAGCACCCAGCTATAACTCATACTCTGATTCTACTCAATACCTGCTTAATACCCTTGCTAACTTAAGCATCGGAGTCCCTTGCAGGTACCCCCTACCCTCCGGGGACGAAGGATCAAGCACCATCACCAAGTCCAACAAGTCGGACACACCAGCTCCAGCCGCCGAACACCTGCCGGACACGTCGGTCCCGACCAACATAGAAGATCTCGATCGAGATCGACCTACAGTTTCAGGTAACCCTCGGAACATTGGCGCCGTTGCCGGGGACCTGGAAGTCATCCCATCAACATGGCGGATGACCATGACAACGACCACGATTCAGGTTTGGAAGACAGATCGTCGCATAAAAACGCGGATACAATACTCAAAAACACTTTGGAAACCAACGGAGACAAAAATTCATCAAATCCAGAAATAATAGAAGCACTTCAAAATCGATTGGAGCAACTGGAGAAAGAAGCCCAACATCAACGAGAAAAAGAAGAAGATCTACGCCGAGAGATAAGGCGGCGCCGAGAATTAGAAGATAAACTTATAAAACTCGAAGCTGATCTCAAAACAAAAGCTACTCGACCATCCACAGAGGATAGCTCTCAGAAAGATCAGGATCCATTCACCAGAGAAATTATGAAAACCAAAATTCCAAAAGATTTCAAACTTCCAGATATGACTCTATATGACGGCACCTCGGACCCCAACCATCATCTCAGCAACTTCAGAAGTAGAATGTACCTCACGGACGCCTCAGATGCAGTTCGCTGCAAAGCCTTTCCAACAACTCTCATCAAGACAGCCATTAAATGGTTTGATAACCTATCTCCAAAATCCATCTCGAGTTTCGACGACCTGGCCAAAAAGTTCCTGGCCCGATTCTCCATACAAAAAGACAAAGCCAAACACGCACCTAGCCTACTAGGGATCAAGCAAGGAGATCGGGAGAGCCTTCACAACTACATGGAAAGATTCAACAAAACATGCATGGACATACAAAGTCTACCAATAGAAGCTGCTATTATGGACCTCATAAATGGCTTGCGAGAAGGACCATTTAGCCAATCTATATCAAAGAGATACCCGACATCCCTAGACGAAGTACAAGAACGGGCGCAAAAGTACATCAACATGGAGGAAAATTCTCGACTTGGCGAAGCTTCAAGGTTCGGTTCTGCCTACCGAGACAAAGAATCCAAGAAAAAGGAAGATCGCTCCGAAGAGAAAATCAAAAAATATCATAACTATACTCCTCTTAGGGTATCCTTGGTAGATGTTTACAAAGAAGTCTGCCATACGGAGAAAATCCCTCCAGCTCGGCCACTTAAAGGCAAAAGAGGAGGAGAAAATCGGAATGAATACTGTGAATATCATCGACTTCGAGGGCATTCTACCAACGAATGCTTCGACTTGAAAAACGTCATAGAAAAAGAAGAACCGAGAAAAAGAAGAAGGGATGAGGATATCGGACGATCTGAACGATCACCTCGCACACCGGAAAGACACGTTCACGTAATACACGACGGATTTGCTGGAGGAGGAATCTCCAAATCATCCCGCAAGCGACATCTCAAAGAGGTGTACCACGTCGAAGGAAAGAAGGAAGCCCCAGACATCCCAGCAATCACGTTTACCAAGGAAGATGCATTCGGAATCATCTCGGGACACGACGACCCTATGGTCATTACAATCATACTAGCAAACGCCAACCTACACCGTACACTAATTGATCAGGGAAGCTCTGCCGACATCTTATTCAAAACTGCTTTTGACAAACTCGGCCTAGAAGAAAAAGAGCTAAGAGCGTACCCAAACAGCCTGTTTGGACTAGGAGATACCCCAATTCAACCGCTGGGATACGTATCGCTACATACAACCTTCAGAAAGGGGAACCAATCCAGAACACTCAAGATAGACTACATCGTGGTCGACGTAAGCTCAGCCTACAATGCCTTAATAGGTCGGACAACGTTAAATCAACTTGGCGCAATAGTTTCAACTCCACATCTATGTATGAAATTCCCAACTGCGGAAGGGATAGCTACAATAAAGGCAGATCAAAAGATGACACGTCGCTGTTATAACGAAAGTCTAAACCTCCGAGGCGAAGGAGGAGAGTTCCACACAATCGAGCTTGGTGGAGCCCAGAGGCGAGAAGAGCTCCGACCACGACCCGAAGGAGAAGTAGAAAGAGTCCAGATCGGAGACACCTCGGATAAAACAACTAATATTGGCACGATCCTGAAAGGAGACACAAAGGAATCACTAATACGGTTCCTACGAGATAATGTTGATCTCTTTGCATGAAAAGCTGCCGACATGCCGGGCATTGATCCCAAACTAATGAGCCACAAATTGGCAGTCTACCCGGGATCCTGGCCGGTACAACAAAGACGAAGAAAACTCGGACCAGAACGATCTCAAGCTGTAGAAGAACAAGTACAAGCGCTACTAGAGGCCGGGTTCATAAGGGAAGTTAAATACCCACTATGGCTAGCAAACGTCGTCTTGGTGAAAAAGTCAAATGGGAAGTAGCGAATGTGCACCGACTACACCAACCTCAACAAAGCCTGCCCAAAAGATCCTTACCCACTCCCAAGCATCGACGCTCTAGTAGATGCTTCATCAGGATATAAGTATCTCTCGTTCATGGACGCATATTTGGGGTACAACCAAATCCCCATGTATCCACCAGATCAAGAAAAGACCTCGTTCCTAACACCGAAAGCAAACTACTGTTACATCGTGATGCCTTTCGGTCTCAAGAACGCAGGAGCTACTTATCAAAGGCTAATAAATAAAGTTTTCTCAGATCACATCGGAAAAATCATGGAAGTTTATGTAGACGACATGTTGATAAAGACACAAAGCGAAGATACATTATTATCCGACCTGACTCAAGTGTTTTACACTATCAGGAAACACAACATGTGGCTCAATCCCGCAAAGTGCACCTTCGCAGTAGAAGCAGGCAAATTCTTAGGCTTCATGCTTACACAAAGAGGAATTGAAGCAAATCCAGACAAATATCAAGCCATACTCAACATTAGGAGCCCAACCTGTGTCAAAGAAGTACAACAACTCAACGGGAGGTTGGCCGCCCTATCCCGATTCTTAGCAGGAGCTGCGATAAGATCTCTTCCCTTCTATGCTACTTTAAGAAAGGGAAAATAGTTCGAATGGATGACAGAATGTGAGCAAGCCTTCCTAGACTTCAAAGAGTTCTTAGGACGGCCACCTATCCTATCTCGGCCACGAGAAGGAGAACCGCTCATATTATATCTCGCAGTAGGGAGCCGGGCAATAGCCTCAGCACTAGTCAGAGAAGACGAACATGGGCAACAACCCGTATACTTCATTAGCAAAGTGCTACAGGGATCCGAGCTGAACTACTAGAAAATAGAAAAGTTTGCCTATGCTTTGATCCTCACATCCCGGCGGCTTCGCCCAAACTTTCAAGCGCATACCATTAAAGTTCGAACCAACCAACCCATAAAAAGGATATTGCAGAAAACAGATCTAGCAGGAAGAATCCTACAATGGGCAATCGAGTTGTCCGAGTTCGACCCCCAATACGAGGCGCGTACAGCCATCAAATCGCAACACCTGGCCGACTTCATCGCAGAATTTACAGACACCCCGGAAATCCCCATAGAGTGGAACATATACGTGGACAGATCCTCGAATAAAATAGGAAGCGGTGCGGGTGTGATAATCGAAAGCAACCAAGGAACTCAACTTGAGCTCTCCCTTAAATTCGGATTCCCGGCCTCAAACAACCAAGCAGAATACGAAGCACTATTAGCTGGTTTGAAGCTGGCTAGGGAGGTTGGAGCTCGGAAACTCAACATCTACAGTGACTCACAAGTCATCACCTCACAAATAACAGGAAGCTACCAAGCCAAAGATCCGACCATGAAAAAATATTTGGATAAAACGAAAGAACAACTCGGACAACTTGGGGAATATAGGATCTACCATATACCCCGTGAGCAAAATGCCCGAGCTGACGCCCTTTCAAAATTAGCTAGCACCAAACCAGGGGGCAACAACAGAAGCCTCATCCAGGAGATACTACAGAACCCATCAATAACGGAAGAAGGAAAAGTCCTAGCCATAATAGGTCGGGATCAAGGATGGATGACCCCCATAATAAACTACCTCAAAACAGAAACACTCCCTGCAGATGAAAAGGAGGCAAAGAGGCTGAAAAGGGAGGCACAGTACTACACTATCATAAATAACACACTATACAAAAGAGGGATATCAACACCTTTACTAAAATGCGTACCGACTTCTAACACAAAGGAAGTCTTGGAGGAAGTGCACAGCGGCATTTGTGGTAATCATCTCGGAGCGCAAGCTCTCACCAAAAAGGTACTCCGGGCGGGATTCTATTGGCCAACTCTACAAAAGGAGGCTACAGAATTTGTGAGGACATGCCCACCATGCTAGAAGCATGCCAACTTTCACATTGCCCCACCAGAAAAGCTCATCAGCATGACCTCACCCTGGCCATTTGCGAAATGGGGACTCGAGCTTCACGGACCCTTCCCACAGGGATCGGGACAAGTAAAATTCCTCATAGTAGGAGTAGACTATTTCACAAAATGGATCGAAGCAAAACCCCTAGCCAACGCCACCGCTCAAAGAAATCGAAAATTCCTATATAGGAACATTATTACGAGGTTCGGAGTACCATACTCCATCACCACGGACAACGGTACCCAATTTACAGATGCAGGCTTCAGAAAACTGGTGGCCGACTTGAACATAAAACACCAGTTCACCTCCGTTGAACACCCCCAACAAAGTCATATTGGCCGGACTAAAGCGGAGACTACAAGAAGCAAAGGGAGCTTGGGCCGAGGAACTCCCACAAGTCCTATGGGCGTATCGAACAACCCCCCATTCTACTGCAAACGAATCACCATTCCGACTAACATACGGAGCGGAGGCAATGATTCCAATAGAAATCGAGGAAGGATCTCCCCGTGTAGTCCACTACAATGAACAAGCAAACTCTCAACTTCAGAGAGAAGAGCTCGACTTGTTACCCGAAATCCAAGAAAGAGCTCGGATCAGGGAAGAAGCTCTAAAGTGCCGAATGGCTTCCAGATATAATCAAAAGGTAGTGCCGAGAGAAGTTTCGCAGAGAATGATCTCATCCTAATCCGGAATGATATTGGAACAACTCGACCCGGAGAAAGGAAGCTGGCAGCAAACTGGAAAGGACCTTATCGAATCATAGAAGTACTTGGGAAGGGCTACTACAGACTGTCCGAGCTTGATGGACGAGAGTTTCCCCGATCATGGCACGCCTGCAACCTACAAAGGTACTATAGTTAGAAAAGGTAAAGGGTCTCACTAAATGGATGCGCTCTTTTTCCTGAAAAGGTTTTTTAATGAGGCATCAGGTCGAGACCCAGACCAGAAAATTCCCACATATATATATTTGCATTTTCCTTTAAAAAAATATATTTTAAATATTCTACAAAGATTTCAAGACGCATTAATCTGAAGCATTCATCGTCTGATTATAAAGCAACAGATCGGCAGAAAGTGAAAAACAAATTCACTGCACGATCACGATAAAGAAAACCGTCCGATAAAGGTGAAAACGCGATTCACCCAAAGGACGATTTAGAGGTGACAGCCACTTTCTACAAATCGGCACAGATGAACACAGAATAATGTAAGATGTTAAAAGTAAGTGATCTAAAAAAGAACCTGACGAGGTCTTACGGATCGCTAAAATAATAACTTTAAGGACTGGTCGAATGTTAAGAAATCGAACCAAGTCAACCCAAGTTATAAGTAAACCCTGGAAAGAGGTCTGGCCAACCCTATTAAAGAGGATTACTTTAACTTAGAAGGGCCTGACATAATAAAGTCTGCCCAAAACGAAAAGTTATACAAGTAGTCCCTGAAAGAGATCTGACAAAGATCCAAGAAAGAGGACTACGAAAAATAACTTAAAGGAGACCGACATAACCAAGTCGGACTCCTATCACTAAAAAAGTTATACAAGTAGTCCCTGAAAGAGATCTGACAAAGATACAAGAAAGAGGACTTCGAAAAATAACTTAAAGGAGACCGACATAACTAAGTCGGACTCCTATCACTAAAAAAGTTATACAAGTAGTCCCTTGAAGAGATCTGACAAAGTCCAAGAAAGAGGACTACGAAAAATAACTTAAAGGAGACCGACATAACCAAATCGGACTCCCGCCACTAAAAAGTTATCAAAATAATCCCTAGAAGAGACCTGACAAAGGTCCAAAAAAGAGGATTACAGAAATAACTTAAAGGGGGACCAGCGCAAAAGAACCACCAAGAAACAAGTTGGACCCATAAGTCACAAACATCAAAGGATTCAAGCTACAAACAATAAAACAAAGCAATCCGAAGAGGACGAGATACAAGATTTCAAACATCAGTAGAAAACTGAAAAGATACCAAGTCAAAAAACTACCTCTGTTACTCCGCAAAAGTTATAAGGCCCGGAAGGCCACCAAAACCTACCGTCAAGGGAAATCGAGCTACCTTTTGTTTTTCAAAATAAAAAGTTGCTAAACAAGCAACTAGGAAATGTCAATAAAAAGTTTTAAAAAGCCCACAAGCCGGGCCAACTATACATCCAGAAAGAGATCAGCAAACATTAGGAGCCTTCTTGGCAGCGTCAGGACAAGGGGAAGGAGGACGAGTCTGAAGGGGCACGGCATCTACGGTTCTGTCATCCCGGTTCAGAATCTGGCAATCCGGATCAGATGTAACGGGAGGAACAGAGGAGGTCGACACCTTAAGAGAAGGCACTGGGGGAGGATCAGCCTCATCATCATCCTGGTCATCAGGGACAATCTTACCATCCCTCACGACATTGTCCAGGCTGATGAAGGTCAAGTCGGCATCAGGAGCAACAACTCGGAACTGCTCCATTAGGTTCTCGGAGGCAGCAGTTACGCTACCCACAAGGTGACCCTGAAGCTCACCATAATTAACCCGAGCAGTTTCCAAATCCTCCCGAAGATGCATCAATTCCCTATAAGCCGAGACATAACTATCCTTATGTTTCAATGCCATGTCCTCGGCCAGCTTCAAAGATGCAGCCAAGGCAATAGAACTGGCCTTCTCACCCTCCAACTCCTTCTCCACCTTTGCCAACTTCACCTCTAACTCCTCCTTCAGACCCTTGATCCGATCAAATTCCGACTTGGCCTCTTCCATGAAGGACTTTGTGGCATGAATCGGAATCCCCTGAACTGTCCGGAATATAGCCGCACCCATATGAGCCATCTTCACACTACTTTTGGTGATAAAATCCAGATGCTGAAGAAGAGAAACGTCATCCATGGAAAGCCGACCATAGGGGGCAATTTGCTGATCAACAAATTCGATAGCATCAAAATCTGGGGCATCTAGGTTGAAGGGCTCGGATGTTTTTTGCTTCTTATTAGGAGGGGCACCAGGAGCTGCAGCAGAAGATTGTGGAGGATCGACCAGACGAACCCGAGGAATAGGAATTACTTTCCTCGGCCCGGGAGAGCTAGGTACAGGAGGTTTAACTGGAGCCTGGGAAGATCCCTCTCCGGCCGCTTTGGTCGAAATGTTTAAAGCAGCAGTCGCCTTCTTCGCTTTCTTGAAGGCCTTCATAGAGTCATTATTCCTCGACATCTCTACAAACACAAAAACAGCCACGACAAAGAGTTACAAAAGAGAAAGAAAGAGGAAATAAGTATAGAAACAAGTCAGACAAATAGATAAACGAATACCCAAAGTAGTCCGAACCAAGGACGGATTAGTCAGAAATCTTTTTGTATTAAGATGAGGTGGTTTCCCCCAGAGATCCTCAAGAACAACTACAAAAGCACATTCGACATCATCAAGCATCTCCCAAGCATAGCGAGATACTCTTACATCCTTTTGCCACTCTAGAGGGAAAGAGGGCTTGTCATTTTCATCAAGAAAGAAGGGGCGGGCCCCCTCAACAGCTCGAACTTTAAAGAAATAATTCTTGAAGTCCTTAAAGGACTTATCATACATCGCAAACACTTTATGGCCCTGGGCGGACCGGAAAGAAACCCAAGAAGCTTTCTTTTTTGAAGAACCGCCAGGCTTGGCAGAAACAAACAAGTAAAGAAACAGAGTCTGGGAAGGTGTTACATCTAGTTCATGGCAGAGAAGTTGAAAAATTTTAATAAAACCCCAGGAATTGGGGTGAAGCTGGGATGGAGCAATATTACACGACCACAATAGGTCGGTTTCAAAAGCAGTAAAAGGAAAAGTAACATTCAATTGACTGAAAAAGTATTCACAGGCATAGAAGAAAGGACGCTCCCTCAATTTCAGCCAGAAAATACCTGAAATCATAGAAAAACACACAAACTTATAGTAAAGTCCAGAAATGTAAATTTTGCATAAAAACTAATGAAAACATCTCTAAAAGTAGCTAGATCCTACTAAAAACTACCTAAAAATAATGCCAAAAAGCGTATAAATTATCCATTCATCACCTTTGTGGTTGATTTTTGTAACAACCTAACTTTCAGCACGTCATGATCGTACCAAAAGTAAGGCGTTACTAAGCTATTTTCCTTATTTATTAATTCATATTGAGCCTTTATTTCGATTTCACATTTCAATTTTTAAGAATATGCCGAAAACTTGTATTTATTTTTTTTATTAATCAAACCCAATCATCAAAGAACACTAAGTAATAACAATCACATAATTATTAATAATAATAAATATTATTCAAAAGAAATCAAAGGGAATTCAGATACAATTCCTATCCCTCTGTATAAAAATAAAATCTGAATAACAAAGGCGAGGGTATTCTACGAAAGTAACTCAACAAATAACTTAACTCAAATAAAACTAATAATCATCCGCAGCTTCAAACTTAGTCTTCGAACCTGTGTCACTGAAAGGGTGGAAGATTTTGGGGTGAGAACAAACTACGCGTTCTCAGTAGGGGTGGGAATGCCATAAGAGTAATGAAATAAAATGCTAATAATTAACTTTTACCCAATAAAACTATATTTTTATCAAACCTTTTGAAAATACTTTTTACTATTACTTTGTATAATTAATTACCTTCTTTAAATTTCCAAACTTAATACAAATCTCAATAACAATCTCAATTCTCAGTCACCTCAATACACAAACTAATAGCACAGGAAACAGATCAACACACAAATAAATAGCAATACGACAAACAGCACAATCACAGAGAGACAAGATAAGCAAGCACAATCAAATGTAAATGTGCAAACAATGATGATGCATGTCTAGTCCTATCGCAGGTAATGAGCTCATTTCTCGGTTTCGACCCGCACCCAATGCAATCCGACTCGCAAGTCAGATAAGGGATTCCAGCGGCATAACCTCTGCAAGTTTCTACTTCTTGCAGGCGCTGATTCTCCAGCTGAAGTATGCCGACCATGACCTCTGCAAGTACTTGCAGGCGCTGATTCTCCAGCTGAAACATATGCCACTTTCTCCTGGAAGGCATTCCATATACACGGGCATCCCCGCACAATCATTCACATATAAAGCCCACAGCTTAACATTTTCCCATCGGCACCATAACCATTTACTTTCCGTCACCCTCTCGTGACCTTTTAAACATTTCATAATCACATGTGCCATGTTCTTTTCTCATTCTTTCTTTTTTCTTAACAAACCGAATTCATATCATAACTTAAAACAAAATCTCTTCTCAAAAGAGTGAATTTAAAAGATTATACTTTTCTTAATAAATCGAATTGAAAATAACTTTTTCCGTAATAATTCAAAATCAAACAATATTAATAAATTAGATTGGCTTTTAAATAACGCCTTAAAAAAGTCTTAGAGTTGTATAAAAATTTTGACAGTATTTCCTCTAAAATTTGCACTATGCCACCCTTTCAGGTTACAATCAAACCATTTCTAATTCTCAGAAAATATTTTTGATAATTCAAACGAATCAAATTCAGTACTAAAAATCTATTTTCAATTCTCACAGATTACTTCTGATAAACCAGTAGGTCAAGTTCAATATCCAAAACATTTATAAATCTGAAAATCCAACTAGTTCCAATGTGAAAAATCTTTTCTAACTCTCAATTTATTACTAATAAAATAAATTTTAAATACAAAATCCGTTTCTCAATATGAGTAAATATGTAAATAAAATATTTTCCACTATAAAATCATGTTTCAAAATAAATTTATAAATCAGATTTTCGAAATAAAACCACGTTTTCGGTTACGTTTACATAAAATTGGGCAGAATCTTCTCTTAAAAATTGGACTTCACCACCCATGCGGGCTGATGAGCGGATAATTTATACGCTTTTTGGCATTGTTTTTAGGTAGTTTTTAGTAGGTTCAAGCTACTTTTAGGGATGTTTTCATTAGTTTTTATGTTAAATTTACATTTCTGGACTTTACTATGAGTTTGTGTGTTTTTCTGTAATTTCAGGTAATTTCTGGCTGAAATTGAGGGACTTGAGCAAAACTCTGAAAAAGGCTGACAAAAGGACTGCTGATGCTGTTGGAATCTGACCTCCCTGCACTCGAAATGGATTTTCTGGAGCTACAGAACTCCAAATGGCGAGCTCTCAATGGCGTTGGAAAGTAGACATTCAGATCTTTCCAGCAATATATAATAGTTCATACTTTATTCGGAAATTGATGACGTAAAGTGGCGCTCAACGCCAAGTACATGCTGCTGTCTGGAGTTAAACGCCAGAAACACGTCATAACCCAGAGTTGAACGCCAGAAACACGCTATAACTCGGCATTCAACTCCAAGAAAAGCCTCAGCTCGTGGATAGATCAAGCTCAGCCCAAGCATACACCAAGTGGGCCCCATAAGTGGATTTATGCATCAATTACTTACTCATGTAAACCCTAGTAGCTAGTCTAGTATATATAGGACTTTTAACTATTGTATTAGACATCTTTTGATCACTTTAGATCTAAGGAACATCTGGGGGTGCATAGTCCTTAGACCATGGGGGCTGGCTATTCGGCCATGCCTGAACCTTTCACTTATGTATTTTCAACGGTGGAGTTTCTGCACACCATAGATTAAGGGTGTGGAGCTCTGCTGTACCTCAAGTTTCAATACAATTACTATTACTTTCTATTCAATTCTCTTTTATTCTTATTCCAAGATATACATTGCATAACACTTTGATGAATGTGATGATCCGTGACACTCATCATCATTCTCACCTATGAACGCGCGTGACTGACAACCACTTCCGTTCTACTCTAGGCCGGGCGCATATCTCTTAGATTCCCCAACAGAATCTTCGTGGTATAAGCTAGATAGATGGCGGCATTCATGCGGATCCGGAAAGTCTAACCTTGTCTGTGGTATTCCGAGTAGGATTCCGGTATTGAATGACTGTGACGAGCTTCAAACTCCTGAAGGCTGGGCGTGATGACAAACGCAAAAGAATCAAGGGATTCTACTCCAACCTGATTGAGAACCGACAGATGATTAGCCGTGCTGTGACAGAGCATTTGGACCATTTTCACTGAGAGGATGGGATGTAGCTATCAACAAGGGTGATGCCTCCAGACGATTAGCCGTGCAGTGACAGCGCATAGGACCATTTTCCCGAGAGGATTAAAAGTAGCCATTGATGATGGTGATGCCCTACATACAGCTTGCCATGGAAAGGAGTAAGAAGGATTGGATGAAAGTAGTAAGAAAGTAGAGATTCGAAAGGATTCTAGCATCTCCACACGCCTATCTGAAATTCCCACTATTGATTTACATAAGTATTTCTATCCCTTTTTATTTTCTATTTATTATTAATTTTCGAAACCCATAACCATTTAATCTTCCTAACTGAGATTTACAAGGTGACCATAGCTTGCTTCATACCAACAATCTCTGTGGGATCGACCCTTACTCACGTAAGGTATTACTTGGATGTCCCAGTACACTTGCTGGTTAAGTTGAACGGAGTTGTGTCCACACATAGTTGAAAAAGCAATGAATTTTACAAAATACAATAACAAAGGAATCACAATTTCGTCCACCACGGGCTCCCTCAAATTCATCACTTTCCAAACCAAACTCAAATCCAACTCCATTCAACAATTATCAATACGACAATTTCTTCAATAATTAACTCATCATATTACAATTTAACAAGTAACATTAATTTAATTACTTTTCACAGCCACAACTCAACCAATTCATCATAATCACACAAAATCAGAATTTCAACAACTCCATCAAAATCAGAAAACAAATATCAATCACAAAATCAATATCAATCACAGCTTCAATTCAAACTCGTCATTTAGTCATTCCAAGCAATTATAAATTATTTGCAAATATCCACTAGACTTCTTTGGCATTCATAATTTAAAATAGTTAATTTCAAAATAAAATCCCCTACCTTCGTATGAAATCAAAATTATCGAAAGTTCCGGAAAAACTTTCTGACCGAACTGCTGAAGGAGAAAGCGTCAGAAATCATCTGTGCTTCCTAGAACTCCAGTAGCCAAACTAAATAAGAAGAGGAACTACGTCACCGTCAAATTCTACCGGACAAAAATAATGCCAATGTGTAGAGGATCAAGATACAAACATTTTTACTGGATTAGATTTTTTATTGGAGTTACGAATCTCAAGAAATCGAAGCCGAAAGTTCTTAGTGGTGTCACGGTTTCTTTCCTCTCTCTCGGCCTTTCTTTCTTTTTCTTTCTTTGTGGTTTCGGTTAAAATGAAATCAGGTTAATTGAAGGATAGATAACAATGAATATTGATTTGTGGTGGTAAGGATTAATAGGTGTCATGCATATATGTATATGTATTATGCTTACAAGACATGTTTTTCTTTCTTTCTTTCCTTTTGGCTTGAATGGCTTCGGCCACTTCCATCCATATTTCTTTCTTTCTTTTTTTTTAAACATTAATAATAATAATAATAATAATAATAATAATAATAATAATAATAATAATAATAATAATAATAATAATAATAATAATAATAATAATAATAATAATAGTAATCAATTTAATTTTTGTTTTATTAAATTATTTTTTGATAAATAATTTAAATTTAATAGAATAAATAATAGTTAGATTAAAATTTAAGATAATGTATTAGCTCATAAATAGCTAATTATTTAATTTTTTCAAAAATTTGGGGTCTTACATCCTACCCCACTTATAAAAATTTTCGTCCTCGAAAATTGATACATTAAAATAAGTTCGATACTTTTGTCGAGAGATTAAATCATTCATGTAGAGGAACACAAAGTTAAGGGTTGTAATCTGAGCAGCAAGCACATAAGTTTCAGGATGCGAAGCAGAAGGATCAATCGCGTAATTAACTTGCTTCGAATCATAACTCTTAAGGTTTCAAATCGCTTAAGAATTAAGGATTATGCGTAGAATCAGAACAAATTCAATGTCAGATTGAAATGTCAGAACTTATGAAGAAGTGTACAAATAATGATAAAGATGGATAATTAAATCTGGCTTCAAAAAGAATTGAAACAGAGGGTGGAAGAGATGAAAAATAAATGAATAATCAGTATGTCTATCACATGGCACGATAAGAGTACATGTTTTGGTGCAAACTAGTCAAGAAAGAACATCTAAGGTCTTGAAATACTTAAAAAAATTATCAATAGAATCAAGTTCAAAGCCAAATCAAAGAACACATGGCTCATAAAGAGGAATATGAGCGATATCAAGGATGAATATATCAAGTGAATAGTGGGAATTTCAATCGAGCAGAGATATGTAAGAGCAATAAAGAATGGTTGAAATATAGTCAAATCATATACCAAAAGGAAAATCTGAAGCAAGAAACTCCAATACAAATGATAAAAGAGGAAAATAGAGCACTGAGTTATGCAGCACGAGCAAAGATCATACTTCGAAATGGCGTAAACCCTCAAAAGTAACCTTTAACATCCCAAAAAACCCGTGATTCACATTACCTATTACTTCTATTTCGTCTACGATAATCCATTAGTATTCCCATATACATAAGTCATTAGTATTAAGTTGGTCAGACTTAATACCATGAGAAATGCAACGGTCGACTAACAGCATTAATCAATAGACATTCATGCATCTAAAACTTAAACTCGTCATAAGGACAAGTCCTATCGCATGACAGACAATCAGAGTATGCAGTGAAGCATAGTCAGTCTATTCCCAAGGCTCTAACAGGGATGAACTGCTCTGATACCATAATGTAACACCCTAACTTTCAGCACGTCATGATCGTACCAAAAGTAAGGCGTTAGTAACCTATTTTCCTTATTTACTAATTAATATTGAGCCTTTAGTTCAATTTCGCGTTTCAATTTTTAAGAATATGCCGAAAACTTGTATTTATTTTTTTATTAATCAAACCCAATCATCAAAGAACACTAAGTAATAACAATCACATAATTATTAATAATAATAAATATTATACAAAAGAAATCAAAGGGAATTCAAATACAATTCCTATCCCTCTGTATAAAAATAAAATCTTAATAACAAAGGCGAGGGTATTCTACGAAAGTAACTCAACAAATAACTTAACTCAAATAAAACTAATAGCCGTCCGCAGCTTCAAACTTAGTCTTCGAACCTGTGTCATTGAAAGGGTGGAAGATTTTGGGGTGAGAACAACCACGCGTTCTCAGTAGGGGATGGGAATTCCATAAGAGTAATTAAATAAAATGCAAATAATTAACTTTTACTCAATAAAACTATATTTTTATCAAACCTTTTGAAAATACTTTTTAATATTACTTTGTATAATTAATTACCTTCTTTAAATTTCCAAACTTAATACAAATCTCAATCACAACCTCAATTCTCAGCCACCTCAATACATAAACTAATAGCACAGGAAACAGATCAACACACAAATAAATAGCAATACGACAAACAGCACAATCACAGAGAGACAAGATAAGCAAGCACAATCAAATGTAAATGTGCAAACAATGATGATGCATGTCTAGTCCTATCGCAGATAATGAGCTCATTTCTCGGTTTCGACCCGCACCTAATGCAATCCGACTCGCAAGTCAGATAAGGCATTCCAGCGGCATAACCTCTGCAAGTTTCTACTTCTTGCAGGCGCTGATTCTCCAGCTGAAGTATGCCGAACATGACCTCTGCAAGTACTTGCAGGCGCTGATTCTCCAGCTGAAATATGTGCCACTTTCTCCTGGAAGGCATTCCATATACACGGGCATCCCCGCACAACCATTCACATATAAAGCCCACAGCTTAACATTTTCCCATTGGCACCATAACCATTTACTTTCCGTCACCCTCTTGTGACCTTTTAAACATTTCATAATCACACGTGCCATGTTCTTTTCTCATTCTTTCTTTTTTCTTAACAAACCGAATTCATATCATAACTTAAAACAAAATCTCTTCTCAAAAGAGTGAATTTAAAATATTATACTTTTCTTAATAAATCGAATTGAAAATAACTTTTTCCGTAATAATTCAAAATCAAACAATATTAATAAATTAGATTGGCTTTTAAATAACGCCTTAAACAATGTCTTAGAGTTTTATAAAAATTTCGACAGTATTTCCTCTAAAATTCGCACTATGCCACCCTTTCAGGTTACAATCAAACCATTTCTAATTCTCAGAAAATATTTTTGATAATTCAAACGAATCAAATTCAGTACTAAAAATCTATTTTCAATTCTCACAAATTACTTCTGATAAACCAGCAGGTCAAGTCCAATATCCAAAACATTTATAAATCTGAAAATCCAACTAGTTCCAATGTGAAAAATCTTTTCTAACTCTCAATTTATTACTAATAAAATAAATTTTCAATAGAAAATCCGTTTCTCAATATGAGTAAATATGTAAATAAAATATTTTCCACTATAAAATCATGTTTCAAAATAAATTTATAAATTAGATTTTCGAAATAAAACCACGTTTTCGGTTACTTTTACATAAAATTGGGCAGAATCTCCTCTTAAAAATTGGACTTCACCACCCATGCGGGCTCCCTCAAATTCATCAATTTCCAAACCAAACTCAAATCCAACTTCATTCAACAATTATCAATACGACAATTTCTTCAATAATTAACTCATCATATTACAATTTAACAAGTAACACTAATTTAATCACCTTTCACAGCCACAACTCAACCAATTCATCATAATCACACAAAATCAGAATTTCAACAACTCCATCAAAATAAAAAAAACCAATATTAATCACAAAACTAATATCAATCACAGCTTCATTTCAAACTCATCATTCAGTCATTCCAAACAATTATAAATTATTTGCAAATATCCACTAGACTTCCGTGGCATTCATAATTTAAAACAATTAATTTCAAAATAAAACCCCCTACTTTCGTATGAAATCAAAATCATCGAAAGCTTCGGAAATGCTTTCTGACTGAACTGCTGAAGGAGAAAGTGTCAGAAATTGTCTGTGCTTCCTAGAACTCCAGTAGCCAAACTCAAGGAGAAGAGGAGCTACGTCACCGTCAACTTCTACCAGACAAAAATAACGCCAACGTGTATAGGAGGAAGATACGAACACTTTACCGGATTAGATTTTTTATTGGAGTTACAAATCTCAACAAATCGAAGCTGGAAGTTCTTGGTGGTGTCACGGTTTCTTTCCTCTCTCTCTCTCAGCCTTTTTTTCTTTTTCTTTCTTTGTGGTTTCGGTTAAAATGAAATCAGGTTAATTAAAGGATAAATAACAATGAATATTAATTTGTGGTGGTAAGGATTAATAGGTGTCATGCATATATGTATATGTATTATGTTTACAAGACACGTTTTTCTTTCTTTCTTTTCTTTTGGCTTGAATGGCTTCGGCCACTTCCATCCATGTTTCTTTCTTTCTTTCTTTTTTTTAATTTTAATAATAATAATAATAATAATAATAATAATAATAATAATAATAATAATAATAATAATAATAAATTTAATTTTTGTTTTATTAAATTATTTTTTGATAAATTATTTAAATTTAATAGAATAAATAATAGTTAGATTAAAATTTAAGATAATGTATTAGCTCATAAATAGCTAATTATTTAATTTTCGAAAATTTGGGGTCTTACAATATTTTCACCCAAAATTTGGATGATTTATCCACCCCGGATTATATGACTTGGAAAAAGGATCATTATGGGAGGGTCTAGAGGAATCGCCCATGTAATTGACTTGTTCAGAAAAAAATTGACCATAATCATAGTTCTCACATTAAGAAAAGTCACCACTATTGTCATAAGAAGCATCTTGGATATTAATAGCTGAGACTTACAATCCACCCAAGTGTTGAGTTTAATAGCATTTATTTGTTGAGACATGGATTTATTCTGAGCAAGAAGTGTGTCCAAAGCATCCAGTTCCATGAATACTTTCCTCCCGGCGGTTGGTGCGCGAAATTGTGAACAATACTTTTCACAACTCTCATAATCCCCGGTCATGAACTCCAAAAACTTGGTAGCTCAATTCCATGGCATTACACAACTTCGCACAACTAACCAGCAAGTGCACTGGGTCGTCCAAGTAATACCTTACGTGAGTAAGGGTCGATCCCACGGAGATTGTTAGTATGAAGCAAGCTATGGTCATCTTGCAAATCTCAGTCAGGCAGACTCAAATGGATATAGGTAATAAACGCATAAAGCATAAAGATAAAGATAGAGATACTTATGTATATCATTGGTGAGAGCTTCAGACAAGCGAATGAAGATGCCTTCCCTTCCGTCTCTCTGCTTTCCTACAGTCTTCATCCAATCCTTCTTACTCCTTTCCATGGCAAGCTTATGCAAGGGTTTCACCGTTGTCAGTGGCTACCTCCCATCCTCTCATTGGAAATGTTCAACGCACCCTGTCACGACACGGCTATCCATCTGTCGGTTCTCAATCAGGCCGGAATAGAATCCAGTGATTCTTTTGCGTCTGTCACTAACGCCCTGCCTTCAGGAGTTTGAAGCACGTCACAGTCATTCAATCATTGAATCCTACTCAGAATACCACAGACAAGGTTAGACCTTCCGGATTCTCTTGAATGCCGCCATCAGTTCTCGCCTATACCACGAAGACTCTGATCTCACGGAATGGCTGTCTCGTTTGTCAGGCGAGCACTCGGTTGTCAGGCGATCAACCATGCATCGTGTTATCAGGAATCCAAGAGATATTCACTAGAGCTTTGATTGCTTGTAGAACAAGAGTGGTTGTCAGTCACCTTGTTCATGAGTGAGAATGATGATGAGTGTCACGGATCATCACATTCATCAAGTTGAAGAACAAGTGATATCTTGGACAAAGAACAAGCGGAATTGAATAGAAGAACAATAGTAATTGCATTAATACTCGAGGTACAGCAGAGCTCCACACCTTAATCTATGGTGTGTAAAAACTCCACCGTTGAAAATACATAAGAACAAGGTCTAGGCATGGCCGAATGGCCAGCCTCCCAAATTGATCTAAGAACTAGATGTCCAAAGATGATCAAAGGATCAAAAACAATCCAAAGATGAAAATACAATAGTGAAAGGTCCTATTTATAAGAAACTAGTAGCCTAGGGTGTACAGAGATGAGTAAATGACATAAAAATCCACTTCCGGGCCCACTTGGTGTGTGCTTGGGCTGAGCAAATGAAGCAATTTCGTGTAGAGACTCTCCTTGGAGTTAAACGCCAGATTTTGTGCCAGTTTGGGCGTTTAACTCCCATTTAGGTGCCAGTTCCGGCGTTTAACGCTGGAATTTTTTGAGGTGACTTTGAATGCCGGTTTGGGCCATCAAATCTTGGGCAAAGTATGGACTATCATATATTGCTGGAAAGCCCAGGATGTCTACTTTCCAATGCCATTGAAAGCGCGCCAATTGGGCTTCTGTAGCTCCAGAAAATCCACTTCGAGTGCAGGGAGGTCAGAATCCAACAGCATCTGCAGTCCTTTTGAGTCTCTGGATCAGATTTTTGCTCAGATCCCTCAATTTCAGCCAGAAAATACCTGAAATCACAGAAAAACACACAAACTCATAGTAAAGTCCAGAAAAGTGAATTTTAACTAAAAACTAATAAAAATATACTAAAAACTAACTAGATCATACTAAAAACATACTAAAATCAATGCCAAAAAGCGTACAAATTATCCGCTCATCACAACACCAAACTTAAATTGTTGCTTGTCCCCAAGCAACTGAAGATCAAATAGGATAAAAAGAAGAGAATATGCAATGAACTCCAAAAACATCTATGAAGATCAGTATTAATTAGATGAGCGGGGCTTTTAGCTTTTTGCCTCTGAATAGTTTTGGCATCTCACTCTATCCTTTGGAATTCAGAATGATTGGCTTCTTTAGGAACTCAGAATCCAGATAGTGTTATTGATTCTCCTAGTTAAGTATGATGATTCTTGAACACAGCTACTTTATGAGTCTTGGTCGTGGCCCAAAGCACTCTGTCTTCCAGTATTACCACCGGATACATACATGCCACAGACACATAATTGGGTGAACCTTTTCAGATTGTGACTCAGCTTTGCTAAAGTCCCCAATTAGAGGTGTCCAGGGTTCTTAAGCACACTCTTTTTGCCTTGGATCACAACTTTATTTCTTTCTTTTTCTTTCTTTTTCTCTTTCTTTTTCTCTCTTTTTTTTTTTCGGTTTTTTTTTTCGCCTCTTTTTTTTTCCTTTTGTATTCACTGCTTTTTCTTGCTTCAAGAATCATTTTTATGATTTTTCAGATCCTCAGTAACATGTCTCCTTTATCATCATTCTTTCAAGAGCCAACCTTCATGAACCACAAATTCAAGATACATATGCACTGTTTAAGCATACATTCAGAAGACAAAAGTAATGCCACCACATCAAAATAATTAAACTGTTATAAAATTCAAAATTCATGCAATTCTTTTTCTTTTCAATTAAGCACGTTTTTATTCAAGAAAGGTGATGGATTCATAGGACATTCATAACTTTAAGGCATAGACACTTAAGACACTAATGATCACAAGACACAAACATAGATAAACATAAGCATAAAATTCGAAAAACAGAAGAATAAAGAACAAGGAAATTAAAGAACGGGTCCACCTTAGTGATGGCGGCTTGTTCTTCCTCTTGAAGGTCTTATGGAGTGCTTGAGCTCCTCAATGTCTCTTCCTTGTCTTTGTTGCTCCTCTCTCATGATTCTTTGATCTTCTCTAATTTCATGGAGGAGAATGGAGTGTTCTTGGTGCTCCACCCTTAGTTGTCCCATGTTGGAACTCAATTCTCCTAGGGAGGTGTTTACTTGCTCCCAATAGTTTTGTGGAGGAAAGTGCATCCCTTGAGGTATCTCAGGGATCTCATGATGAGAGGGGTCTCTTGTTTGCTCCATCCTTTTCTTGGTGATGGGCTTGTCCTCATCAATGGGGGTATCTCCTTCTATGTCAACTCCAACTGAATAACAGAGGTGACAAATGAGATGAGGAAAGGCTAGCCTTGCCAAGGTGGAAGACTTGTCCGCCACTTTATAGAGTTCTTGGGCTATAGCCTCATGAACTTCCACTTCTTCTCCAATCATGATGCTATGAATCATGATGGCCCGGTCTAGAGCAACTTCAGACCGGTTGCTAGTGGGAATGATTGAGCGTTGAATGAACTCCAACCATCCTCTAGCCATGGGCTTGAGGTCATGCCTTCTCAATTGAACCGGCTTGCCTCTTGAATCTCTCTTCCATTGTGCGCCCTCTTCACATATAACTGTGAGGACTTGGTCCAACCTTTGATCAAAGTTGACCCTTCTTCATGGTCACAACTTCATAGAAGTGGTCTTGATGCACCCTTGAGATGAATCTCTCCATCTCCCATGACTCGGAGGAGGAGGCTTTTGCCTTCCCTTTCCTCTTTCTAGAGGTTTCTCCGGCCTTGGATGCCATAAATGGTTATGGAAAAACGAAAAAGCAACGCTTTTACCACACCAAACTTAAAAGGTTTGCTCGTCCTCGAGCAAAAGAAGAAAGAAGAGAGTAGAAGAAGAAGAAGAAATGAGGAAGAAGGGAATGGCTTTTGTGTTCGGCCAAAGAGGGGGAGAAGTGGTGTTTAGGTTGTGTGAAAATGAAGGGGTGAAGAAGGGTTTATATAGGAGAGGGGGTGTCATGGTTCGGCCATTGATGGGTGGGTTTGGGAGGGAAAGTGGTTTGAATTTGAAGGGTGAGGTTGGTGTTGTTTTGTGAAGGATGGATGTGAGTGGTGAAGAGAAAGATGGGATTTGATAGGTGAAGGGTTTTTGGGGAAGAGGTATTGAGGTGATTGGTGAATGGGGGAAGAAGAGAGAGGGTGGTGGTGGGGTTGGTAGGGGTCCTGTGGGGTCCACAGATCCTGTGGTGTCAAGGAAAAGTCATCCCTGCACCAAATGTTGCTCAAAATCACGTTTTGAGTCATTTCTGGCGTTAAACGCCGGGCTGGTGCCCATTCCTGGCGTTTAACGCCAGGTTCTTGCCCTTTTCTGGCGTTTAACGCCAGTCTGGTGCCCCTTTCTGGCGTTAAACGCCCAGAATGGTGCCAGACTGGGCGTTAAACGCCCAACTGCTAGCCTCACTGGCGTTTAAACGCCAGTGGGTTCTTCCTCCAGGGTGTGCTGTTTTTCTTCCTGTTTTTCATTCTGTTTTTGCTTTTTCAATTGATTTTGTGTCTTCTTATGATCATCAACCTACAAAAAAAATAAAATAACAAAGGGAAATAGATAAAATATAATCATTGGGTTGCCTCCCAACAAGCGCTTCTTTAATGTCAGTAGCTTGACAGAGGGCTCTCATGGAGCCTCACAGATACTCAGAGCAATGTGGGAACCTCCCAACACCAAACTTAGAGTTTGAATGTGGGGGTTTCAACACCAAACTTAGAGTTTGGTTGTGGCCTCCCAACACCAAACTTAGAGTTTGACTGTGGGGGCTCTATTTGTCTCTGATTTGAAAGAAGCTCTTCATGCTTCTTCTCCATGGTGACAGAGGGATATCCTTGAGCCTTAAACACCAAGGATTTTTCATTCACTTGAATGATCAGTTCACCTTTATCAACATCAATCACAGCCTTTGCTGTGGCTAGGAAGGGTCTGCCAAGGATGATGGATTCATCCATGCACTTCCCAGTCTCTAGGACTATGAAATCAGTAGGGATGTAATGGTCTTCAACTTTTACCAAAAAATTCTCTACAAGTCCATGAGCTTGTTTTCTTGAGTTGTCTGCCATCTCCAATGAGATTCTTGCAGCTTGTACCTCAAAGATCCCTAGCTTCTCCATTACAGAGAGAGGCATGAGGTTCACACTTGACCCTAAGTCACACAGGGCCTTCTTGAAGGTCATGGTGCCTATGGTACAAGGTATGGAAAACTTTCCAGGATCTTGTCTCTTTTGAGGTAGTTTCTGCCTAGACAAGTCATCCAGTTCTTTGGTGAGCAAAAGAGGTTCATCTTCCCAAGTCTCATTTCCAAATAACTTGTCATTTAGCTTCATGATTGCTCCAAGGTATTTAGCAACTTACTCTTCAGTGACATACTCATCCTCTTCAGAGGAAGAATACTCATCAGAGCTCATGAAAGGCAGAAGTAAGTCCAATGGAATCTCTATGGTCTCATTTTGAGCCTCAGATTCTCATGGTTCCTCATTGGGGAACTCAGAGGAGGTTGGTGCACGCCCATTGAGGTCTTCCTCAGTGGCGTCCACCTCCTCTCTTTCCTCTCCATATTCGGCCATGGTTATGGCTTTGCACTCTCCTTTTGGATTTTCTTCTGTATTACTTGGGAGAGTACTAGGAGGGAGTTCAGTAACTTTCTTGCTCAGCTGTCCCACTTGTGCCTCCAAATTCCTAATGGAGGACCTTGTTTCAGTCATGAAACTTTGAGTGGTTTTGATTAGATCAGAGACCATGGTTGCTAAGTCAGAGGGGTTCTTGCTTAGAATTCTCTGTCTGTTGCTGAGAAGATGATGGAAAAGGCTTGCTATTGCTAAACCTGTTTCTTCCACCATTATTGTTGTTGAAACCTTGTTGAGGTCTCTGTTGATCCTTCCATGAGAAATTTGGATGATTTCTCCATGAAGAATTATAGGTGTTTCCATAGGGTTCTCCTAGGTAATTCACCTCTTCCATTGAAGGGTTCTCAGGATCATAAGCTTCTTCCTCAGATGAAGCATCCTTAGTACTGCCAGGTGCATTTTGCATTCCAGACAGACTTTGAGAGATCAAATTGACTTGTTGAGTCAATATCTTATTCTGAGCCAGTATGGCATTCAGAGTATCAATCTCAAGAACTCCTTTCTTCTGACTTGTCCCATTGTTCACAGGATTCCTTTCAGAAGTGTGCATGAATTGGTTATTTGCAACCATCTCAATTAGTTCCTCAGCCTCTGTAGGCGTCTTCTTCAGATGAAGAGATCCTCCAGCAGAGCTATCCAAAGACATCTTGGATAGTTCAGAGAGACCGTCATAGAAAATACCTATGATGCTCCATTCAGAAAGCATGTCTGAGGGACATTTTCTGATTAATTGTTTGTATCTTTCCCAAGCTTCATAGAGGGATTCTCCATCCTTCTGTCTGAAGGTTACTCCATTTTTGAGGTGGAAAGAACTTTGCCAAGAAGGCATTGACTAGCTTTTCCCAAGAGTCCAGGCTATCTTTAGGTTGTGAGTCCAACCATATTCTAGCTCTGTCTCTTACAGCAAAAGGGAATAGCATCAGTCTGTAGACCTCAGGGTCAACCCCATTAGTCTTGACTGTGTCACAGATTTGCAAGAACTCAGCTAAAAACTGATGAGGATCTTCCAATGGAAGTCCATGGAACTTGCAATTCTGTTGCATTAGAGAAACTAATTGAGGCTTAAGCTCAAAGTTGTTTGCTCCAATGGCAGGGATAGAGATGCTTCTCCCATAGATGTCGGGAGTAGGTGCAGTAAAGCCACCCAGCACCTTCCTTGCATTGTTTGCATTGTTGTTTTTTTCGGCTGCCATGTCTTCTTCTTCTTTGAAGAATTCGGTCAGGTCCTCTAAAGAGAGTTGTGCTTTGGCTTCTCTTAGCTTTCTCTTCAAGGTCCTTTCAGGTTCAGGGTCAGCTTCAACAAGAATGCCTTTGTCTCTGCTCCTGCTCATATGAAAGAGAAGAGAACAAGAAGATGTGGAATCCTCTATGTCACAATATAGAGATTCCTTGAGGTGTCAGAGAAAACGAAAAATAGAAGAAAGAGGTAGAAGAATTCGAACTTAATCAGATAGAGTTCGAATTGTGCATTGAGAAGGAGTGGTACTCCATAAAATAGAAGGATGTGGGAAGAGGGGAAGAGAATTTTCGAAAATTAATTAAAAAGATGTCAAAAACATTTTGAAAAATTGATTGATAATTTTCGAAAATTCAAAGTGGAAAAGAAATCAAGTGATTTTTGAAAAGGATTTTGAAATCAGAAATTAAAAAGATTTGATTGAAAATTTATTTTGAAAAAGATGTGATTAAAAAGATATGATTTGAAAACAAATTAAAAAAAAGATTTGATTTTAAAAATTAATAACTTGGCTATCAAGAAAAGATATGATTCAAACATTAAACCTTTCTCAACAGAAAAGGCAACAGACTTGAAACGTTGAATCAAATCATTAATTGATAGCAAGTATCTTTGAAAAAGGAAAGAAATTGATTTTGAAAACATTTGATTGAAAAGATATGATTTGAAAAAGATTTGATTTTGAAAAACTTTGAAAACTTAAAAAAATTTGATTTGAAAAAAACAAAATCTTCCCCCTTTGCCATCCTGGCGTTAAACGCCCAGAATGGCATCCATTCTGGCGTTTAACGCCCAAAATGCACCCTTTTTGGGCGTTAAACGCCCAACCAGGTACCCTGGCTGGCGTTTAAACGCTAGTCTGTCCTTCTTCACTGGGCGTTTTGAACGCCCAGCTTTTTCTGTATAATTCCTCTGCAGCATGTTCTGAATCTTCAATTCTTTGTATTATTGACTTGAAAAGACACAACTTCAAAATATTTTTGGATTTTTAATAATCAAAATGCAACAAGAATCAAATAACAATGCATGCAAGACACCAAACTTAGCAGTTTGTATACTATTGACACTATATGAGACACATAAACACTCAAGTCAAAAGAATTCAAAGATCAGAGTAAGAAATCATCAAGAATTATTTGAAGATCCTTAAGACACATGAATGTATGCAATTGACACCAAATTTAAGATGAGACACTAGACTCAAACAAGAAATTTTTTGGATTTTATGATTTTTTTTTTATTTTTTTGTGTTTTTCGAAAATTAAGTGGAAAAAGATATCAAAATTCTTAATGAGAATTCCAGGAATCAGTGCAACGCTAGTCTAAGACTCCGGTCCAGGAATTAGACATGGCTTCACAGCCAGCCAAGCTTTCAAAGAAAGCTTCGGTCCAAAACACTAGACATGGCCAAAGGCCAGCCAAGCCTTAGCAGATCACTGCTCCAAAAGCAAGATTGATAAATATCAACAAGCTCTTGTGATGACAAGTTGAAACCTCGGTCCAATGAGATTAGACATGGCTTCTCAGCCAGCCAGACTTCAACAAATCATCATGAAACTCTAGAATTCATCTTCAAGAATTTCGAAAAAAAAAATACCTAATCTAAGCAACAAGATGAACCGTCAGTTGTCCATACACAAAACAATCCCCGGCAACGGCGCCAAAAACTTGGTGCGCGAAATTGTGAACAATACTTTTCACAACTCTCATAATCCCCGGTCATGAACTCCAAAAACTTGGTAGCTCAATTCCATGGCATTACACAACTTCGCACAACTAACCAGCAAGTGCACTGGGTCGTCCAAGTAATACCTTACGTGAGTAAGGGTCGATCCCACGGAGATTGTTAGTATGAAGCAAGCTATGGTCATCTTGCAAATCTCAGTCAGGCAGACTCAAATGGATATAGGTAATAAACGCATAAAGCATAAAGATAAAGATAGAGATACTTATGTATATCATTGGTGAGAGCTTCAGACAAGCGAATGAAGATGCCTTCCCTTCCGTCTCTCTGCTTTCCTACAGTCTTCATCCAATCCTTCTTACTCCTTTCCATGGCAAGCTTATGCAAGGGTTTCACCGTTGTCAGTGGCTACCTCCCATCCTCTCATTGGAAATGTTCAACGCACCCTGTCACGGCACGGCTATCCATCTGTTGGTTCTCAATCAGGCCGGAATAGAATCCAGTGATTCTTTTGCGTCTGTCACTAACGCCCCGCCTTCAGGAGTTTGAAGCACGTCACAGTCATTCAATCATTGAATCCTACTCAGAATACCACAGACAAGGTTAGACCTTCCGGATTCTCTTGAATGCCGCCATCAGTTCTCGCCTATACCACGAAGACTCTGATCTCACGGAATGGCTGTCTCGTTTGTCAGGCGAGCACTCGGTTGTCAGGCGATCAACCATGCATCGTGTTATCAGGAATCCAAGAGATATTCACTAGAGCTTTGATTGCTTGTAGAACAAGAGTGGTTGTCAGTCACCTTGTTCATGAGTGAGAATGATGATGAGTGTCACGGATCATCACATTCATCAAGTTGAAGAACAAGTGATATCTTGGACAAAGAACAAGCGGAATTGAATAGAAGAACAATAGTAATTGCATTAATACTCGAGGTACAGCAGAGCTCCACACCTTAATCTATGGTGTGTAGAAACTCCACCGTTGAAAATACATAAGAACAAGGTCTAGGCATGGCCGAATGGCCAGCCTCTCAAATTGATCTAAGAACTAGATGTCCAAAGATGATCAAAGGATCAAAAACAATCCAAAGATGAAAATACAATAGTGAAAGGTCCTATTTATAAGAAACTAGTAGCCTAGGGTGTACAGAGATGAGTAAATGACATAAAAATTCACTTCCGGGCCCACTTGGTGTGTGCTTGGGCTGAGCAAATGAAGCAATTTCGTGTAGAGACTCTCCTTGGAGTTAAACGCCAGCTTTTGTGCCAGTTTGGGCGTTTAACTCCCATTTAGGTGCCAGTTCCGGCGTTTAACGCTGGAATTTCTTGAGGTGACTTTGAATGCCGGTTTGGGCCATCAAATCTTGGGCAAAGTATGGACTATCATATATTGCTGGAAAGCCCAGGATGTCTACTTTCCAACGCCGTTGAGAGCGTGCCAATTGGGCTTCTGTAACTCCAGAAAATCCACTTCGAGTGCAGGGAGGTCAGAATCCAACAGCATCTGCAGTCCTTTTGAGTCTCTGGATCAGATTTTTGCTCAGATCCCTCAATTTCAGCCAGAAAATACCTGAAATCACAGAAAAACACACAAACTCATAGTAAAGTCCAGAAAAGTGAATTTTAACTAAAAACTAATAAAAATATACTAAAAACTAACTAGATCATACTAAAAACATACTAAAATCAATGCCAAAAAGCGTACAAATTATCCGCTCATCAGCGGTCCTCTCAAAAGAATACAAATATTGATTCTTAGCAACAATCTCAATCAAGTCTAGAGCCTCTTCAGTGGTCTTCTTCATGTGAAGAGAACCTCCTGTAAAATTATCCAAAGACATCCTGGCATCCTCAGTAACTCCATCATAGAATATTTGTAACTGTATCCAATCCGAAAATATGTTAGGAGGACACTTTCTGAGCATCACCTTGTACCTCTTCCAAGATTCATAGAGAGACTCACCCTCTCTGGCTAAAAGTCTGAACATTATTCCTGAACTTGGTCAGCCTCTGAGGTGGAAAAAATTTAGTCAGGAATTTGCTGACCATATTATCCAATGTATTTAGGCTCTCCTAAGGCTGTGTGTCAAGCCACTATTTGGCTCTATCCCAAATAGAAAATGGAAAGAGCAGCAACCTATAGACATCAGGATGGACTTTATTGGTCTTCATCATATCACAAATTTGTAGAAAATTAGAGATGAATAAGTTTGGGTCTTTCTGCAGGAGTCCATGAAATTGAAAGTTTTGTTACACCAAAGTAATGAGCTGAGGTTTCAACTCAAAATTATTGGCATTCACAAGTGGCACAATAATGATACTGCCATAGAAGGTGGGATTAAGAGTAGTGTAAGGACCAAGTGTCCTTCTAGGTTGCTCAGGAGCATTGGGAGCATTAGGGATAGTAACATTATTGTTGTTGTTTGCCTCTATAGTGATTTCTTTAGCTTTTGTCTCAAAGTTATCCTTGAGATTCTCGGCAGCTCTATAAACTCTCGCCTGTTGTAGGCATCTTCTTAGAGTAAGAAAATGTCTAATCTAAGTAATCAAACAACGGGTAGTTGTCAATCACAGTCAATCCCTGGCAATGGCGCCAAAAACTTGGTACGGATTTTGAAAATCACAAACTAACCGGCAGGTGCATTAGGTCATACCAAGTAATACATCAGGTGAGTGAGGGTCGATCCCACGAGAATTAATGGACCAAGCAACAATAGTTGAGTAATTTACTCAGTCAGACAAACAAAAAGGAGTGTTGAGTTCAATTACATTAAAAAGTAATTCAAGAAATTAAGAAAGCAAACAGTAAATTGGTTGTAAGAATTATATGAGAGAATAGTTAAGGCTTTAGAGATATTTACTTTTTTAGATTAATAATTTTTACCAACTAGTTTAATCATGCAATATTCAATTCATGGCAAACTTTAATTGATTAAACCCTAATTCCTTAGTAATTTAATCTCCTCTAACCTAATCAACCGCCAATTCCTTGGTCACTTAATTTAGATTAAAGGTTTAAGTCTAATTCTAGTTTATTAATCACACAAACCCTAAATACCCAAAGATAAGATGATTATATTCACATATCACGTTAAGTCTAAGTAATTAGAGAATTATGAGGATTTACTTTCAAGCTGTTATTCAAGTAAGATAACTTTTTCAAGATTCAACATGAATTCAAGTAGAAAAAGAGTTATCTTCCAATATACTCTAATTCCTAGGATGAAGAATGAAAGCAATCCTTGAATTTAAACCAATGCATTAATTAAAAGTAGAATGACAATGGTGTTAATCCATCAAAATAAACAGAGCCCCTAACCTTAACAGAGGAGGTTTAGTTGCTCATTGCTCAAAGAAAACTTGGATTCTCAAATTGTGTAAAGTGAGGAATGAGGAAGAAGAAGAAGAGAAGAGAGCCCAAAGGGCTTAATCTTTTCTCCTTTTATATCTAACCTAATTGATTTGAAAATAAAATAAAATCATAAATTCTAAAACCTAAAAGATTGTGTTTTGTTTTAATCATAATGAAAAGAAAAATAAATAATAAAAAGAAACTAAAAATAAACTAAAGCCACGAAGCTTCCTTAGACTCCAAAAATGCGCTATTGGGACTAAACGCCAGTCTTGGTGTTTAGTGCTGCTGAGGCAGAGAATGTTGTGTGAGTTACTATCTTCCTAGCGCTAAACATCAAAGTTGGCGTTTAGCGCCACTAGCGTGTGGTTCTGGGCACTATTTACAAGACAACTGCACTAAATGCCGAGTCGTGGCATTTGGCACCAGCTTGACAGCAAGCTTGCACGAAGTACGAGGTGCCTAGTGCTAAACGCCAAGTAGCGGCGTTTAGCGCCAGCTTGATAGCATCCAATTTCCTCTTTTTTCTTCTGCACGAACTCTGTCAAACTCGCTTGAATCTTTCCTGAAATTAATGAAACCACAATAAGCATCCAAGTAGCATTCAAACAGGCCTCAAACACTAAAATCTCATAAAAACTCAACAAATCTATGTCTAAAATACGAAGAAATATAGAAAAGATGCTCACGCATCAGTAAAAACACATAGCAATTTCAATACAAATTTTAATAACTTGCAATTCCAATTCCTCTGTGTACCTTTCTAAACGGCAGCATCCAATATGAAAAACTTATAACTATTGTCAACAAAGGCAGAAAAATTACACGCATCGTCTCGTGTAGAGAAGGATTACAAATGGGTCTAAATCTACTCTTCCAATATTTCATCACTACATTCATATCAAATAAAGGTTTCAAAGCTGAACACCTTTCATTAAAGAAGACGAAATTTTCCGTAAAATTTTTCTTTTTCTATTTTAATTTTAAACTTCACAACTTAAAAACAACAATTACCCACATTAAATGCACAACAAAATAAAAAATTTAAATTTTGTATATTCATACCCACATCGCACACCATAAATATTGCAACATCAAATTTGTCGTTATTTCGGAGCCACACCAAAGGCACGATCCCCCAATTGAAACTAATTTCGGGAGCATACCTCCACCAACCTCCATCAACATTATCAAACCGTAAATAACTCAACGTGATCGACACAACATATCTGCATCGCTGGTTACCCCATGTGGTCCATTGCCTCCCTTATAGTGAACTTCAACTCGGCCGGATCCCGATCTATGCTTTGGTGTTGTTCAATTACTCGATCTCCTCCACCGTGAAGCACTGTCTGCTTCTAGGTGGTCCAAATAAAGCTTCCTAGTGACCCTAGCCTAATTTAGCCCTACCTATTAATGGACTTTGGTGATTTGTTGTAATCAGAAGTTCTCATTTTGTAAATAAGTTAGTCTATTTTCCCTAAATTCGCCCCAACAGTTATTGTTCTTTATTTGTGAACCGACCCATGTGTTTTTTTATTATTTTCGTTTACTACCTGGTCCTTCAAGGTCTTAAAACTACTTTTCCCACCGAAGAATGCTCCATAATTTAAATAAGAGTTGTAACCTTCAATATTTATCTCCGTCAGACATTCCAAATGTTAATTTTGTGAGAGACGTCACTAGTTTTGACCTTATGTTGTGATGAACTCTCATACGTGACAAATGTGTTAGTATTGTCATAAAAAAATCTATGACTATAAATCCTATCCGACATGGACTACAAACTGATTTGAAATGAAATTAAACTATGTAACACATAAAAAAGCAAGATATGCAACACCGCTGAGAAATGTATGTATGTAACTTTAGACAAAGCATGTATATAATTCTAATGCAATACAACTTCAAGAACTCCTTCAGTATCTGTTTAGCCTTATCAGAATCAGCACTTTTATAGTCAATCTTGTAAAGAGTCCTAAAATCAAAGCTTGTCTCGTCCACCGCCAATTTCAAACCTTTCCACTCATAAGTGCTTCTAATGTTCCTAAAACCCCAAAAATCCACGAATCCTCTCCACTTTCACCCTAAAGCCTAAACCCCTTCGCCCCAAACTCATTTCTCACCATGCCCAAAATCCTAGATTCCACCACCCTAAGCTTTCCAGGATCCGCGATACAATCAAGACCAACCCTAGGGTTCAAATCTTCCTCGTCTTCCTCCACACAACTCAGGTCATTGACCAAAAGGACCTTCTCCCTGAGCAAATTGATGCACCGCTCGTCGTCATTGTAGAACTAAAGGTGGAACACTGCACCTTTAATGAGATCCCCGAATCGGAGTTATCAAAGAAGAGGTTACGTGGTGCATGAAATTATGATTTCAATGGCGCCCACAACTTGGTATGCACAATTGTAATCTCAACTCTTTTTCACAACTTCGCACAACTAACCAGCAAGTGTACTGGGTCGTCCAAGTAATAAACCTTACGTGAGTAAGGGTCGATCCCACGGAGATTGTTGGCTTGAAGCAAGCTATGGTCAACTTGTAAATCTCAGTCAGGCGGATTCAAATAGTTATGGAGTTTTGATAAGTAAAAGATAAATAAAACATAAAATAAAGATAGAGATACTTATGTAATTCATTGGTGGGAATTTCAGATAAGCGTATGGAGATGCGTTGTTCCTTCTGAATCTCTGCTTTCCTATTGCCTTCCTCCAATCCTTCATACTCCTTTCTATGGCAAGCTGTATGTTGGGTGTCACTGTTGTCAATGGCTACTTCCCGTCCTCTCAGTGAAAATGGTCCTCTACAATTTTTGTACGGCTAATCAACTGTCAGATTTCTCGTCTCGGATGAAAAATACCATGCACATATATCATATGGCTAATCAGCTGTTACTTCTCGATCGTGTAGGAATAGGATTTACTATCCTTTTGCGTCTGTCACTACGCTCTACAGTCACGAGTTTGAAGCTCGTCACAGTCATCCCATCCCAGATCCTACTCGGAATACCACAGACAAGGTTTAGACTTTCCGGATCTCAGGAAATGCTGCCAATGGATTCTAGCCTATACCACGAAGATTCTAATCTTGGATTCAGATGCCCCATTGTCAGAGGAGAGTCAATGTGAATCGTTGATTAGAAACCCAAGAGATATACATTCAGGCTTGTTTTCATGTAGAACGGAAGTGGTTGTCAATCACGCGTTCATAAGTGAGAATGGTGATGAGTGTCACATAATCATCACGTTCATCATGTTCTTGTATGCGAATGAATATCTTAGAATAAGAATAAACATGAATTGAATAGAAAACAGTAGTAATTGCATTAATACTTGAGGAACAGCAGAGCTCCACACCTTAATCTATGGTGTGTAGAAACTCCACCGTTGAAAATACATAAGTGATAATGGTGTTCATTGGCTTCGGCCCCAGAGGGGGAACCAGAATAACCAAGACGTTGGTCTAAGGACTAAACGTCCAAAGATGTCTAATACAATAGTAAAAGTTCTATTTATACTAAACTAGTTACTAGGGTTACAAAAATAAGTGAATGGAGCAGAAATCCACTTCCGGGCCCACTTGGTGTGTTCTTAGACTGAGCATTGAAGCTTTCACATGTAGAGGCCTTCTTTGGAGTTAAACGCCAGTTTGTAACTTATTTCTGGCGTTTGACTCTAGCTTGCAACTTGTTTCTGACGTTTAACACCAGAATAGGGCAGAAAGCTGGCGTTGACCGCCAGTTTGCATCGTCTAAACTCGGGCAAAGTATGGACTATTATATATTGCTGGAAAACTCTGGATGTCTACTTTCCAACGCAATTTAGAGCGCGCTATTTGGGTTTCTTTAGCTCCAAAAATTCCATTTCGAGTGCAGGGAGGTCAGAATCCAACAGCATCTACAGTTCTTCTTCAGCCTCTGAATCAGATTTTTGCTCAGGTCCCTCAATTTCAGCCAGAAAATACCTGAAATCACAAAAAAATACACAAACTCATAGTAAAGTCCAGAAATGTGAATTTTGCTTAAAAACTAATAAAAATATACTAAAAAGTAGCTATAACATACTAAAAACTATCTAAAAACAATGCCAAAAAACGTATAAATTATCCGCTCATCATTACGCTGGCGGTAGATTGCAGCATGGAAGGATGAAAGAAAGGCAGTGACTCTTCGGTGCTAGTCGGCATTGTGGAGGCAAAGTTTCACTTTAACTTCCATTAGAGAATGGAGCTGTGAGAGGAAGCAGAAGGTGAGGGAAGAGGGAATTTAAAGAGAAAGGCTGATGCAATGTAGTTTGGAAAAGGATCTTGGGTGATGATGCGGCGAGTATGTTACAGTCTTTGTAACAACTTATTCTTCATTATTGAATTGAGTAAAGTTTTTTTTCCTTTCTTTTTGGCCTTCCAGTCTGAATCTCTTCTTAAACAAGTCAATAACCTTGTGTCAACAATGAATGGGAGGTAAGAATGAAGTTAAATCCTATATCAATAATCTTAATCTTTCTTGATAAAATCTTGGTCAGGTTCTTAGAGATCAATTGTTGTACAGGGCAAACCATGCTTTTGAAGAAAATACGAACACCAGTGATAAAAGACGATGAGAACTAAGGCGAGTTCATCATTTGGCTCCTTGACATTCTATCTTAGAAGCTGATGGTTTTCAGTGGCTAAGAGAAGGGGAGGTTGAATCTTAGCCCCTTTTTCACTTGATAACACTTGCTGGTCTTTGAAACAACTTCTGGAGACTTTTTGCTTTTTTGTCTCGTCCCCAGCCATGACACTTTTTCTTTTTATCTCGTGACTCGGCACGAGATATTTTTCAGTTTTATCTCCTGTGCAGCAGAAACAGAAATGGAGTAGAAGAGAGAGAAAATCACACCCAAATATATCCTGGTTTGGTTGCTAAGTGTAGTGTAGCCTACATCCAATCTCTATCACAATGATGATGGAATTTCACTATAATCATTCTTAATTACAAACACCAATTCTCCTTAGGAACTACCCTTCCTATCCGGGACAAGTTCAGAATCTAAAACCCCAATCCTGAACTTGACTTGGTTACTGCCAAGCTTTCCACTGCTAAGTGCTAACCCAACTTGCAAGGAAATTCCCACAGAATCATGAAACACAACACAGATGTACAAAGAAACTCTAAGGACATCTATGACTTTTTCTTTTAATTTTGCACTCTCTGCCTTTTTCCGCTTTATGGCTTTTTCTTACAAACCTCACTGTTTGCCTTTTTCCATGAGACTCAAGACAGACAAAATTAAACAGAAAAATACAAAACAGAATACATTGAAGGAGAAGAACATATGTTAGCTTAGGTAGCTCTGAGAACTCTGTGTCTTGTACTCTCACTCCTTTCTTCTTGTTGCAAGCCCTGGCTGTTCACCTTATTTATAGAGGGAGAAGCCTCCACGGTTGAAACCAAAAGAACCAAGCTAATCTTCTTCTTCTTCATGCAAACCGGTTCGGCCAGAGAGAGAGGAGAGAAAACCGAATGCATTAACCAACATGCAATTACCTCTGGTTCTTCCTTGGTCACCAATAATCATCAATCCGAGCCTTCCATCTTGCCTTGCACTCTAAGATGAACTCATAGCCCTTGATGCATGCTTGATGATGATAGCTCCTCCTACTCCACTTTTGCTTCCTCCTTCACGTAGCCACCCTAGCTACCTTCTGTGATGAGTGAACCCAAAAGCAGAGACGAGCCATACCTCCAAGAAATCTTCCTCTACTGACCGAAATCTTCATCATCCATTTTTGGTATGGAGAAGCTAAGATCTCTTCAACAAATCTTACCTTTCTTGGTTGAAGATCTCAGTCACAACATACTTTTTGTTTTCTTTTTTTTTTGATGCCATCATCACAATGGCTTCTTGCTTGCAACTAGATTCTCTGTTATTTTTACTGATAGCTTGCTTCATCCCTCCTTTCCTGCGAGACAAGACCGAAAGAAAGAGGAGAGAGAACAGAGAAAAACTTGTAATGTAATTAAAGAAGAAAATAAAAATGGGTTAGGTTTACATTACCCATGCCTAGCCTCTACGTCTTCCTTCAGATTACTTGCTTCTACCATTTTCTTCTCTGATAGTGAGATGACCAAATGCAAAGAGAGAGAAGAGAGAGTAGAAAGAAGAAAAGCAATGGAAGTAATGTGTGATATAAATTATAATCAATTAAAATCAATTAATCCCACTTCCCATGCTTTTACCTTGTAACGTGCATATCTCAATAAATGCCATCAAATCAATTTTCAGATTTTCTCTTTCCATTTACTAAGGTATTAACTCCATTTAATCAAATTTGAATTCCAACCATGTGTTAAAGAAAGAGATCTGTTGGAAGCATGCAGCCATGAATAAATGAATTGGGTTTTATTACTTTAAAAGAGTAACATAACCATAGTGCCCCAATTTCTTTTAATTTCGGACCAAGCTAGTTGGTCATACACCAACAATGCACATTTAAATTTGGCCCAATTGGTGTAAAAACAATTCAGCCATATATTATCAATATTTTCTTGCACAAGGCTGAAATATTGGGCTTAGGATTTTTCTTTTCTTTTCGGCCCAATAACAAATTTGCACACACAAAATTATTAATTAAGCAAGTATGAATTAAGATCAAATTAATAATTTTGTAATTAATTATTTTTAATAATATTTGTTCATCATCAAATTAAATTAGAGTTTTTCAAACTCATCAGAAGCTATATATATTCTCTCCTCAAACTTGTGTCATTTCGCCTTCATAAATTGGGGCTTAGAGTTTTGATTTGGTGAAGAAGATGAGAAGAAGAATTAGAGTATTTAAAAAGAAAAAAAGAAATTTTGATGACAGTAGCGACACATTTGTCACTATGAGAGTTCGTCACCACGTAAGATCAGAATTAACGACTTTTCTCATCAAATTAACATTTGGCTAGAGATGTTAGACAGAGATAAACATTAAAAATTATCATTCTTATTTAAATTATTTGCAGTTAGTTTTGTGAATGTCTCAATCTTTTATGATTAGAAAATGACTATTTACTTTTATTTTTAGGAAATCACTTAAAATAATTTATCTATATTATTTTTTACTAAGTTATTAGGTGGACACACTTTAAAATTAAAAGATAATGAAAGAAAAAAATTTTAAAATTATCTAAACTAATAAGCCAAAAACTAATAACTTTTACGAATATTAGTTCCAACGACACATAGTTTCTTAAATTAATACAAAAAAGTTTTGCTCAAAATTTTAATTTTGCAATAAACTCTTTCAGGAAGCTAAAATTTTTGGAAAATAAAACTTATATTTTCCATGAAACTTCAAAAAATTACTATTATATGGTAGAGATTTTTTGCTTTTCTATCATACTCTTGACCAATAATTAGATTTTACAACAGTCATTTTTTAAAAAATATTAATTTCTAAAAAATAAAAAAAAAGTAGAAGACAACTTTATCATTGAAAGTAATTTGATAACTATGGTAGACTAATTATTTAAAAATATTGTTTAAAAATTTCTAAAAAAAAACCAACACCATATAATGTCAAATTCAAAGGTTAAACCATCATTAAAGTTATGAATATTAATAAAAAATAATTAAAAAATAACTGTATTGTTTAATCAACTAACAATGGTTCATTAGGACAAGAATAAAAAGTTTAAACATAATTTTCAAATAGTGATACTTCTACTAAAAGTATTAAAAGTTTGAATATCAAAAATGAAAAGTAATTCTAGATTATAATTCTATTGAAAAAGATCTATTGGCTATATGACTGTTCATTATAGTCGTTAGGAATCTTGATTAGTAAATATTTTCTAACTAAATCAGGTAGTTAGCTATTAGATATATAGTATTAGTGTGTCAAATAATTCATGAGCGATGTTATCAACGATCCTAAACCATCTAATTAGAGATGGTAAATAGGCCAAAATCCATTAGGTCGGCTTAGATAACTCACCAAAAAAAAACGAGCGGGATTAAAAATTTTAGATTACTATAATAAAAAAATTCGTTTAACCTGCACAGCCTAGCCCATGAATTTTGGTCGGTTTTGATGGAATACGCGAACTTGTCTGGAGGGCCTGCCATTCTGTTTTTTTAAGGTCTAATTAAAAAAACTATCCGGTCCTATATTAATATTATAAACTTGACCTAGCATAAAATAAAAAATTATCCGTCATTGTTGTAAAAACCGGACCGACGTAGGCAGTCGGACTGAAAAATTGGTGAATCAACTTTGGAACCGGTCTGACCTAAACATAGGATTGGCAAAGAAAAAGAACTGGTAGAAACAGATTTGATCTAGCTAGTTTTGATGAAAATCGATGAACCAACGAATTTGTAAAATTTGGACTGGTTCGAATTTTTCTTTAACTCCCCTAAAATGGCGTCGTTTTGATCTTTTTTGTTTTATAAAGAAATCCCTAATTCTTTAAGGAGCCCCTCCCTAATCTACTCACTCACTCTCAAATGGCGGAGGTCAGAGGTAGAGTTCAACGTCAACATTGCACGGTTGGTGTCTCATTGTCGCGCTTCTCGCCGGCTCCTTTGCATTATCGTGCCTCCGCTAATCTATCACTCTGTGCTCCTTGTCGTCCATATTCACCGTGGCTCGCTTCTTTGTCTCCATCTTCTCTATGTAGTGCATGTGGTAAAGGTGTCAATTCCAGTGGAACGGTGGAGGTGAGTTTTTTTTAGTTATTCTATATTAATTTTTAATGAATTGGGTGATTATTGCATTTTGTCTTCTAATGCAAGTTTAATGACTGAATTGTGCTATTTTTTTTCTAATTGTTGTTGTATTTTTTTATTGTTACTATTAAATTGATTGATGTTGTCCTATGTTATTGCGATTTAGGGTTGATTTTTTATTATTGATTGATATTTTTTTATAGAGATGTATATATATTGATTTATACCATGGTTGATCGAGATATGCAGCAGTTCGATAAGCTCTGTGAATTAATTAAATTATAAGTTATGTGAATTGTTGAATTTTTTAGATAATTGATTAATAGGTTATGTAATAGTGTGATACTATGTGAATCTACTGATTAACTAATTTTATGTCTATTTTTATATTAGTTATTTTAGAAATTGAGACTTGATTGTTGTTTAAGTATATTTTATTTGATGATATTGATGTTAATTTATATCAAAGTGGTAGTGATGATAGTGATTTTTATACTGCAATTTTAAATTCTTCTGTTCAAAAAAGTAGAAATGAAAGTGAAGATGATCCCGACATAACAAATGTGCAACAAATTTTTGTGAATTTTAATCATTGATGACAAATTTTTATGTTGACATTTTATATTTGAATATTTTTTTTGTTATTTTACTTTTGAGTTTGTATATTGATAAGATCATAAGACTTTGGTTGATGATATTTTATATAGTGCTTTAAATTTAAAAGATATTTTAAAATTTGTATTATATTATTGTTATATTTTAGAGTATTTATTTATTATTTTATTATAAAATTTTTTTCAATTAAATTATAGTTGAATTAGTTAAACTAATAAATTAATGACTAGAAAGTTTGACGATCGGTCTAATTTTTAAAATTACTGATAAATTTTTAAAACCTTATATATAATTCAAATTTAATTTTAAAATTTTTAATTTTTAATATTTTTATTTAAAAGAGATCAAGTCAGTCAACCCAACTAATAATTTTTTATCAATTAAGGAAATAATTCAATAACCTAATAATAGTCATATTAGTTCGATCCCTGATTTAACTCCGAGAACTATGCCATAAACATAACTCACATTAGCCACAGCCACAGACACGGCCACAGCCACCCTTAAGTCCCTAACCCTGGGCACAACTCAGAAGTAGTCACCCTCACCCCAAAGTTTTTCTTCAGCAAATCCACTGCTGTCAAGCTCACTAGCTCTATCTGAAGGCATGAACGTAACACGCACTCTTCTCCAGCGCCGTTGCCTGTGTCCGGAGCCGTAGCGTGTCCCCTCGCACCGTTCTCCTTCTCGGTCCCCACGCGGTCACGCCTCTCCTCTCCCTTGCAATCCTGCATCCATCCAGGCTCTCACCCGTCCGTCGCAAGCTCGCACCGCCGTCGCACCGCTCCGTCACACGCTTCTCCTACCTCTACGTCACTTGCTTGCACGTCTCCGTCGCAGGCTCGCACACTCTCCATCGCTAACTCGCTGCTATTCCTCGGTTCTAGCCGTTGCCGCTGTCTCGTCTCTGTCGCTGCTGACGGTATGTTCGTTTGCTTTGTTAATATATATTTTACCACTTATCTGAACTGGTTTTGTTATGTTGATTCAAATATCTAGTGTTCTAACTTGTTTAAATTTGCATTTGTATCCGTTTTTGATTTAGACAAGTTTGGGTTTGTTAAATTATCTTATTTTGTTAAATTTGTTTGCTTTGACTGAATTTTACTGGTTTAGACAAGTCAACTACTCTTTTTTCCTTTGATTCGGTACTTTTTTTTTCTTTGATGTATGATAATTTAACTATATCCAGCAATATATATGTTGAATTAGAATTATTTTTCTAGCTTATTTTTCAATGAACTTGATATATAAGTTGCTTAATCATTATCTGGATGATATGCCTAATTTCTTCTCCTAATGTAATATGTTATTCATTGATGCTTATGATAAATGTTAATTATTTGAGTTTTCATCAAATAAAGATAAATTAAAATTTAGCTAAATATTTTAGCAGTACTACTATATATTGGATATGCAAATAATGTTTGATAGTTAATCAACAGTCCATTGAAATAAGAACAAACGAAAATGATAAGTATTAAGAGTAAACTATATTTAACCTAAGAAAAAGTGGACACAACATAATTGTCTTTAATTTGCATACCGAGCCCAAAGCATTGGTGTTGAAAAATAAATGGTTGGTAATGGTATTAGCCATTCTTCTCTCACTGTGTGTATGCAAAATCTACTTCAGTCCGACTCCAGCAAATAGCTTTGTTTTTTTTTTTTCAGTCTTGAGTAGCTTGCTATGTAGTACAAATATATATGTTACAAAGGCCCATAATGAATGGTTTGACTAGTTATTTTTTGCTCATTATTTTTTGTCACATTATCTGAATTATTTTTCAAACTTGTTTTGACTAATTAGATGTTATAGGTTGCTTAACTGATGTAGATTTTTTGTTTGTTTGCTTTGTTTTGTTTTGTATGCTAAGTGTTTAACTAAGTTAGATTCTATAAAAATTCTTTTTTTATAATTTGCAGTTATATTAGAAAAAAATAGAGTTTGAAATCTTGAATAATATTGTTGGGGCTGGTTTTGAATTTGAGTCTTAGGTTGAAGTTGATGCACGTAGTTTGAAAAGGGCCAGACTGGTAACTAGGGGTGGCAAAGTGGGCCGGCCCGCCCAACTCGTCCCGCCCCGTCTAGTCCCGCCCCATAAACGGGGCTGACTGGCCCGTTCCGCCAACTAAAATGGGTTCAATATCCTAACCCGCCACGCTTTATGGCGGATTGGCTGGCGGGTTCGCGGGCTAGCCTGCTTGACTCTTTTTTTTTTTTTGAAAAATAAAATTCATTAAAATTAAGCAAAAAATAATAATTAAAAAATCAAATACAAATAAAAAATAGTCAAATTATAATATAATTTTTTACTTTTTTTTTTAATTTTTAATTTCAATAAAATTGTTCAAAATAATATTTGTCAATAGAATCATCTTTATTTTAAAAAATAAGTCACATAATTTGAGTATATATACGAAATTGTAAAATAAAATAAATAAAGTTAATAACTAAAAGAAGAATAAAACAAAAAATAAAAAAAAAATGTTTAAAAATTCTATATTATTAATTTTATAATAGTAATCACTCTTTTATTTAATAAAAAAAAGAAAAATAAAAATCTTCGGCCCGGCCTGACCGCTCCGCCCCGTCCCGCCAAAACCCGCCAATTTGGCGGTGCAGGTTTGGCGGGTTTTTTTTTTATTTGGCGGGCTCCAAATCCTAGCGTGACCCACCTTTTTTAGCGGGTTTAGCGGATCGGCCTGGCGGGCTCGACCCGTTTTGCCACCCCTACCGATTACATATGATGTATGGAGCTTTTTCAAAAAAAAAACATATCGGTCCAGATAAAGATGGAGTAGAACTTTCTGAGTGTAAAGGATGTAAGAAGATGTTTAAAGCTGGAGATAAATGATATGACACATCTTCTATAAAATGATATCTTGATAGTTGTACTCAAATTGAACATGAGAATATTGGTCAGATATAATGGATATGCAAAATAAGAGTCGAAAAGATTTGTAATTGTTTGTCACCATTTTATGAAACTATTAAGTTGATGTCTGGAATTTCTTATCCAACATCCAACTTGTATTTCTTTTACAAGTTTGGCAAATTCAACTTGTTTTGATGACTAGTCTGAGTCATGAGGATATGCTTATAAGGAGGATGGGAGAATAAATGATGCTCAAGTTTAAAAAATATTGGGATAACTATAGTATTTTTTTGTATTTGGAGCAGTTCTTGATCCAAATTTAAACTCATTACTTTGGCTCATTGCTATGGTGAGATTGATCCTATTGGTACTAAAGACAAGGTGGAGTATGTGAAGAGTAAGTTATACAAGCACTTTGATTTTGGCCCCTCCCTAATTTTATTTGTGTTTTTTATGTTAGCTCCCTTCTAAAAGAAGTTCTAGCTCTCCCCTGACTGGATCCTATTAGAACTATCCCCTCTATTTTACAGTCAATGTCCACTTCTAAAATTGATTCACCAGATATTAATGCTCCTACAACATCCTCAGCCTCTATTCTTTAGATTCATGCACTAACTGTTCTAATTTCAGTTATTGAGATATAATTGCCTCTAAATCAGTCTCACTCATTACAAGATACAAACTCAGGTAATGTTCATTAATGTAAATTAGGTCCAAACAGATATTATTCCTTCCAAGTCTTTCCAAATTCATACTACAAATTTATCTGATTCTGTTATTATTCCAAAATCTGAAAAAATTTCTTTTCAATCAAATGCTTGAAAAAATGCTATAAAAAATGCTATGATAACTGAATATAATACACTTTTATATCACAAAACTTGAACTTTAGTGGAATTACTAGAAAATGAAAAAGTAGTAAGTTGTAAATGGATTTTTGCTTTAAAAAAAACGTCAAAGGAGAATTATTAGGCATAAAGTAAGGTTAGTTGCTAAAGGTTTTACACAAACATTAGGTGTGGATTTTGACCAAATTTTTTTTTTCTCCTATTATTAAACCTGTAATAATTAGGCTGATTCTCACTAGAGCTCTATCTAAAGGATGAAAGATTAAGCAATATGACTTCCATAATGCCTTTCTGAATGGAAATTTATAAGAGATAGCTTACATATCTCAATCCCCTAGATTTTTCATCACAATCCAAACCTTGTATGTAACTTACATAAAGCCATTTATGGCAAGCCCCAAGGACATGGTATCTTATCATTTCTACCACCTTTACTAAATCTAGCCCCTCTCTTTTTATAAGAATGACTAAAAAATCAGTTATTTGCATACTTATATATGTAGATGATATATTAGTTACTAGTAATAATGAAAGTGAAATTAAATATGTTTTGAACAATCTTCATTATACTTTCTTACTTAAAGATCTTGGAACAGTTAATTATTTTCTTGGTATAAAGTTACAAAGTACTCTGACTCTTCAATTTGCTTAAATCAATCAAAGTATATTACTGAATTATTGACAAGAGCTGGTATGCAAGATTCAAAATTTATGCAAACCCCTACGATTAGTTCACTGAAACTTACTGCTAATTTTGGGTCCCCTTTGATAATCCTATTTTGTATTTCTCAATTGTGGGGATTGCAATATGTTCTACTGACCAGACCTGACATCGTCTTTCTAGTATATAAATTGAGTCAATTTGTGACTAACACCCCTTTAGAACACTGGTTAGCTGTGAAAGTGCTTCGATATCTTGTTGGAACTGCACATCTCCAACAAGAATTTCACAAAACCACTTACATGAGACTTACTACCCTTTCAGATTCTGATTGGGCAACCACCGGATATTATGTATACTATAAAGCAAATTTTGTGGCATGAAAGTGCAATAAATAGCCTACTGTTCACAGAAGCTCCACTGAAACTGAGTTTAGAGCCCTTTCAGTAGTGTTTTCTGAATTAATCTGGATCCAGAATCTTATTCAAGAGCTCAAAGAATCTTGTCTTACTTCTCCCACTGTCTATTCTCATAATATGTGACAGAGAAAAAATATCGGTAAAGATTTTCACAAAAATATCACGTTGCAAGTATAGTTCTAAATTGACAATTAAACCTCAATCAATGTTTAAATTGTTTGTTACTTAAGCAAATCCAATAAAATTAACCGAAGTATTAAACTTCGGGTCATCTCTCAAGAAATTGCACGGAAGTGTGGTTATTATTGACTATGGAAAAGTATAGTTTTGGGTTTTGTAATAAGAAACAAGAAAGTAAAATGGCACGAAAATAAACTAATAACTAAGAAAGAACTTAGCAAGTAAAGAGAATTAGAAGTTCTATCCTAATTGTCATCATCAATTGTAATGGTAGATGTAAATTGCCTTCACTTAGTTAACCTTTATCCAATGGAGAAAAGTCAAGTGCATACAATCAACTTGAGTTCACAAGTCCTATTCAACTCATAGTGAGAGACTAGCTTTGATGGAGTTCAAGCTAACCGGAAATCTTCAATTACCATTCAACAAGAGACTTAGATAACTCAAGAGTCTCTAATTAATCAATCTTAACTAAGAATAAAAAAATCTAATTTAAAACCCTCCCAAGTATTTTATCAAACACTTGGAAGGCACAAATTAAAAGCACAGAAAAGTAATAAGAGAATGTAAAATCTAAGACCGACAATTGCATAGAATCAATAAGAACAAATGAAGAAAGAAGCAATAAACATGAAATATCTCAAATTGAATTAAAAGAAAATTGGATCTAACATGAAGAGTTCATAAACTAAATTGGAAAAATAAAAGAATCAACAAGAGAGGATAAACTAAGATGCTAGATTAATAGAATGTAGAATAAAAACTAAAGTAAAGCAAGATGAAAATCTGAATTCTAGAAGAAATAATCTAAAAATCCTAAAACCTAGAGAGGGGAGTCTCTCTCTAGAATTCTACATCTAAACCTAAAATTATATGAATAAAAGTGTAGTGAATCCTCCAGCTTCACTCTGCAGCCTCTAATCAGTACTTTTGGGCCTGAAACTGGGTCAAAAGTAGCCAGAAATTTCCCTCAGAATTTTCTGTAATTGCAGCACGTGATGCTCTGTCACGCGTATGCGTCACTTGAACTCAGCACTAGCCACGCGTAGGCGCGTGCGCGTCATATATCTACTGCACCAGTCATGCGTACGCATCGTCCACGCGTGCGCGTCACTACCAGATTCTAAAATCTTCAATTTCTTGTGTTCCTTCCACTTTTGCATGCTTCCTTTCCATCCTCTAAGCCATTCCTGTCCTATAAAATCTGAAAATACTTAACACACATATCACAGCATCGAATTGTAATAAGAGAGGATTAAAATTAGCAAATTTAAGGCCAAAGAAGCATGTTTTCTATCATAGCACAAAATTAGAAAGGAAAATGTAAAACATGCGAATTATATGCATAAGTGTGAGAATAATGGATAAAATCCACTCAATTCAATACAAAATAAACTATAAAATAGATTGCCAAAAGATCAAGTGACGCGTACGCGTTAGCGAGGCGCACACGTGGGTTGGGTTGTGCATCTAGCCCCCACCCGGATGGTTCCAGCACAACTCTTGGATTTTTGTACCAGAGAGCCAAATTGGACGCGTACGCGTGACAACCTTTTTTTTATTTTTTAAAAGCTGATTGAGAAGCTAACAAGCTACCAAAGTAATGTTAAAGATTATTACCAATATAAATAAAAGATAAACCCAACTAAAATTGAAAATTCAACTTATTACCAATATAAATAAAAGATAAAATAGGAAGAATTTACAATGGTGGGGTGTCTCCCACCTAGCACTTTTAGTTAAAGCCCTTAAGTTGGACATTTGGTAAGCTTCTTGTCATGGTGGCTTATGTTTGAACTCATCTTGAAACTTCTACCAACGCTTGGACTTTCAATAAGCTCCAACATTTCCAAGTGAATTCACCAAGCCTTGATGAAATTCTTCACAAGCTTTGAGCTTCCAAAGTTGATCTTCTTGTATGTCGGGACCCCAAATCTTTTTTCTACACCCGTCTTTAAGTGGATCATCATTGTTCCAACCGGGTGACAAACAATCTGAATTCTCAATGAAGTATCAAACTCTTCTCTTAGATCCAACCAATTGATCACTAGTCCGACCCTTACATCTAGCTCTTGAAATCTCAACCTTGATGAGTCTTGATTTGCAACTCCAACCACTAAACATCCTTCTCTTACGCTTCATTCCACAAAGCTTCCTAAGTTGGCCATCCTTTCAAGAATACCATACTCGAATGGGACAATAAAGCTAATAGAGATAAGTTTTACCCACTCAAACAAAGGAGTAGACGGAAATCTAGGTAGAGAAGTCTCCAACGATCTTGACAAAGCATATTCAACTCTCGTCCAACCTTTCTGAAGGACTTCCACTTCCACATCATTCTCAAACTCAATCAGAGAAGGTTTTTCATTCTCAAGGAGTCTATTTGTGGATGTAGATTCATCACTAGGGAAACTTGATTCATGATCATCACAAAAAGAACTTGCCTCTTGATCTATTCCATCCATATCTTCGTAGGGAATATGCCTTGGAGATTGTGCACTACCCTCCTCAACATTATTTTCAAGCTTCTTGGAGGAATACTCTACAACTCTAGATTCCCATGGAGGTTCAGCATCTCCTAAGTCTTCAACCACTTCTTCCTCTTCAACAAGTACGGCTTCCTCCAATTGTTCCAATACAAAGTCACATTCCTTACTTTCAACTAGAGTTTCTAATCTCTCTCTCATGCTACGCTCCTCATTAGATTCTCCACATGCGGCCATGGGAGTACTTTGAGTGTCAAAGTGCAGGAAAGCTAAATTATCTACTACTTTGGTCAAGGTATCTATGAACTCTAGTGTCGTCCATTGTATCTCTCTTTGCCCTTGAAGAAGAACACCAAGAGTGTCATCCATTGGAGATTGGAGTGGATATGAGGGTTAATTGCTTGGAAGGAAAGGTTAATGATAAGAGGGTGGTTCATCATGATAAAGATGTGGCGACTCAACACTTTCCATCTTTTCCACTTGATGTACAACACACTCCAGTCCCTTGTTCTCAAGTTGAAATTTGTTAGCCATGAATGCTTCGTGTGCTTTTCAGCCTTCCTCTCACTCCATTTAATGGATTATTACTTGAAGTCGATCCATTGTTTCTTTAAAATGATCCAGTGGCTTTTGTTCCACTTGGCTAACATAATTAGGATCATATTGCTCTTGGATTGATGGATATGGACATTCCCCTATGGAGGGTTGTGGTGGAAAGGAAAATTCATCTTGTGGTTGAAAGTTCGCATACATTGGAGGTGGTGTATATTGAGGTGGTGGTTCTTGGGAGTAATTGGGTTGGAATTGGGGTGGTTCTATGTATGGTTCATTTGGCTCATAAGGTGGTTAGTATGGTGGATATAGGTTAGGGTCATATAGAAGTGTTTGGTGGTAGGGGACTTGTGAGTATGGTGGTTCAAAGCTATGTTGGAGAGGGGGTTCATAGGCATATGGTGGTGGTTATTGGTAGTCACAAAGAAGTCCACCATAACCATTGTCTTGGTATGCATCATGAAATGGTTGTTGCTCATAGTACATTGGAGGGGGTTGTTGCCAAGAGGGTTGATCAAATCCTTAAGGCTCCTCCCATCTTTGATTGTCCCAACCTTGATACATGTTTTCATTGTAGCTTCCATTCCCTACAACATAATTTGAACCAAACTCATCGCCAAAGGGGTGAGAATTCATAGTAACAAGAGAAAATAAAAACAAAAACTAACAAGAAACAATAAAAATAAACTCCTAAAACTAGAAACAACTAACAAAGAAACAAAAAGGCAACATATTCACAATATTCACAATAACCAATAATAAGGCACACATTTGCAATTCCCCGGCAACGGCGCCAAAAACTTGACGGAGGAAAAATATCGGTAAAGATTTTCACAAAAATATCACGTTGCAAGTATAGTTCTAAACCGACAACTAAACCTCAATCAATGTTTAAATTGTTTATCACTTAAGCAAACCCAATAAAATTAACCAAAGTATTAAACCTCGGGTCATCTCTCAAGAAATTGCAGGGAAGTATGGCTATTATTGACTATGGAAAAGTATATTTTTAGGTTTTGTAATAAGAAACAAGAAAGTAAAATGGCACGAAAATAAACTAATAACTAAGAAAACTCTTAGCCAGTAAAGAAAATTAGAAGTTCTATCCTAATTGTTATCATCAATTGTAATGGTGGATGTAAATTGCCTTCACTTAGTTAACCTCTATCTAATGGAGGAAAGTCAAGTGCATACAATCAACTTGAGTTCATAAGTCCTAGTCAACTCATAGTGAGAGACTAGCTTTGGTGAAGTTCAAGCTAACCGGCAATCTTCAATTACCATTCAACAAGAGACTTGGACAACTCAAGAGTCTCTAATTAATCAATCCAAGCTAAGAATAGAAAAATCTAATTTAAAACCCTCCCAAGCATTTTATCAAATACTTGGAAGGTACAAAATAAAAGTATAGAAAAGTAATAAGAGAATGTAAAATCTAAGACCAACAATTGCATGGAATCAATAAGAACAAATGAAGAAAGAAGCAATAAACATGAAATAACTCAAATTGCATTAAAAGAAAATTGAATCTAACATGAAAAGTTCATAAACTAAATTGAAAAAATAAATGAATCAACAAGAGAGGATAAATTAAGATGCTGGATTAATAGAATGTAGAATAAAAACTAAAATAATGCAAGATGAAAATTTGAATTCTAGAAGAAATAAACAAAAAACCCTAAAACCTATAGAGAGGAGAGAGCCTCTCCCTCTAGAATTCTACATCTAAACCTAAAATTGTGTGAATGAAAGTGCAGTGAATCCTCCATCTTCACACTGCAGCTTTTAATTAGTATTTTCGGGCCTGAAACTGAGTCAAAAGCAGCCCAGAAATCGTCCCCAGCATTTTCTGTAATTGCAGCACGTGATGCTCTGTCACGCGTATGCGTCACTTGAACTCGGCACTGGTCACGCGTAGGCGTCATCCACGTGTGCGCGTCGTATATCTGCTGCACCAGTTACGCGTACGCGTCGTCTAAGCCTGCGCGTCGCTACCAGATTCTGAAAACTTCAATTTCTTGTGTTTCTTCCGCTTTTGCATACTCCATTTCTATCCTCTAAGCCATTTCTGCCCTATAAAATCTGAAAATACTTAACACACATATCACAGCATCGAATGGTAATAAGAGAGGATTAAAATTAGCAAATTTAAGGCCAAAGAAGCATGTTTTCAATCATAGCACAAAATTTGGAAAAAAATGTAAAACATGCGAATTATATGCATAAGTGTGAAAATAATAAATAAAATTCACTCAATTTAATACAAAATAAACCATAAAATAGTGGTTTATCAATATGTCAACAGTTCTCTTCACTTATAATTCTATTCTTCACAACAGGACTCAGAATTTTGAACTGGTTTTATACTTTATAAGAGATAAGAGTAATCAAAGGTTTAGTTGTTGTTATTATTCATATTTCATCCACTGAATAAGTAGCTGATATTCTTACAAAACCAATTTCATGAGCTCCCTTTGATAAACTCAAAAGCAAACTCAGATTGGCTTTTAATCCAACATGAGTCTGAGAGGGAATGTTAGTTATATGACCTTTATAATAGCCATTAAGAATCTTGATTAGTTTCTTGATTTAGTAAATATCTTCTAACTAAATCAATTAGGTAGCTATTAGATACAAATAGCTAAACGCTCTGTACATTCATCAAGGCAATAATAAGAAATCAATTCCGCAATTCATTCCATTTCTTTACTTTTTTTGTTTTTGTTTTTTCATTCCTCAATAGCACTTATTATAAGAACTAGTAATCCCTATAAAAGTCAAATGTATAGCCAAGACATCAAGAAAAGAGAAACAATCTCACTATAGTTAGATACTAATTTCAACACATACACTTTTGAAAAAGAATTTATGAGTCAACTCTAAATATAAAAAATACAATCTAGATACATTCTCAAAACATAAAAGAGTAAAAATTTAATTCTGTTTCTATCCATTTTTTTAAAGAACAAGGTGATTTCTATATATAAAAAAAAAGGAGATACTTTGACCCTTAATAATATTATTGGGACAATATAAACTTTCTGTTCAAACATCTTTTAAAAAGATAATGGACAAATACTTTCCTATTAGAAGCATGCACAAACCCAAAATCAAATGAACAAGATTTGTTATATATATTTATAAAAAGAATAGTCTATGATTACATGAAAAATATAAATCCCAAACAGTAGAAGCATTATCAACGATACGAAAACTATAATGAAATATTACACAAAATTTCTATCTTATCTAAATCATTATTTGGAAACAAATTATAAATTATGAACAAAAATACTACAAGAAATACGCTGAAAATTGTCGAATTTATGTTAGATGTTATCGGAAGTTTTAACAAAAGTTACCTTACTAACATACAAATATATGATTTATGCAACATTGAACAATATATTTGTGAATTTAAAAAATATTATTATCAGTCATTATATATTTATGTATAAATATATATATATTATTTAATTTAATTTTAATATATATTTTATATAATTATTTGATTTTTTTTGTATATACTTAGCATGGTTTACAAAAATTTAGCTACGACAAAGAAATTTGGAAAAATAATTAATATATGATGTCAGAACAATACTAAAATCCGCTAATAATATGGTTGCAATAAAAATAATCAACAAAAACGACAACACCACTTTAGAAAAAAGTAATACCATCCATATAAAATGGAGACAAAAAAGATATTTTAAAAAAATATACTTTAACAAAAATTGAAAAAATATTGCTGCCAAAAAGAAATTATAAATGTTAGTATTACCAAAAACAAAATTATTATCCAAATCACTACTACAAACTATCCATTACAGATGGTATTATTTATCACTTGCCGTGAGTCGTGATTGATAGGTTATCAACAGCAGTTAGTCGAGCCATTGCTAAGAGTGTCAAAACAGGTAAGCTGTCCTACTTCACTCATCAAAACAAAACGAATCTAAAATGTCACTTCACTCCATTTATATTAAATTTATAGGTCGGTAGACTAGTTTGTCTGACTTTTTTTTAAATGTAACATAAATTAAATTAATCTAATAAAAAATAACCAAAAAAAAAACAAAATCATAATTCTAACACAAATAAAAAAAATACTCAAATTACAACAATTCATTCACAACCTTCTTCTAAATTTTCAATGTCAATAGAGTTACTATCATAATATCTATTCTCAAATTATTGCATAAAATAAAATAATAACAATTCTAACTTAATTTTCAAAGAACAAACAATTTTGAAATAACAGCGATATTTACAAAAATAAGAATATAATTTTGTAAAACAACAAAATAATCATCTTTGTTTTAAGAAATAAGTTAAATCACAATCTCGAATATATATATACGGAGCTATAAAATAAAATAACTAAGATAAATAAAAAAAATAAATATAAAAATAGCACAAATAAAAAAGTGAAAGAATTGTGTTTGAAAATCCTAATTTTTAATTTTTGCGCGCATATATATATAAGAAGGGTTTCAGGTGAGGTAGATTTCTGTACTGAAATACGTCAGTCATTCACACCATTGAGATATATTTGGCTGAGATAAATAGATACATCTGTATTGTGATGACTGATTTAATAAGGTATATAATAGGACTCTAACCGCTTCTATGGGTGTGAAGTTTTTAGTTGTTTGAGATGACGTTAATGTTCAAGCTAGTGTGAAGTAACGGTGCTTCCCAGTTCCCATGTAGCTAGCTTGGCAAGCTATACGGAAGCCAATGCAATGGGTCGTAAGCAGCATCTTATGTATTTAACTATTTTTATATATATCTTTTTTGCAAGTTGCAATTATGGGGAATAGATCCTCTCAATTGTTAAAAAAATTGTGAATATAATCTGTGAGTTTACGTGATAGGTGTGGTGTATCTGGTTGAGATGTTTTTCTAGAGATTGGGCTGTTGCAGGAAGTATTAAAGACTTGTTTGAGAGTTGAAATGGAACACCTAATAGAAAAGAGGAGCAGAAGAGGTGGCTGACTGGGTTCTTTGCGGTTATTTGGAACGTCTGGTTAGAACGTAATAACAGAATTTTCAACAATAAAGAGGTAACTGTTGATGTCATACAGAAAAGGACGTTTTTGAGCTACAAGGAGTGGACTGATATTGATCCTACTGGTTGTTGATGGCAATGCCGGAGATGACATAGCATTGTTAACCTTGTGTTTAGATTTGCTTTTGTATCTGTTTGTTTTATGCTCCACTCTCATGTGTCGAGCTTCATTTGTTTCAAAAAAAATGTGATCTTTAACATTTCATTGTTTTCTCTCTCATATTTATTCTTAGTCCAACTTATAAAATTAATGGTGGGAAATTACACTTTACTCCCTCAATTGTTAAAACAAATTGAGAGGATTCATTCCCACAATTATGCTACGCTGTATACCAAAATCAACCATCAAAGTCAACCATCAATATAGAATACAGGTTGGAATACAAATACACATTAAAAATAAATTAAACCAACACATATGTTTATATATAAATACATTGGTGGCTAATTTTAGTGGCTGATTTTGGTATACAAATAATAATTTTTATTATGCTCTTATATACAATGTTTTCTCTTATTTTAATGTGTTGTTTTGTTTATCTTTTCTTCACATATTCCTAGTTATATCATTATCCACAACTAGAAAATGGATTAATACAGACAGATTTACAGACAGATTTAGTCTTTATTACAGACGGATTTTTGGTTACCGACGAAATTACCGACGGATTTTGTCCCTCTGTAAAAGCCCCGTCGGAAATTATTTACCGACGGATTTTTTTTCCGCCGGAAAATTACAGACGGATTTTTACCAGTTACCGACGGATTTTCCCTCTGTAAATTCTCCATCCATTTCCCGAAGACGACGAACTTTCTGACGGATTTTCCGTCTGTAAATTACAGACGGATTTTCAGACGGATTTTCCGTCTGTAATTACAGACGAATTTTCAGACGGATTTTCCGTCTGTAATTACAGACGAATTTTCAGACGGATTTTCCGTCTGTAATTTGAACTTTGGAAAATCATCTCACACTCTAATTACAGACAGAAAATCCGTCTGTAAATCCGCCAGTAAGGTAAAATATATTTTTTTATTTTTTCAATTACAAAATAAACTTGTTTTCATACAAAATAAATATAAATTTAATACAAATTTTTATCTAATGTGTATTCAAATATTTATAATATTTAAAAAAATAAACAAATTCATCGTATTATCAAACTAAAAGAAAAGTACTATAAACAAACAAGTCAATATAATTCAAAATATAAACAAAGTGTATTGATACATCAACTATAATAATAAGCAACAAACATACATCAACAAAGTCTATTGAGTAAATTAAAAGTTGTTAATGGGTATCCAAAGGGCTCTAAATGATTTTGCTCATACTAGTAAATTAAAAGACCTATGTTGCAAGCAACTCCTATTCAATATCCTAACTTATTTGAACAATTTTCGCTGCTCTAATAATTAATAGATGAAGTTGGTGAAGGAGGTCCTGTGTTAATTCCACTTATCTCATCTGCAAAATTCTTCACTTGCTCTTTCTGCTGCTGCTTCTTCTTCATCATCACTGCTTTCCTCACAAGAAAACTTTGCCTTTTTGTTCCTCAATAAAAATGCCCAGAGTGAGAACATAGACCTTATCACAAACTTTTGGGTAAACTTCATCATCATATGCAAAATCCCATGTTAAAGTGAACTACATTTATTGAACTAATCACAAACTTTTGGGTAAATTTTTATCTTAACTTACAGATTAAAATAATCTGACATCAGACTAATAAAGACTCTACTCAATTAACTGGTCGAGAAAATTAGTGCAGTGATGGTATCAGAAAGATAATTATGTTCCCAGGACAACTCTATTGTTCATCAAGATATGACACTTGGTGAAGAACAGAGTCATACTAGTCGCTGGTGTTCTCTCACAGTTTCTTTTCCTTGGTGTTTGATTAGCCTGAACATAAGACAGAAAATATTATAATTTAATCTTTAATTTTGTGAAATCAATTTAAAAAGAAAAATAAACCATTGACAACATGGTCAACCAAATGCATGAAAAAAATTACTAATTGCAACATTAAATAGAAAAATGAATGAAAAAAATGGGCAACATTAATAGAAAATCAAATTAAATAAAATCAAATATATATTGGCACATCAAAGCAGCAAATGCTTGATAAAAACTAACCTCAGCAAAAACTGAAACTATTTTAGAAAGGTACTGATTGTTTGGACCCAAAAGTTCACTGTCAGACCTACAGGTAAACAAAAATAAGAATTAGAACAAAAAGAGTAAATGCGGGACTGCATTAGGAAACTAAAAAGGAAAATTTGAGTTCCTTACCTTTCAACCATGGAACAAAGTTGATCATGGACAACTTTGGCCTCAATCAAATCACCTTTTATTGGCAAATAGTTCAACCATGCAGGAATCACCTGTAAACATAACAGAAGATTGCAAAAAGATTAAATAAGCATATGCCATCTCAACCTGATAATTAAAAAACTCAGCCTCCACAGAGATTAGACCATGATAAGGCAAGATGTTGATGAACAAACCAAACAATAAGAGTGACCATTAACAGAAAAAATGTAAAGACCTGGGCAGAATCATTACAAGCCTCCAACAAGAATGGGAGATATGTATCATAATACCTGGTCAATTGGTGGATATGACGACTAATTCAGCAAAACATTTTGATAATAATCAAGAGTAGAAGACAGCATTTACTTTATAGCTGCTTCACGATACTGCTCTGCAACGTCGTCAAAAATGCAAATGGCAATTCTCCTCTCTTCAGGTGTCTTGTCCCTTCCCTATATCCAACAGTTGAGAAAAGATTATGATTTAATGTAAAATCAATATGTGAGCTCATGTGTGTGTGTGTGTGTGTGTGCGCGTGCGCAATTTTATTGCCCTGAAGAATTAACCCTGCAGAATGAATGGCTCATCTCTAACTCCCAATTTATTTGAACATAACCCACAGCCAAATTAAATTCCCAAAGCAAGAATGAATATTCATTGTTGAACTAAAGCTTTCAACAGTGTGACTTGAAGAATTCAGGAATATTCCAAAAATAATATGGTCAGAGATTGCTGCTATCACACAGATCCTACATTTTAGAGCCAAAACTTAGAAAATAGAAAAGTATAAACAGTTACATATACTTCAAGTATGATCTAGTACCCAAATCAAAATGCTAAATGACCAGCTCAATAATAAAAATGCAGTTAATATCAACAGAAAAACTAATTAGAGAAGAGAAGTGACAGCTTCTGGGAGGAACATACCCACATAGGTGTCAAATATGATGACAGTTCATCGAAGAAAGGTAAGAAGGAGGCTTTGAAGGTTTTAATCAAAGTTCCCAATATCTCTCCCACTTGGGACACAAATGTTTTGAAAGGATGACCAAAGAATTGATCTGTACAAACATAATACAAAGACAGTAGCCCAGCAATCAACATAACTTGGATTTTTTAAAAACGAATTTAAACAACTAACTTGATCAAAAACTTCTCCCTCTTGTTCATTTTCCTCTTTAATCAGCTCACTCTCTTCAGCATCAAAATCTTTAGCTTTGGTCCTCTCTGCCCTCTCTCTTTTCCTACTTGAACTAGCTGTGATCACTTGTTTTATCTCGTCAACAATGGACCTGACCTGGCTTTCATCCAAAAGCATCCCAAAAATCTGAAGTACACAAAAAGATCAGAACACATACTGGATTGAGGCTACACAGGAATTACTCTTTCCTTGTAATAATTTGATTATAAAATAAATAAGTGACAACAAAAAGGGTATTCAAAAGGAAGCAAGCAATAGGCATCCACCTTAATAGTGAAGGGGAGTGAATTCTTGCATAATAATATATGATTATTTTTAAAAATAAGACTACAAAAACTACAATAATTACAAAGTGGAACAGACTTGCTATCACGTGAAAATGAGGGGCAATGGTTGAACAGATTAATAACCAATTCAACAAATATATATATAATTCTAGATCAATTATGAAACATGAAATAAACAAAATCTTTTAGTTTTGGCTTTATTAGCATCACGTATGGTGTTAGCTAATATATGCAAAGCTAGATTTTATTTCCAACTAGAATGTTAAGTATCAAACTTCGAGTGTAACACCCCCTAATTTTGTATAATATTTATCATCTAATGATACTAACCTGTAAGCATTCATTCAATGAATCCAACATGCTTGCATAAATTTCTGTATCTGGTTCTTGCAAGAAAACAAAAGAGGGAAAACTTCAGCACCACAAATGCCGTTGTAGAGCCTGGCCAGGCAAAGTCCACCCAATATAACCTATATTAAGTTTGGTTATCAAATCCATGCCTAGACTAGGTCTCCTAAACTAACAAAAATGTCCATACTGCACTCACAAAGGAACACCTCAGCTTATATGATATTTAGAGACTGATCAACAACCCCCTAAGGGTTCAGATCATAATAACAACTTACTCATGCTGTAAAAACCTAATGAATTCCATATAGATACATCCAAAAACAGATAAACTTGTATACGAAATACCTTATGTAAAGCGTCCACCAGAGCTGGGATAATATTGTTACTCAAAAACTTCAAATAAGATGCACAACTGTATATATTAGGAAATATGAACATGATTCACCTATTAAAGGACAAACAACAAGCACAATTCCTGTTTTGGCCAGTGCAGGAATCTGATAACACATCGACTTACCTCCTCCAGTAGGCATAAGACAAAAACAATCTCTTCCTGCACCAAAAGAGGGGGTGGGAAGGTAATTGGCATTCCATCAAAAAATGAAAATTCCAACTTATCCATTTACCAAATTCAAAGAACATGAGTTCATGATTTCAAATCCTTTTTTAATTTCTTTTCTTTCATATCCAAACCGTTTATCAGAGTAGGACACTGATATAAAACTTGCTTCATGTTCTTTACTTTCTTCTTTTTATATTTGCAACCAAAACATTGTTAAAAGAAAAGTGTCAAGATAATTTAACCAATCAAACTGAAAAGTGAGATCTATAAAAAAAATGCAGAATTCAATTTCCTATGATTTCTCAGCAACCAAACAGTAACGGAAACCAAAAAATAAAAAAAGGAGACATTTTTGCAAAAATAAACCTGAGAGAACAGCACAGAAGCTTCACCAAAATGCCATCGCAGAAGCTTCACCAAAGCTTCCTTGCCGCACAGAGCCTTCATCTGGTTCGCATTGCCGCTTTTTGCGTCCCTCAACAGCAATACTGCTTTTCTCTGCATTTCAATTCCAACCTGGAGGGTGAAAAAAAAAACGAAAACAGAGGATCGATTAATTGATCACTCAAATTTGAAGCAGAGGATCTCGAGATATGTTCAACTATACAAAATTGATAGCAATTAACCACTAATTGGCACTGTTTCAAACCGAATTTCGAGACCAGAGTAAGACACTGCACAATAACGCATTTGGAATGAAAAATTAGCGAGAGAAACAAGGGATGGAGTTAGGGCTAACCTAGTTAGTGGAGTGCGAATAGATCAAAAGATTGAAGATCTATGCAACCCTATATATAAAGTGTTTGATTCGATTTGATTCGGTTAGTGGAGAAGCTGGTCTTTGCAGGAGAATAAGTTACCAACGGAGTCAACTATCATTCCGAGCTTCGCTTCAAGCTTCGCCATTCAACAATAACCACCGAGTTTCCACCGAGTTGAGATGAGTTTCACGAATCGCTGCAGACGCGACGAGAGCAGCGGAGGAGGGAGCCTGTGCGACACAAGGGATGACAGAGATAGATCCTGCGACGCGAGCGGCGGCGACAGGGGCGAAAGAAGCTGGTGCGACGGAGAGAAGGAGAAACTCGGTGAGGGAGATTTGTGTGGAGTGTGAATGGATCGAGATGGTAGGAATATAACCAGGGTTAACTCAATATTTTTGACGGAAAATTTTAAATTACAGACGGATTTTTCATCTGTAATAATTTAATAAAACGCAGCGTTTTGTTTATTGAATTACAGACGGATTTTCCGTCTGTAACTATTTTCTACCAAAAAAAATTAATTTTACCGACAGAATTATCGACGGATTTTGTTTTCCGTCTGTAATTTATGCTAATTCATTTTTTTTGTTTTCCGACAAAAAAATCCTTCTGAAATTTCGTCTGTATTTCCGTGGGATAAAATCCGTCGAAAATATCCGTCTGTAATAACTAGTTTTCTAGTAGTGATCCTTCGAATACTATGTATATGTTTTTGTTTTTAAGTGTCATAATATCTCACCATCTCAGATTTACAACTATAGTGTAAGATTTTGTGTGGTAGGATATTACAAATTCCGATGACAGAAGATGCATGAGAAATTACATTGATTCACTTTTTAAAATTTAAAAGATTAAAATGTAGCAATTAAAAAATTAAAGACTACTAAATCAGTACAACTCGCTATTTTCAAAAATAAAAATGGAGCTTAACTCACTTTTTACGCATTCTCAAATATTCTTATACAAAAAAATTTAGTTGTGTTAACTTTTTTTTATCATACATTGATAATTGACTATATAATAGATTGATAAGTTGCAAGTGGATCATTATTATTAATGTGATAATATATATAGTTATTGGTCTTTATTTATAAAAAAAATCAAAGTACTTATAACTTTTTGATAAATCAATCATTGTATTTGTGAAACTTTTTTTTGGGCATCTAATTGGATTTTGTGTTGTAGTCTTATTGACTTAATTAATCTACAAAAACCGATTACCATTTTATTTAAAATAATGACGAAAATAATATATTTTATTTAGCATTAAGATAGAGAATTTCACTTTTAAAATAATTTTAAATAATTAAAATAGTTATTTAATAAAATAAAATATGTTTTTTTACACTTGTTCAAAATATGTATTAATATTTTAAAAGTATAAATTAATTAATGTTAATTCAAATACAAAATAAGTTAAAAATATTAATCTTGATATTTTTTATATTTTAAAAAATTATAAGAAGTTAAGTAATTGTTTGAATAAAAATATTGGTGAATACAATGGTGCCTAAAAAATGATATTTATTTACTAAAAAGAATTAAAAATTAATATTTAATTTAAAAGATATAAAAATAAATTATTTTTTAAAATTCAAAACTTACCACAAAAAATAAGTTAAAGAAAAGTTAGACAATAATTCATAGGCACCATAGAATTGGCTAAAAATATTTTATTAAAAATAATAACTAAAATATTCACTTGTATCATATTTAATAATATAATTAAATATAGTCAACTCCTAATTGTTGAACTCATCATTTCTTTCCTATTAATTTTTACCAGAGGAACATGCTTCACACAACATAAACGGAGCCACTACGATCATAGTAACATAGCTGACCTTCGCCATCTCATTTCTAAAGCTACCTAATATCGTCTTTTCAAACCTTTGCTAGGAGTTATTATTGTCTTTCAATCCCTCGCTACACAATAAATGGACACAATGCTACCTAATCGTACCTGGCATATCCAATTTCCACGAAAGTACGATGGAATACTTGAAACGTTTTCATATATATATATATATATATATATATACATATATACTTCTTTTATTAAAAAAAATGGTCTACCATGCCATTCCATCCCACCCTACCCTAGATTTGGTATGCTCGTAATCTAAATCTAATCCACCAATTTTGGTGGATTTGACGAATTGGGCTAAAGGATTCAGATAATTTTGACATCTCATTCATTGCTAACACATGGATTATTAGTAGTTTGACCGAATATTTTTTTGGGTAAAGTAATAAATTGGTTATTTACGTTTTGATGTAATTTTTTGTCTTTAAAGATTAAAGTGTCATATTTGAATTCAAAAAAGTTTTATTTAATTTTAATATAGTCTCATTGTGAGATCAAAGTTAAATAAGTAATGGAATATCCTATATGACAGCAGTATAAGAACAAGATCGATAATCTGAAAAACAAGTAAAAGCTCTATAGGCATAAAATCAACAGTGAATGTATCAATATATTTATTTATTATTCTTCTTACAATTTAAATGAAATATTTTCTACAAAACTAAAGAAAATGATAAATAAATATATTGATGTATCCACGGTTGATTTTGCACCTTTGGAACTTGTACTTATTCTCCAGATTATCGGCCTTGTTCTTCTACTACTGTCATATAAGACATTCCGTTAACTATTTAACTTTGATTTTACGATGGGACTAAATTAAAACTAAATGAAACTTTTTTGAATTTAAATAAGACATTTTAAATCTTAAAGGTCAAAACAAAATTATGCTCAAACGTAAGAGACCAATTTAATACTTTATTCAACTTTTTTTACGTTGAGCCAATTTTCCAGAGGCTTAGCCGTTGGTAGCATCCATGCCTTTTGGCACCAACATTTATGGCGATAGTTAAGCTATCTCTCATATTATAGATACCTTAGTCGTTTAAAATTACTTAAATTAGGAATAAGTTATCGAAAACAAAAATGTCAGTAAAATATATATTGTCTATTTTTAGATAATTAAATTAGAAAACAATTTTGCATTGATAAGGTCATCGATAATATATATAATATTTTATTTTTAGTTTTTATTGTAATAAATATATTAAAAAAATAATAAGGTCATTCTCATTTTTATAATGTCATTTTTTGTGTTGTATATTTTTATGAATTTATTATTAAAATAGGAGTGATAATATCTATTTTTGATTCTATATTAGTTTTGCAGTATGCACACTCAAGAACTTTGTACCATTTTTGAATTCTCTTTTAAATTTGTGTTTTGGGTACATTAGTGTTGAGATTTTGTGATTTTGATATAACAGGGGAGCTCCAACATAGATTGTAGTTGGGTTCCATCCAAATTTTGAATGGAATAAGGTAAGATAACTTTTTTCCTCTTCAAACCTCTATTTTATATGAGCCCTACTGCCCTAGTTTAAAATTGTATGAAATTTGGTGAATTTAGAGTTGCTTGGTTGATTTTGGGTACTTGGTGTGGTTGCAGAGCTTGAGTTGAGGCTTGGATTAGTGCTTGGGCCGATTTTGGGTCACTTGGTGGAGCCTTCGTGCTGTTGATTTAGGCTTGGGTGTGATCGAGAAGAGAATTTAAGTATTGAGAAACCACCGTCAATAAGATACGGATTTCGGTTTCGTCTAGACGTTATGTAAAGTTATGTGAAAATCTAGGTTAATTACCCCTAGGATAGGATTGAATGGAAATAACGATTATTATGAATGATATGGATGGATAAGTGTGAATGATTGAGGAGGAAGGGAGGAGAGGATTCCACTATTCATCATCTCCTTCTTTCGATTATATCTTGAGCTATGGAGTTCCAATTTACGTACTATTTATGGCCACACGAAACTCTTGATGAACCTGTCATTTCTAGCTAAACAAAGTGTTAAGAAATTCTCAATTTCTTGCCTATTTCTTTGTCCTAACAGATTTTGCATTTTGGATTTGGTTGTTGAGTAGATTTTGATATTTTTGGTTGTTTAGGTGGTATCTAGTATTGAGAAATTGTTGGGTTTTGTCCGAATCCACAGTGGGTAAGGTAAGAAAGCTCTTAATCCTTGTGGTTTGTCAATTTTTTAAACCCTAAAATTGATTTGTGGTCATTTATTTGTATGATAGCTAGCTTGAATTGATGTTGTTTGGAGTGGAATTGATGTTTGGAATACTTGAAATATAAGCTAAAGTCGTGGCTAAATTTGGTGTCTTGTTGACCTTGAAAAGCTTGTGGAAGAGGATCAATTTGGTGATTTTGTGCTTGTGTGAAAATCAATCAAAATATGATTTTGGTTTTCTTTAAATAATATGTAATGTTAATTTTTAAAATAGAATTAAATGATTGAGTGGGTAATATGTGATTAATTGTATGTGATTATTGGCTGAATATTGAAATGTGGATTGAGTGGTATAAGAAAAATTTTGTTTATGCAATGAATCGATGATAATTGTGGATTTTGATAATGATGGATGCAAATTGTGAGTCTGGTAATTAATATGGGATAATGGTGGTGAAATTTAGAAAATTGTAGATTTAATGGATTGATGAATTGGTAATTGGAATGTTTAGGTTTGGAACGATTAAATGAAGGATTTGATATGTGTAGTGTTACTATTGAGTTTGGTTTGGCAATTATTGAAATTATTTTGGTTTGGTTTTAAGTTTTGGAAAACTAGAGGATTTTACAAAATTTTGGTAAAATTTTATTTTTAACCAATTTTGATAGGTCATAACTTGACTTCTGGATCCTTAAAACTTGCTTTGAAGGAAAATTGGGTCCGTGACGTTTATGCTGTTCGAAGAACGGGAAAAAAAATAATTTTTAACGAAAATGTTATGCGCGTTTAAAATTTGGTATAAAAATATAAATTATATAGCAAAATATATTTTTGTAAAAATTGGGAGCCATGCGCACGCAGAAATAGGCGTGTGTACGTGAGTTTGGGGCTTTGCCAGTGCTCATGCATACGTGACGCTGGTATGCGTACGTGAAAATGACAATTTTATACCCTTGCGTATGCGACCAAAGGCATGCGTACGCGGGACCTCGCTTTAGTTTCAAGCGTTTGCATATGTGGACATAGCTCGTGTACGCGACATTGTCAAAATTTTGCCCATGCGTACGCGAGAATGGACATGCATATCCATGACCCCTGTTTTGCTAAAAATGTGATTTTTGGATTTTTAATCACTCTTTTAGTTTTCTAAACCTCTGTAATGACTGTTTAGGATCCCTTAGCTAGTATTTAGGTCTTTGCATTGGGACAAGGGGAACTCATTGAGTGGACTTACACTACTACATAATTGACTTTTACTAACATTCAAAAAATGTTACCAAATCATATTAAAATATTAGCTATGTATATTAGTAACATTTTAACAAATATTAAATATACCCTATGTTACTAAAGAGTTTTACTAATATTTTTCTAAAGATTTAATAACATTTAATAAAAATGTTACAATAGATCTTCTATAGTAATATTATGAGAAATGTTACAATAGACCTTTCTTAGTAACACTTAAAAAATGTTACCATAGATATTTTTTGTAACACTTAAAAAATGTTACAATAGATATTTTACGTAACATTTAGAAAAATATTAGCATAGATATTTTTTGTAACACTTCAAAAAATATTATCATAGATATTTTTTGTAACACTTAAAAAATATTACAAAAGATCTTTAGTAACATTTTTTTAGTTATATTATACTATTTTTTATTTTTTATTTTATATTATACATAATATAAATATACTAAAATTAATTACTACAACATGAAATATTTCATTAAATTCACAAATTCACAAAATAAAATTTTTATAGCCACTTTCATTAATCAATAATCATTGTACAAATTTGCTTTGTGATGCAAATAAAATAAAAAAAATACTTACAGCACTTAAACTTTATAAATATTCCATATAAAAAAGAAAAGAAAAAGTGATACTATGTACATAAAAAACTTGGTCCTTATACTAATCCTAGAAAAATGTATTTATCCGCTTAACTAGCTCATCGCTGTGACGACTTATTACCATTCCCTTAAACCAGTCAACCAAGTTCATCTAATGCACATCAAACAAAAAATTTGTACACTTACCTGGTTTAGACCAATGCTAGACCAATAAATGAACTGGAAAAAACATTTAAATCATAAGTAAAAAGGGCACAGCAGAAATGCACTTGCCTTCACTTTCACTCCAATGTACTTTTCTACTCTACACTCTGGGTTTGCTTTACGAGGACCATCCTCATCATCATCGTAACCACCATCCTAAGGAAAAAGAACGGGTACAAAATATCAATTACAATAACCAAAAAAAAAGAAAATAACTTCAATTGAGATAGCTCACTTCTCACAAATTTCACATAAAAAATTGATAATCAAGCACGACACAAGAGAAAGTAAGAAATCACTTTGAGATAAAAGCATGATCCTATATAACACGTTAGAAAGCAAGACCCTTTCACAAAACCAGATAAAGATTTAACAATCACAAACCTTCTTCTTCTTTATAACCAGATGACCATAACCCCTCTGTACGAGTTCAAAAAACACTTCTTGAAAATGCCTAGCAACACCTTTGAAAGTGCACTCTATTGATTCATCCTTCCATTGATCAAGTACAGATATTAGCTCTCTAATTTTCTGCAATTACTCAATGCCAGTGACAGAGAACTCAAATAATTTAGTGATGCTGTATAGACCAGTGTAAACAAAAAGATGCAAAAGTTGGGTTTGGATGTTTCACATTCAAAATGAACCTTAGTACTGGAATACAACTCACATAAGAAAATAAAAGCAGTCAAAAATATAAAAAGGGAAAAAATTTATTTCATATATATGCAAGTGGTTAACAACACCTTTTTCAGGGACAAATCAAAATATCACCACCATTTTCAGGGAGAAATAAAAATATCAACAATCAGATACCATGAAAGATCAGTTGTACCAAATCTTTCAGATGCTATAGTGCAGAACAGGAACTAGCAATGTATATCAAGCATTTAGCTGTCAAGTAATCACCCGCCTTAATGTGAATTATAAAAAACCATTTCAATCAAAAGGCTAGACAATTACCTCATCTCCTGCATCAAGTTCAGCTTGCCTTTTCTGAAGTTCCTCTCATTGTTCTGTAAAATTTATATACTGGTCAAGCGCCTTCTTGTTTACATGACTGAACTGCTGCAGTTGATCATTGCACCTGTGCAACGCTTTATGCAATTCTTTGATATTCCTCCTTTTGTACTTAAGAAGGTGCAATAAAGTTAGCTAAAACAAAACTATAGAGATAGATAACGACAAACTGCAAAGAAATAACTTATGACTGTAACAACACATATCTTCTGCATTATTTAAAATATGGCAGATTTCTTGATCATTTAAAAAAAAATTAAAAAATAAAATAAATACTTTATTTATGTCCTAAAATTGAAATAAAAAAGAAATGATCATCAAGAAAAGCCTTACGTCTCAAATGCATCTGATGTCAATGGCCTAGTTCTCTTATTTTCTTTGTATATTCCTCTTCTTTAGAAGAATATATATATTTTTTACTCACCTTAAGTACATTGCATTTCTCAGTAACAAAATAATGAAGAATTAATCACAATATTGTTTGTCTTAAAAGGTTAAAGATCTTTTTAGTATGAGAATACTTGGTTAAAACAAAATTATAAAGATACTTATTTAAACCCACCACGGGTCTTGAACTCTTGATACATTTCTCATTTTCATTCTTCCGATCTCTCCTACCTAGTAAACTCAAAATAGATTTCAGATGCAACTATTATGAGCATTTATCGGAGATCTACTATTCACCTCTCAGAAAGTTATGGCAGTTGTCATATGAAACCATCTTAACATTATGGTTTAATACAGGACATTTGCTACAAATGGATATAAAATTAAAGAAAGGGTATAGGTGCAGGCAGAAGAGGAGTAAAGCATGAATTAATAGGCAACATCATGAATATATATATATGCCATGTAGTGAAAGAGAAGCTTTTATCAAAGACCACAAAACATACCAGGGCATTCAACAACTTCTTTACTAAACCCATACCTGTTGAACAATGTACCCAGTCAGCACAAAAATCAGATCTAGTATTGCACAGCCGTTCAAAAGACACTTAAATATATGTATCACACAAATATACAATTTAAAGGTGTTTTATCATCAAGTTGTATCAAAACTCAAGTATTCTGTATCAAAAGCTAATTGATAGACAAATTTTGAATTGTGTCCGCGCTTACATTACTAGAGGAGATTGTGGCCTTTGATGCCAAGTCGGAATTCCTGTTACTGGATCCTGAAATCACCAAATAAATCAATAATGGAAGTTCCTGTGGAAATCACCAAATAAATAAAATAACTAAGCACATTCAATCCACAAATCAAAGAGAAAAGGAGACTAAGTAATTATAGATATTTAATTAATAGTTTTAATTAATTAGTTAATTAATTACCTGGTGCTTGTATATTCATAAAGCATGCCAGTAGAACACAATCAATCCAATTTCAGCATCAGAGAGAATGGATCATTCTTTAGCTTTCTTCAGCAATCCATTTCTTCTCTTCGAAAATGTTACTTGCCGGCTCGTTGAATTTCGATCCTTCGAATCGCAATCTTTCCTCGCCCTATCGCAATCAATTTTAGGGTTCCTACCTCCTCAAATTAAACATCTCCTTTGATTTGACCTGCTAGATCACGAGTCAACAAATTCATTAAGATCAATTAGCTATTCAACTCTCACGGAGCTAATTAGATTAAAACTTCTACAGATTTGAAGAGAGAATTAGTTCATTTTTACTAAATTCAGACTCTTCCGATTTGAAGAGATTTCAAGAATCAGCTACAACTATGAAAATCAAACCCTAGGAATTTGAAGAGAATCACCTATGATTTCAAATCTTACCTTACTGGAATGAGATTGAGTCTGCGATTGAATCATGCATGAGATCGATGAGGCAGAGTGAGAGATCGAGAAGAGGAAAAACAAAAAATTGAGGAGGTAGAACAAGATCGAGAGATTCAGAGAACTGAGAGATTAAGGAGGCAGAGCGAGATTGAAAAATGAGAATGAGACTGAGAGTGATGGTGGATTCGATTTTAGAGTAGTAAGAATTTTTTTATTTATGGAATTAGGAATAGGTAACAGTTTTTGTAAACTTTTTATAAAAATTAAACTCATTTACTAACATTTTATAAAACTGTTACTTAGTATTTAATTTTATTATAATTACTAACATTTTAATAAATGTTAAAAGATAAATGTTACTAAATGTGTTAAATGTTGTAGTGTTAGTTAAATATTTCTTATTATATGATTAGAGACAGTGACTTAGGTTTCGGAAGTCTGTTGATGGAATGACTTCAGTGGATTGGCGGCGTGTTGAGATGATGATGTACTGAGACAAATGAATAATTGAGATTGTTGGATATGATGAGAATGACAATGATCACTGAGACTGGGTACATATATTCTGATGTGTTTGATTGGTAAGTCGATATGCGCTTGGCAAGGACGGTGGTTAATCCCACTTGTCGAGGTTGCGGTGCCGCCATAAGGATGGTGGTTAATCCCGTTTACATTGAGATGTGATGTCTGAGGCAGAGTATTCCGCTTGCATCCTTTCGAGTCATAAGAGCATGCCAGACACTATATCCTTGGGGTACTAATTATTCGTGACCGAAAGGCGACATCCCAAGGGGATGTGTCGGGTTGGTAGTTGAACCGACAAGTGATATCACGGCCAATAGGACAGACATTTATCATGTGATTGTAAGTAAATGTTTTTTTATGTATATTTTTTTGTCTATGAAACTTGTTAAAAGTTTTAAAAATACTCATAAATTTTATTTTATTTTAATTTTATTTTAAAATTTTTTTATTTGTATCAAATATATCTCTTGCGGCTATTTTTTCAAAAAAATTAAGACCAATTCAGTAACAATTTTATAAGAATAACCTTCGATACAAACAAATCAGTTATAATTATATATTATGCATTATTATTATTAGATTAGTCCTAAACTTTTTAAAAAATTAACTATAAAAAATATATTTGATACAAATAAAAAAATAAATTAATGACTAAATAATAACAAAAAATAATAAATTTTAATAATTTCTTAATATTTCTTTATACAAAAATTTCATTATGTCTTATCTAATGTAAATTTTTCATAGAGATATTTAACTTACACAAAATATGCTAGTTCAATTCATATATATTTTATCATTTATGATTCTTTAAAAGCAAAAAGAAAAGTTTACAACTCTTTAACTACCAAAGTAACAATTTTGTTGATTATTTCATTGTATTTTATTAATGACTTATATATATATATATATATCTTTTTTATATATATACATATATATTTTATTCAGTAGAATCTAAAAAGTGTTTCATATCATTAGTTAATTTTGTTAAATATTGACAAGTTAAATATTAACGTAACACATTTTTTACATCAGTATTTGATCTTTTAATTAAATCGATACTTAACAAACAACTAGAAATTGACAATGACTAAAATAAAAACTTTTATAAATTCTAATAGATTAAAAGAAAAAAAAAATTCTAAACCTAAAAACTTATTTAAGTGTTTTTTTTTTATTGTTTTTCTTTTGTTTGCATGATCACAGAAAGCCAATTAAAAACTTTGTCCACGAAGATCCAAAATAATTTATCATCTATGCGGCACAAACTGTAATTTTCAATAACAGTTAGATAAATAACGTTGTTCAGATTGACTCATAAGATAGCCATTATTTTGCGGCATTCCTGGTGGATCATATATTATCTCGAACCTAGTATATAAATAGCTCCAAATAACTGGCTTTGCCTCTTTTGTCTTTTCTTGTTTAACTCTAGTTACTATACTTTTCTTTTTTATCTTAATTTTTAGTATATTCATGAATCATCGTTAATTCGTTGGCATATTAAGCTGAAGCAGTCAATAATATTAAACCAGCCAAACCAATCAATTGCTTTTCCTTTTCGTTTTGTCACGTGATGCAAAGAGTCATGATAAATGGTAAATGATAAATAATTAATAAATATCCCACTCATCAATCATCATATATTGTTGTCTTTTCTCGAGTTTTGGACACCTTTTTATTTTTATTTTCATTTTTTAAAAATTAATTCTTAAATCTTGATTATTGAGGCTTGAAGGGTGTTATTATTCACCTTATACATGATATAAACCATCCACCAACCAAAATTATTTGCATGTGTTCTTCCTCATATACATATATTTCAGGAGCAAATTAAAGGGTGGTTTTTCTTTTCTTGAGATCTTTTGGACATTCTCCGATCTCCATGGAAGTAGAAGGTGCTAAATCACAGTCTTTGAGCCTTGAACAGGACCAAGAAAAGGGTAGCCAAAATGTTGGTGATGAACATGCCCCACCTACTGCTCATACCATCGACCATGGTTACAACCTATATTCTCTCCTCATATCTCTGTTTTTGTACCAAAAGTTGTGTTTAACTGATACAAAAAAATATAATTTGAATTTTTGAAGTGTACTTTGTGTTGGAATAATATATAAATATTGTTACAACACTTTGTATTTGAATTGATGAATTATTGGTAACAATAATTTTGTAGATTCTTGGCAACAAGTGGGGTTGATGTTAGTGACAAGCTTCAACTGTGGTTGGATACTGACATTTTCTAACTTAATTATGGTGCCACTGGGTTGGACTTGGGGCATTCTCTGTCTTGTTGTTGTGGGATTCTACACTGCTTATGGCAACTGGCTCTTGGCTGCATTTCACTTCATTGATGGCAAAAGATTCATCAGATACAGAGACCTCATGGGATTCACTTATGGTGATTATGATCGATTACTTTAAATTTATATTTATATCTTGTTCTATGTCCTAACTTCTATCTGAAAAAGAAGACTACATGAGTATTAATTGAATTATTATTTCTTAGTGAAAATTCACGTACAATTGTTTTCATATGAAATTAATAGTTAAGAATTTGACAATCTAGTTAAATTTGTTAAATTATCTAACGATTTTCTGTTTTAATTTCGTACGAAGATACTGCACGTAAATCTTCACTTTATTTCTTAATTTGTGAAGGGAAGAAGCTGTATCATGTCACATGGATTTTCCAGTTTTTAACCCTACTTCTTGGAAACATGGGTTTCATCCTACTTGGAGGCAAGGCACTTAAGGTAGCTAGTAACTACTAATTAATAATAACTAACTTCAATTACCTTAATTAGTTATAGCTTTAATTAATTTCAGGGAAAGTGATTGTTTAATTCAATGCAGGAAATAAATTCAGAATTTAGTGATTCACCGTTGAGGCTCCAATTTTACATAGTGATTACAGGAGCTGCCTACTTTGTGTTTGCATTTTTCGTCCCAACAATATCTGCAATGAGAAATTGGCTTGGAGCTTCTGCAATTCTCACCCTCTCCTATATAGTACTGCTTCTAATTGTTCTAGTCAAAGATGGTAATATTAAAGTTTGATCTTTTTTAATTTATCATTAAATTTTGCATGCCAGTTAATTTTTTTGTTATAATATGTTTTGTGCTTGTTAGGAAAAGCAAATTCGGACAAAAACTATGATATAAGTGGAAGCGAGGTTAGCAAGGTTTTCAATGCGTTTGGAGCTATTTCTGCAATCATAGTCGCTAATACCGGTGGTCTACTTCTTGAGATACAGGTATATTTTTATTCAAAAATACTATTTGTTTTTTAAAATTCAGTTTTTAGTTAATTTTTTTAAAAATTTATTATTATTTAATTAATTTAAATATTATTTTTAGAACAGTGCTAGAGGGCAGTAACTTTGGCATTTTGTAACCATCAATTGACTATCAATAATATTTTTAATAGTGTGAGATTACCTCAAATAGTGAGAAATCACTCACTTTTCTTTTGATGTTAAGTGCTGGTCAGAAAACACAAAAGTTGCTGGTTTCTAGACTTTTTCTTATTTTTATTATTAGTTATTTAAAAAATAAAAAAATTATTTATTTTTTATTTTTTTTATTTTTAAAGGCTAAACAATATATAAAGAATATTTAGTTAGACTGATTTTTATTCAACACCATACTTCAATCGTAGATAAAATTTAATTTACAAAATTGCTCTTTTTATAAAAAGGTTTCGTTCCAATATATAGATAAGAATAGTAGGTTTTATTCTAGAATGTAGAAGAAATGAATATTGAATAAAGACGGGTGGGGTCCAATAGATATTTTCAGTATTTAGTATTAAAGAAGATACTCTATCTATTGCATTATTACCATCGTTTTCGTAGACAAATCAACCTTATCTGTGGTTGACTTTCACCGCTTTTTCTGTTGACCGTTGTTGTCACCCACATAATATAAAAAGAAGAATGCTTTTTGTTACGGATACGAAATTGCATGAATGAGTATGATTTTAATAAAGAATTGATTCTTCTTCTTCTTTTATTGATGGTTGAAGTCCACACTACGTAAGCCAGCGGTGAAGAACATGAGGAAGGCCTTGTATTCACAATACACGGTGGGAGTCATGTTTTACTATGGAGTCACCATTTTGGGATATTGGGCTTATGGATCAATTGTGTCCTCATATCTCCCTGAAAACTTGAGTGGGCCCAGATGGATCAACGTCCTTGTTAATGCCATTAATTTTCTTCAGTCCATTATCTCCCAACATGTAACATCTTATTCTTGTCAAAGCTATCATGCCCACTTTTAAGTTTTAACATAAAATATCTCCCACTTGCTTCTTTTAATTTAATTTAAATTAAATTAAATACTTAGATGATTTTTTTTCAAAAAAAATAATTATATGTTTTTTCTTTAAATTGAATTAAATACTTAGATCAATTATATATTTTTGTGTACAGATATATATTATTTATTATCTTATTTTTAATATATATGCTATATAAATAATTAATTTTAATAGATTGATTTTAGTGTCTGATAAATAAAGTTTGTATTTGTTGAGTTACATCGATTTGCTATTTATAGGATGAGTGTAAAACTCAATTTATTTGGGTTTCTATGATGCAGATGTTTGTAGCACCAATTCATGAGACATTGGACACAAAATTCTTGGACATTAAGAAGGGAATGCATTCAGGGGAGAACTTTAAGAGATTGTTTCTGGTGCGAGGAGTGTTTTTCTCAGGGAACACTCTGGTGGCAGCTGCATTCCCCTTTATGGGTGACTTTGTCAATTTGCTTGGCTCATTCTCACTTGTGCCCCTCACCTTCATGTTCCCCAGCATGGTCTTCATTAAGGTTTTCCTTCTTTATTCTCATTTTATTTAATTACTTAATTATTCGGTCCTCATTTTCTTTCTTTCTTTTTTCATCTTCTTCTTTTTCTCCTGTTTCTTCTTTGGCATCTTATGTTACTTCTTTTATTGTGTCTTTTATTTCTCTTCTCTCTTCTTTGACGTCTTTTCCTTTTTTTTCTATTTTTTTTGTTTAGTTGTTTTTTTTTATTTTTAGTATTTTTAAAAGTTTTATGAAAAAAAGAATAATAAAAAAAATCTAAGAAGGAAAAAAGTACATAATTCTTCCTTTCTACACTACACACATAAATTTTGCAATATTACGCACATACTTTTTTTAAAGTAAACACAATTTTTGTAAGAGAAATATAAAAAGCAACTATATAAATTTATTAATAATAAATACATAAATTTTGTAATGATAAACATATAAAATTTTTAAGAGAAATATAAGAAATAAATGCAAAATTTATTAATAATACATATGGAAATTTTGTGAAAGTAAACATATATAAATTTTTTGATAAAAAAATATAGGAAGAAAATATAAAACTTTTTTATTATAAATACAAAATTCAAAATAATTTATCTATTGTTTAACTAAAAAGTTCTGTATTTTACAACTAGAGTTTATGTACTTTTTAATTAAAAAAGTAGAAAAGAAAAGATGAAAATAAAAAGTAAAGGAGGGGAAATAATACACAAAGAAAAGAGAAAGAGGGAAGAAGAGGAAAAAGAAAATTGGAAGAAAGAAATTAAAGAAAAGTAAAACGGCACCCCTAGTTTGGAAAAATTAGTTGAATTTGGATAAAAAATTAGTTTGGTATGTAACATTATCATATATCATGAATAAGAAGGAATAGTTGGTTAGACTTGGACTATATATATGTGTGGTGTTGACTTGAATTTGGATTGGTTTTGAACCTCAGGTTAAAGGAAAGATAGCAACAAAAGAGAAGAAGGCATGGCATTGGTTCAACATTATCTTTTCTTTTCTGCTTACCATTGCAACCACAATATCTGCGGTTCGATTGATTGTTGATAACATTCAGAAGTATCACTTCTTTGCAGATGCATGATAATAATACTGCATGTATCTTTCCTTAGCTTGTATTTAAATATGATTGGGCTTGCATGTACCTAATTATTTGATGATGAGAATGAGTTATTGGCTTATTGCAAAATAAAACTGAGGGGGAAAAAATAAAAAAGAAAATCAGTCATTAGTGATTGTTACTTATTAGGGGGTTAATCCTCTATTACTCCATCTATTTAAATGATTGTTTGAAATAGTCGTTGTTTATTTAGTACTCTCCTTAAATTAATTACTGCTTTCATTCTTCTGAGAATTAATGTGTTGATGAGACACTAAAAAGTGAAGGTAAAAGTAATGATTAATTTAAAATGGAGGAAAATTTATTTATTCCTTTCGATTTTCTTTTTCGTTTTCTCTACCTCGAATTTGTTGACATTGCAGAGATATATATAGTATATAACTATATATATATATTTATATTACATTATTTTATTACAATCTTATTTTACTCCTGTTTTATTGGTTTTGTCTTGCATTTTTGTACTTTTGCATGGGTAGCCAAGTTGATGTCATATTAAGAAGCTTTAATAAGTTCGAATCTTAGATAAGGCAATTTTTTTTTTCAAAGATAGTAATTTTATTGCAGTAAAGGAGTTCTATTATAATTACCACAATCAGGGATACAAATGTAATAAAATATAAATTAGGGTCACTACCAAAAAATTAATAATAGCAAACTTAAGAGATTAGGTTTTTAGATAAAGGAGAAAGAAAAGTCTTTTTGCATCTTCGTTTTTAATGGCTATAGAAACCCACTTGGTTTAATCAAGCTCTTGATTCCTTTCTTTTCTGTGCTTCGTCAAATCCACAATTCCAAAAATGCAGTTTCTGACCCCTGGTTATCAAAATTTAAGAATCAATTCAGTGCTGCTGATTTCTACTTCTTCTGAATTCTGCCACGAGATTCATTGCCTGGGCAGAATTTCTCCAGGGTCTTTTCTGCTTCATTCGAATACCAAGGAGTTTCTATCCAGCTAAATACCCCAAAAAAGGTAAGCTATTCCATTCATGTTGAATCTGGCCTCACTTCTATTTCTTATCGCTGCGACAACATCAATCCACCATTGCCAAGGTTGAAGAATTAATTTCTAGATAAAAATTCTAATTTTTGGCTGACAGTTAGTTTTTCAGATGGCTTTCCAAATCCCCATTTCTTTAAATCGTTCATGGAGTATCGCTGATGTTGGATGGAAAAAGATATATGCAATGTTGTAGCCAGATTTTGCAGAGTACTCATCGGAACTAGTATGTATCCAAATTAGTCTGTCTTTATCCTCTTCAATCTTTGTTTGGCATATTTTGGAACTGGTTTCACTGCTGAAAATTGCGTTGATTTTGTCCAGGTCCCATTTTCCTGAGGCATCCATCAGTTGTTTAACCCATAGTAATTGTTGGTTGCCCGGCTCATTTAATGGAATTCGAAAGCAGGGTTCATCTCAAAACCAAGGATCTTCCTATATCTTTACCATCCCTTGTCGAGAGACTGCTCATTTCACGCCCTTTTCAAGAACATTTCTTCCTTCCAAGAGAATCTGCCATGCCCAAGATGGGCTTGATAAACTCCATTTGTAGGGCTTATCTTGTGTTGAATCTAGAGCATTTTATCAACCTTTTCTCACATTTACTCAATGAAATAGCATTATTTTGTGATTGTCTCCTAATTTGTGCTAAAGTGCAAAAACATGTTTTTAGACCCTTAATTTGGTAATTTTAATCTCTCTTTGATTCCACTAGATGCCTTGATGTGTTTGTTAAGTGATTTCAGATTGAAAAGGGCTAGGAATGGATCAAAGGAGTGAAGAGAAAAGCATGCAAAGTGAAGAAATCATGAAAAGCCAATTATTAGGGACGCGCCCATGGACGTGCGCACGCACTAGACCCGTACGCGCGGATCGCGCACTACTGATGACATGTCATCATGTCATATTTTTCTATGCTTTTTCATACAAGAAATTCATAATTAGTGCTTAAATATTGCATTCTTTTGTGTTTAAATGATATATTTCTTTGATCTTTTAATTTGATAAACTTTGTAGGAAATACGAAGAAAAAGAAGCAAAAAAAGCACAAAATAAGCTAAAAATGAGAAAAAAAAGAGTTTTGGGGCACACTTTAAAGTTAGAGCACACTTTGATGTCTTAGGCCACGCTTTTAAAAGCGTGGCCCATGACCAAGTAGCGCTCAAACAAGGCACCAGCGCTCAATTTGAAGAGAGCACTAAGTTAAAATAGTTAACTTTTTTGGGTTTTTTTAGCCTTGTGACAGTATGACCATGCCTCCTTCAAAGGGCCATAACTTGAGCTACAAATATCCAATTGATGTGCTTCTAGTTGCATTGGAAAGCTGACGTTCAGAGCTTTTCAACAATATATAGCAATCCGTATTTGGCATGAAGTTGAAGTACAAGTGAAAGACATATTTAAGACCCAAAAATCAACCACACATGTGCCAGCCAAGGTTCGAAGAGGGGGTCACCAAGGAAAGCAAGGCTGGCTCTAATAGAGAGCAGTAGGAGTAGTAGTGTAGAGAGCTCTCTTTTAATTTTGTTTTTGTATTTGGGAATTGGAATTTGGATTTGAGTTCTTCTTTCTACATTTTCATTCTGCAACTTCTGCTATCTGTTCTTGGAATTTGAATTGAGATTGAAGAGCTTCATTAATTCTAAGTTTGAGAATCATTTTTTTACCTCTCTTCTCAATTGTTCTAAGAATTGAATTTGAGTTTAGTTTTCTGTTTTCATTTTCTTGCTTCAGCAACTTCTACTTTCTGTTTTGAATTTTGGATTGAGATTGAAGAAATTCTATTTTAATTCTTGATCTGAAATTCATCGTTGTTCTTCTGCTGCATAATTCTAAGGATTGAGGAATTGGATCTAATTTTCATGTGCTGTTTTTATTTACATTTCTTCTGCAATATATTCTCTGTTTGATCAAGGGAGAAATTGAGATCTAGATTTGTTTTCTAATCTCATTGCTCCTCTTAGATCTTAAATTTTTCTTTTAGATTTCATAACTGAGCTGAGTTTTCTTTCTGTTCTGCTTCTTCAAGCAATTTTCTATTTCTGTTTAAGTCTTCTGTAAAAATCTACTTCATCTTCTACTTCTCTACACTTTACAATTCCAGTTTTATTTTGAATCCCAATCCCCAAATCCTTTATTCTTCAAGAAATTTAAGATTCCTAGCAATTTAGATTTAGCAATTTAAGTTTCTTGCACTTTAAGTTTCAGTCATTTACTTTTCTTGCAATTTAAGTTTCAGCTATTTTACTTTCTTGCACTTTAAGTTTCTGCAATTTTACTTTCTACAGTTTAAATTCACTGCAATTTCCTTTCTGTTGGTTTAATTTCATCCAATTCACCAATGTTAGCTTGACTAAACTAATCACCCACTAAAGTTGTTTGATCTATCAATCCCTGTGGGATCGACCTCACTCTAAGTGAGTTATTACTACTTGATGCGACCTGGTACACTTGTCGGTGAGTTATGTGTGTGTGAAATCTGATTTTCACCCATCAAGTTTTTAGCGCCGTTGCCAGGGATTGATTAGATCGACAATGATTGAGTGGGTGAGAAGTCTAGATTAAGCATTTTCTTTGTTTCTGTTCTTGAACCCAAGGTGTTTGTGTTTTTGCCTCACTAAGCAAGTCTCATCTGAGACATGAATTTCAATTTTATTTGGTGTTGTGTTTTACATACTTCAAATGGAGTTCAACTCATCTTGTGATCAAACAAATTTTATGGGATATTACCCACCATCACTAATCTCTAATGGTGGCTGGGAATATCACCAAGAGATCACAATTTCTGAGCACTCCAATCAATGGAGATATGCTTCAGAACCACAAGATGAGCAAGAGAATCATATGGGATACCAACCACCACCACAAAATGATTCATATCATTATCCTCATGGTGGATGGGAGTATCAAAACCAGAAAGCATTTGAGAGCCTATATTCCACTTATCAAGAGCCATCTTCACTTGAACGTGCCTTCAATTCACTTATGCAAAACTGTCCAACCTCACCTCCTAGTTCTTCATTTGAAAATTCTTCAGCACTGGACTTTGTCTCCACACAAAATCCTTGCCAAAATTCACAAACCACACCAACTTCCTTGAACTAGAGACTCTCACAGCTTGAGTCTATGTTTGAGAGACATAAAGAGAAGACGAAGAAAGCTTGGACAACACAAGAAACTTTTGTCAAAAACATGGAAGTGGCTTTAGATCAATTGTTGAGTGCAAGGGAAGAAGTAAAAGTGCAAAAAGAAGAGGCCCCTGTGTCAAGCAAATTTTCAGTGAAGAATGAGGTGGTGGAGGCATTTGAACATGAAAATGTACTTGAGATGACAAGAGAACATGAACACTCACAACCTCCACAAACCCCCCTGAACCAAAAACTCTCAATACTTGAATCTGTGATTGCAAGATATGAAGAGGAGATGAAGAGATCTTGGGAATATCAACAAACCTCCTCCATGAAAGAGCTATTAAGTCAATTGTTGAGTGCAAAGGAGGAAGTGGAAGAGCAAGAAAGTGAGGAAGTCAATCAAGAGAAGTCACACTCAATTGAAACAGAAAAGTGCATAGAGGAAGGGCTCATTGAACCACCAATTCAAAAGGCTCTGGATGAAGATAAAACTCCAATAATCACACAGCAACCAAATCTTGAATCTGAAGAAGTGAAGGCAACTAACAAGAGCACCAATCCTGTCCCTGATCCAGCAAGCAAGCTCAATCAAGCCATTTACAAAAGGAAGCCTACTGAGGAGAGGCCAAGACAAGGGACAATGGCTGAGTCTTCTCCCTCCTTGAGGTCATTCCTCTTAACAAACTGGAAGAAGAGGAAGAAAGTGAACAACATGTCAATCGTAGGTAACATTTCTCTTCTCTGCTTAGTTTTCTTTCTTTGCTTTGTTTAAATTCAATCAATTGACATATGGTTACATTCTAAGTTTGGTGTTGCCCTGCAACAATTTGTTTTCAATCTTTTTGGATGATTGCATCAAAAATAAAAGTGTCACACTAAGATTCTAAGTTTGGTGTGCCACTTAATTCTCTATGCAATTCATTAAGCAACACCACTTGTCTGCATAATCACAATGCCCTTTGCAGTGTTATCTTTCTTTTAGTTAGACAATTTTAGTTTTCTCTTTGTTTTAGTCATTTCTTTGTTTTTAATGCTTTCTTCTATTAACTGTTTTTGTTAATACATCACCAAGAGACCCTTATTCATGATAGATTCTTAGCTTGGTGATTGTATTTAACATACAACAGTTTTATTTGCTTAGTTTTAATTCAAATAAATTGACATATGATTGCATTCTAAGTTTGGTGTTGCTATGCAACAAAATTTGGTTCCAATCCTTCCTAGATACTTGCATCAATTCCAAGTGAAAGTATCACACTAAGTTTGGTGTGCCACTCATTCTTTATGCAATGTATCATGCACACCCTCTTAAGTTTGCAATCACAATGTCTCTATTTCCTGTGCCTTGATGATTATTTTGCTTGCTTAAACACATGTACCATTAACATTTCATTGTGTGAGACACTCATGATCCATCTGAGCTCCATAGGCATTGTTCTAATTGCTGTTTGAGGATTAGCAAGCATTCTGAGTTTGGCAAGGGAAGAGGAAGATTGGGAGAAAAATGACAACAATAGAGAAGATGAATTACAAGGTTGTAAAGTTCCTTTTCCTCTCATTTGTTTCCAGCACTTTAAATTGCATGATTGTCTTTATCTTCTCTGTATGCATGTGTGGTATGAATAAGCATAGCTTGAATTTTGATTTGTAACATCTTGCTGTGACATTATGACTACCAACTTGAGTTTTGTGAATTCAAAAGCAATAAAGCATCATGATCATAAACAAACAAGGAATTAAAGAAGAATTTAGCATGTGCATACAAGTATTGGAAGGCTAGTATGATTAATTATTGCTCAAGTGCATTGGATTTTATTTAATTAAAGTTTTAATCTAGGACATTTTGTGAAATCTTTTGAAAATCATGAAAACCTTGAAGAAGCAATTGCAATTAAAGCAAGAAAAGCAAAAGGAAAAGAATGAGAAAGCTGAAGGCTCTAAGTACCAATGACAATTCATTTGTTAAGTACTTGTGGTGTTTATGTATCAAGCAAAAAGCTTGAAAACAAAACACTTAGAAGTCAAGGTTAGGCTCAAAGTGCAAAAAGCACTCCCTTAAAGCTCAAGGCTCTGAGTATCAATGATTAGAGAGTCAAGAAAAGAAACAAATGAGCTTAATAAGTCCTCTAATTAAATGCTTGTGGTGCTTATGTATCAAGTGGTAATACTTGAAAACAAAGCATTTAGAGTCGTAGCTTTGTTATCAACTCATAGGGCAAAATGTAACACCCTAATATTCAAATCCTTATGCTCGAGTCATAAGTCAATGATATTACGGTGGTACGACTCTCAGTTGTACAAACACAAGCAATACAGGCAAGTAAAACACAAATAAGGTACAAGTAGAACAAGTAGCACATAATCAGGTAACATAGCAAATATGATGTAGAAATTCAAAACAAATAGGCAAACCCAAAAAATTCAAACATATGCAAATGATGTATGCCTGCCCTATGGCTGATGATATCATTTGTCGGTTATATAGCCAACCCGACATGTCCTGGTAGCTAACCATTGGACAGAAACACCCCTTGCGGAGCAAGTAGGTTTGAGCTACAACCCCCTTGCTACTACCCACTCAACCCAGAGCCAGTGGAATAACCACTACTGTGGCTACTACCCAGGCGGGTGTTTAAAAGCTCAACCTGGAGCGAGTGGATTCACCACTACTGCCGCTACTATCCAGGCGTCACAATCTCTGACCTGGAGCAAGTGGGACAAACCACAACCCTTGCTACTGCCCAGGTATCTTAAGCATTGACCCAAAGCAAGCGGGACGAACCACAACCCTTGCTACTGCCCAGGTATCTCAAACATATATTCATTCAATCTCAATTTATATTATCAATCCTCATTTTATCAAATCTCAATCATTAACCTGGAGCAAGTGGGACGAACCACAACCCTTATTACTACCTAGGTATCACAAATACATTCATTCAAAACTCCATAATTAAACTCATTTATCATAAACATCCTTTTCTGTCTCATACCCGGAGCAAGTGGACAACGCCACTGTCTACTACCCGGGGTTACACATCACATTTCAACATTTTCCATTATTATCCATTTAACACATTTATTCATTAATCATATATGCAATTATACTCAGCAATAATCAGTAATGGCTTTGTCGTAACCCGACAATAACTCAGCCATCCGGCTCATGGTTCAATCAAGAACCAGCCATTTATCAATAAATATAGCCCTTCGGCTCATGGCATACACGGTACTTCCACTGTCATCCTCCATATCTCATATAATCATCGTTGATCATCATTGATCATAACTTTTTCCCTTGCTTTACTCGCAAGTTACCACATAAGGGGTGAGATCGGAGGTTTAGAAGTATGAAATTTGGCTTTTAAAACTCAAAAATCAACTTTGGCATAAAAACAAGGCCACGCGTACGCGTACTCTACGCGCACGCATGGATGGCCACAAAGCTCATCGACGCGTATGCGTCATACACGCGGACGCGCGGATTGAAACACAGCCAGACAACACGTACGCGTCAGCCACGCATACGCGTGGGTGCATTTGCGCCCCAGGCACAAAACTGGTACAACTCTGGCACAACTCTCGGGAAAATAGCTGGGCATTGGGTGCAGCGCATCGATGCGCACGCGCACACCACGCGCACGCGTGGATGGTGCCTTCTTGAAGAACGACGCGTACGCGCCAAGTACGCCTACGCGTGGAGGGTCATTCTGCTAAAAATTTTCTAAGTTAAAAGTTGCAAAATTCACAAATTCAACCCCCAATCTTCCGACGGACATAACTTTCTCATTTTAAATTAACGGCATGGACATCCCGGATCCAATTTCATTTCTAAACAGATTTGACATAAAACAGAGATTCGTAGTCCAAGTTATGTCCCGTCAAAGTATGCCCAAAAACCACATTTTTATACAAAACCACAAGGTGTCCTTTTCAAAACAAGTCATTTTCAACCCTTTTTAAAATCAACCAAAACATGCTAGTTTCAACCCTTTTTGAAATCAATCAAAATATACCAAAATCAACATCAAGCCTCCTCAACTCATACATTAATGCTTTGCCACGATTCACAAAACCGCCATATAACTGTTTTACCCATTTCAAACAAATGGCTAAATTACAAACACATTAACATGTCATACATCTTTCCTCATCCCAATTTCCAACAATACTATTTCCAATCAATCATCATTACACATAATCAATATTATACTCACTGTCACATGGTTTCACCCACAAATCAACCTTAATCATTTCTCAAGTATATATCACAACATACATATCTCTTATGCATCATCATACCATCAAGGCATCAATAATCATGATCACATATATGACCACATAACATACCTCAACCAAAACCAAACATACCTCATCTATACAATTTCACCCAAAATTACCAATTTTCACACTTCAACTCCTCAAACCTCATTATTCAATAACCAACCCAATCATTCATATATTCATTATTTGAAATTCATCAAATCACTTGTGTCATCATACAATGCACACATCAACTTACCTTCCTTACCTCTTTCCGGCCTCCAGCCCAAAATTTACGGCCTCCGGCCCGATTTCACAATTTAAATGCATAAACCACAAATCAATACTCATTACCCAATACATCAAATTTTCAATACACCAAGCATATAAGGCCACACAATTCTCAACCCAATCATTAATTCACATTACATACCAACTATGAATATTAGCACCAACCATTTACACAATCTAAACTTAATCCTAGGGGCATCTAGCCTAGGAATTCTCATCACACCACACGGTACTTAAATGAAACATAAACCGTACCTCTTGTAGCCAAATCAATTGAGCCTCTTCTTTGGAAGTCTCCACCAACCTTAGCCCCAAGCCTCACCAAAGCTCCTCAAGCAATACCAATCTCCCAATTGTGCACCAAAACCATCAAATGCACTAACATAACCAATATCACATACATACATCAACCTAGGGCTCATAAAAATGATAATTCACAAGGGTTGGAGGGTTTCTTACCTTAACCCACTGAAGTTTGGGATGAATATCACCCATGGCTCATACTAGAGAACTCCTAAACAACCAAAATCACAAGGTTTCCTCAAAACCCAAACCAAATTCGAATTTGAAGAGGAAAATGAAAACTGGGCAGAGGACAGTGAATTTCTCGCCACAAAACTTAGATAGAATTGTAGAGGATGAAAAGAGCAACGCGTGACCGCAAATGGCTCGTCAATCGGAGCTCTGTAGCTCAAGTTATGGTGGTTTGAAGATCAAAGAGAGTTAGGTTTTCTCTCTTCTCTTCTCTCTTCTCAATTCAGCGCCCCAACCCTTCTTTTTAGGGTAAAATGAGCTGAAATGCTCATAACTAATGTTTATATATGTTGGGTCTTGGGCCCACTTAGGCCCGGTTCACTTATTTTTGTCCGTTGGCCCAATTTTAGACCAAAACCTTTAAGATTAGCGCTCCAAATCGCACTTCAAATATCTCTACCTCCCCTAATTATAATTCCTCATTTCTTAATCCTATTTACTCATAATCAATTTTTTCAGCTGCAGTACCAGACAGGTCTCAGCCGGTTCTGCCGGTCAAAATTTCACTGCGCGCTTTTACGCAGAAAACTATATCTTCCGACTCGGAAAAAATCACTGAATCCAAATATCATATTTAAATCATCAAATTCCAATTGCCAAATCTTCCACCCATATTCGCTCCTACTTAACTTATTATTTAATTAATTTCGGTTAGACCAGGTATTACATTCTACCCCCCTAACAGAAATTTTTGCCCTCGAAAATTCCATCCATCACTACAAGTACGCGAGCATAGTCTGCCTTTATATCAAACGCATAACAGTTCCAATGTCCTTTTTTTTACTCTGCGCGCTTCCGTTGCCGCGCTCTGATTTCTCTATCCCTAAGGGTCTCGGTCGTTCGTTCAACGCCGACCAACAGCTTCGTTCCTTACTTTTACCGTCTCATCAACCCACACCCTATTAAATCTCAAATCATGTTATCAATAATATTGCCATCATCATTAATCATAGCCATCATCCCACATCACTATAATGAATCAAAGCTTTCTTCGTTTTTAGAATTCAACGAGTTTGGACTAACAAGCTGACAAACTCTTAAGAATCCGCTTTCCTTTACTAATCTATAAAAGCTTTCGAGACACATCTCTTTTGTTGAAGTTACTCAGATCAAAAATCATTTTCAAAAATATAACCAACACTCCTTCAAATTCTTGGAAAAAAAATTCAACAGCACCTCCCCAAAAATTGGAGTTTACCACCCGTCACGGGTTCCCTCAAACCAATCTCAGTACCGCATCAGCATTGCAATTTAAAGGTTTCCAAATGATTCCTCTGAAACCGATCATTACAAATCTTGATCTAAATCCAAGGTCACCATGACCAAACATCATAGCACTCATCTCTCGAACACGACAACTTGCACTCAATCATAATCTAAATCCGATTATGCATCAATGATAATTTCCTCATCCGTTTAAGAACCATCAAGGCTCACAGCCGCAATTAATTCCAATTATCTAGAATCATTATCTGTATAAGCTCACTAAACTTTTAAGTACTCTAAGCATAAAGCATTTCTAATCACACCCCACTTTTCCTTATTATTACCATACTATGCTAACGATTTAGCAAGCTTCCGCTATGCCACTTTGATTTCTCGTCAAGTATTAGTTCCATCACTTATTTCCTCAAGTACTCAACCACAACTTAGCATGACTGGCATTTCAAATCAACGTTTCCAAATCCATCATTTAGGACCATTCCTTATCTATTTAAATCAAAGGAACTAAAAGTCATGGGTTCAATCCGTTTTACCAAAAATCTAGAAATCAACCAACTACATAACAAACACAACACATCATTCTCAACAGAAAATCATTTACATCACAGGCATTTATCCATTTGTATTAAGGCAATTCCTTACTCGGACCATTCGGTTTGCTTCTCAGTCTAATATTACGCTTGACATTCCCAATTTTACTGTACAGGCGGTATTATAAAATCACGCACTATCCTTTAAGACTGATTATTGCAATTACCTCAATCTTACTGTCTCAATCGGCCCGCATCCTGACTCTCTCCTTGTTGGCAATTTCTTGATACATGCTCTGGTAACCCGCACTTGTAACATACACCTAACCCCAATCGGCACGGCCTATTTGGGTGATGACTTCCACATCTCTGGCAGCTCGAAACATCAGAAGCAGCCGCTGCCCGTTTTCCCTTACCATTTCTTTGAGACTCATCACTCGTCGCTTTTCGTCCTTGGGGAAAGTGTTGTACGTATCCTCTCTCCTCAAACTCTCAACCCCTTGGTGTGAATCCTTGGTTGTGCTCTCTATAACTTCCTTTCTTTGCAACCATCCTCTTCACACACTCTTCAGCAATTCTGCTCTTATTCACCAACTCTGAAAAAGTTCGGATCTCCATTGGTCCCACTGAACTTAAGATGCCGCTCCGGAGCCCTCCTTCATACTTAATGCATTTCCATTCCTCGAAGTCTCCCGGAGCTCCCTGACACATGCGGGAAAACCTGAATAGCTCCTCAAATTTGTCTGTATACTCAAATACAGACATAACACCTTGCTTCAGCTGTAGTAACTCCAATTCCTTGGCTGTCCTGGCGGAATTCGGAAAGTACTTCCTATAGAATTCTGCCTGGAAGGCATCCCAAGTGATAGGATCATCCCCCTGCTGTAGGAGGTGTCGGGCCCCTTACCCCCAATGCAATGCTTCCCCAGTAAGCAGGTAGGTAGCAAATTCAACACACTGCTCCTCGGGTACCAACTGCGCTTGCAACGCTCGCTCCATAGCCTGAAACCAGGTATCAGCTTCAGTCGGATTGGTGGTTTCCTTGAACTTAGGTGGATTAACCTTTAAGAAGGTTGCCAGTGTCATCGGGCCCTGAGCTTCCCTTCCGCCATTGCCATTATTGTTTATCTGTTGCCCAAGAGCCTCCGCAGTGTCCTGCATAGCAACAACCATATTCTCCAACGCCGCCATAAGGTTTACCAGGTTATTCGAGTTGATTTCCGGTTCCTGCGTGCTGGTACGATCTCTCTCACGTCGCCGACCAGGTCCACGAGACGCCATCTGGTTCTTATACACACCAAACAATCGATATCAAGTTGATCAGTCTCAATATCGGAAGTATAGTGCTTCAAAGTACCAAAGGTACACTCATGGACTTCATGCTAGATGTATCGGTTAGATACCCTAACTAGCACAGGCACAGACTCAGAGTATGCATTGAAGCATAAGCAGTTCCATCCCTCAGGCTCACGAGGACAAACTGCTCTGATACCATAATGTAACACCCTAATATTCAAATCCTTATGCTCGAGTCATAAGTCAACGATATTACGGTGGTACGACTCTCAGTTGTACAAACACAAGCAATACAGGCAAGTAAAACACAAATAAGGTACAAGTAGAACAAGTAGCACATAATCAGGTAACATAGCATATATGATGTAGAAATTCAAAACAAATAGGCAAACCCAAAAAATTCAAACATATGCAAATGATGTATGCCTGCCCTATGGCTGATGATATCATCTGTCGGTTATATAGCCAACCCGACATGTCTTGGTAGCTAACCATTGGACAGAAACACCCCTTGCGGAGCAAGTAGGTTTGAGCTACAACCCCCTTGCTACTACCCACTCAACCCAGAGCCAGTGGAATAACCACTACTGCGGCTACTACCCAGGCGGGTGTTTAAAAGCTCAACCTGGAGCGAGTGGATTCACCACTACTGCCGCTACTATCCAGGCGTCACAATCTCTGACCTGGAGCAAGTGGGACAAACCACAACCCTTGCTACTGCCAAGGTATCTTAAGCATTGACCCAAAGCAAGCGGGACAAACCACAACCCTTGCTACTGCCCAGGTATCTCAAACATATATTCATTCAATCTCAATTCATATTATCAATCCTCATTTTATCAAATCTCAATCATTAACCTGGAGCAAGTGGGACGAACCACAACCCTTACTACTACCCAAGTATCACAAATACATTCATTCAAAACTCCATAATTAAACTCATTTATCATAAACATCCTTTTCCGTCTCATACCCGGAGCAAGTGGACAACGCCACTGTCTACTACCCGGGGTTACACATCACATTTCAACATTTTCCATTATTATCCATTTAACACATTTATTCATTAATCATATATGCAATTATACTCAGCAATAATCAGTAATGGCTTTGCCGTAAACCGACAATAACTCAGCCATCCGGCTCATGGTTCAATCAAGAACCAGCCATTTATCAATAAATATAGCCCTTCGGCTCATGGCATACACGGTACTTCCACCGTCATCCTCCATATCTCATATAATCATCGTTGATCATCATTGATCATAACTTTTTCCCTTGCTTTACTCGCAAGTTACCACATAAGGGGTGAGATCGGAGGTTTAGAAGTATGAGATTTGGCTTTTAAAACTCAAAAATCAACTTTGGCATGAAAACAAGGCCACGCGTATGCGTACTCTATGCGCACGCGTGGATGGCCACAAAGCTCATCGACGCGTATGCGTCATACACGTGGACGCGCAGATTGAAACACAGCCAGACGACGCGTACGCGTCAGCCACGCATACGCGTGGGTGCATTTGTGCCCCAGGCACAAAATTGGCACAACTCTGGCACAACTCTCGGGAAAATGGCTGGGGATTGGGTGCAGCGCATCGACGCGCACGCGCACACCACGCGCACGCGTGGATGGTGCCTTCTTGAAGAACGACGCGTACGCGCCAAGTACGCCTACGCGTGGAGGGTCATTCTGCTAAAAATTTTCTAAGTTAAAAGCTGCAAAATTCACAGATTCAACCCCCAATCTTCCGACGGACATAACTTTCTCATTTTAAATCGTTTTTCACCCGTTCTTCTAACGGCATGGACATCCCGAATCCAATTTCATTTCTAAACAGATTTGGCATAAAACAGAGATTCGTAGTCCAAGTTATGTCCCGTCAAAGTATGCCCAAAAACCACATTTTCATACAAAACCACAAGGTGTCCTTTTCAAAACAAGCCATTTTCAACCCTTTTTAAAATCAACCAAAACATGCTAGTTTCAACCCTTTTTGAAATCAATCAAAATATACCAAAATCAACATCAAGCCTCCTCAACTCATACATTAATGCTTTGCCACGATTCACAAAACCGCCATATAACTGTTTTTACCCATTTCAAACAAATGGCTAAATTACAAACACATTAACATGTCATACATCTTTCCTCATCCCAATTTCCAACAATACTATTTCCAATCAATCATCATTACACATAATCAATATTATACTCACTGTCACATGGTTTCACCCACAAATCAACCTTAATCATTTCTCAAGTATATATCACAACATACATATCTCTTATGCATCATCATACCATCAAGGCATCAATAATCATGATCACATATATGACCACATAACATACCTCAACCAAAACCAAACATACATCATCTATACAATTTCACCCAAAATTACTAATTTCCACACTTCAACTCCTCAAACCTCATTATTCAATAACCAACCCAATCATTCATATATTCATTATTTGAAATTCATCAAATCACTTGTGTCATCATACAATGCACACATCAAATTACCTTCCTTACCTCTTTTCGGCCTCCAGCCCAAAATTTACGGCCTCCGGCCCGATTTCACAATTTAAATGCATAAACCACAAATCAATACTCATTACCCAATACATCAAATTTTCAATACACCAAGCATAAAAGGCCACACAATTCTCAACCCAATCATTAATTCACATTACATACCAACTATGAATATTAGCACCAACCATTTACACAATCCAAACTTAATCCTAGGGGCATCTAGCCTAGGAATTCTCATCACACCACACGGTACTTAAATGAAACTTAAACCGTACCTCTTGTAGCCAAATCAATTGAGCCTCTTCTTTGGAAGTCTCAACCAACCTTAGCCCCAAGCCTCACCAAAGCTCCTCAAGCAATACCAATCTCCCAATTGTGCACCAAAACCATCAAATGCACTAACATAACCAATATCACATACATACATCAACCTAGGGCTCATAAAAATGACAATTCACAAGTGTTGGAGGGTTTCTTACCTTAACCCACTGAAGTTTGGGATGAATATCACCCATGGCTCATACTAGAGAACTCCTAAACAACCAAAATCACAAGGTTTCCTCAAAACCCAAACCAAATTCGAATTTGAAGAGGAAAATGAAAACTGGGCAGAGGACAGTGGATTTCTCACCACAAAACTTAGATAGAATTGTAGAGGATGAAAAGAGCAACGCATGACCGCAAATGGCTCGTCAATCGGAGCTCTGTAGCTCAAGTTATGGTGGTTTGAAGATCAAAGAGAGTTAGGTTTTCTCTCTTCTCTTCTCTCTTCTCAATTCAGCGCCCCAACCCTTCTTTTTAGGGTAAAATGAGCTGAAATGCTCATAACTAATGTTTATATATGTTGGGTCTTGGGCCCACTTAGGCCCGGTTCACTTATTTTTGTCCATTGGCCCAATTTTAGACTAAAACCTTTAAGATTAGCGCTCCAAATCGCACTTCAAATATCTCTACCTCCCCTAATTATAATTCCTCATTTCTTAATCCTATTTACTCATAATCAATTTTCTCAGCTGCTACCAGACAGGTCTCAGCCGGTTCTGCTGGTCAAAATTTCACTGCGCCCTTTTACGCAGAAAACTATATCTTCCGACTCGGAAAAAATCACTGAATCCAAATATCATATTTAAATCATCAAATTCCAATTGGCAAATCTTCCACCCATATTCGCTCCTACTTAACTTATTATTTAATTAATTTCTGTTAGACCGGGTATTACATTCTACCGCCCTAACAGAAATTTTCGCCCTCGAAAATTCCATCCATCACTACGAGTACACGAGCATAGTCTGCCTTTATATCAAACGCATAACAGTTCCAATGTCCTTTTTTTTTACTCTGTGCGCTTCCGTTGTCGTGCTCTGATTTCTCTATCCCTAAGGGTCTCGGTCGTTCGTTCAACGCCGACCAACAGCTTCGTTCCTTACTTTTACCGTCTCATCAACCCACACCCTTGGAAAGCTGACGTTCAGAGCTTTCCCACAATATATAGCAATCCGTATTTGGCATGAAGTTGAAGTACAAGTGAAAGGCATATTTAAGTCCCAAAAATCAACCACACATGCGCCAGCCAAGGTTCGAAGAGGGGGTCACCAAGGAAAGCAAGGCTGGCTCTAATAGAGAGCAGTAGGAGTAGTAGTGTAGAGAGCTCTCTTTTAATTTTGTTTTTGTATTTGGGAATTGGAATTTGGATCTGAGTTCTTCTTTCTACATTTTCATTCTGCAACTTCTGCTATCTGTTCTTGGAATTTGAATTGAGATTGAAGAGCTTCATTAATTCTAAGTTTGAGAATCATTTTTTTACCTCTCTTCTCAATTGTTCTAAGAATTGAATTTGAGTTTAGTTTTCTGTTTTCATTTTCTTGCTTCAGCAACTTCTACTTTCTGTTTTGAATTTTGGATTGAGATTGAAGAAATTCTATTTTAATTCTTGATCTGAAATTCATCGTTGTTCTTCTGCTGCATAATTCTAAGGATTGAGGAATTGGATCTAATTTTCATGTGCTGTTTTTATTTACATTTCTTCTGCAATATATTCTCTGTTTGATCAAGGGAGAAATTGAGATCTAGATTTGTTTTCTAATCTCATTGCTCCTCTTAGATCTTAAATTTTTCTTTTAGATTTCATAACTGAGCTGAGTTTTCTTTCTGTTCTGCTTCTTCAAGCAATTTTCCATTTCTGTTTAAGTCTTCTGTAAAAATCTACTTCATCTTCTACTTCTCTGCACTTTACAATTCCAGTTTTATTTTAATCCCAATCCCTAAATCCTTTATTCTTCAAGAAATTTAAGATTCCCAGCAATTTAGATTTAGCAATTTAAGTTTCTTGCACTTTAAGTTTCAGTCATTTACTTTTCTTGCCATTTAAGTTTCAGCTATTTTACTTTCTTGCACTTTAAGTTTCTGCAATTTTACTTTCTACAGTTTAAATTCACTGCAGTTTCCTTTCTGTTGGTTCAATTTCATCCAATTCACCAATGTTAACTTGACTAAACTAATCATCCACTAAAGTTGCTTGATCCATCAATCCTTGTGGGATCGACCTCACTCTAAGTGAGTTATTACTACTTGATGCGACCCAGTACACTTTCCAGTGAGTTATGTGTGTGTGAAATCTAATTTCTACCCATCAACTACTCCAGGGACGCGTACGCGTGCTGTACGCGTACGCGTCGATGCCCACGCTGACACCTTTAATGAAATTGCACCTGGCAATTTCTGGAGGGCTTCTGGCCCAGTTCTAAAGCAAATCTTTGGCAGAAAAAGGCTAAAAAGACCAAGGACTGAAGGGGGAAGGCATCCGTGAATCAACACACTTCTCATTATTCACAATTTAGGTTTTAGATGTAGTTTCTAGAGAGAGGGCTCTCTCCTCTCTCTAGGTTTTAGGATTTCTCTTTGTTTTTGGTTTATTTCTTCTCAATTCCAAGTTCAATATTCCTTTAATTTAGTTCTCTTATACTCTTATTTATTCTAGTACTTTGGTTTCTCTATTCCTCTTGTTGATTCTCTATTTTTCCAATTTAGTTTATGAATTCTTATGTTAGATTTGATTTTATATTTAATGCAACTTGAGGTATTCCATATTTATTGCTTCTTTTATTATTTGTTATCATTGATTTTGTAATTGTTGGTTTTAGGTTTTATATTCTATTATTACTTTTCTATGCTTTTATTTTATGCCTACCAAGTGTTTGACAAAATGCTTGGAAGGATGTTAGAGTAAGATTTTAGTGTTCTTGGCTTGGGATGCTAACTTAAGAACTCTTGAGTTACTAATGTCCAAGTAATTGATGATTGGGAGCCATTAAATCTAGTTCTCACTAATTGAATTGGTTGAGAGCTAGGACTTATGGATTTGGATTGATATAGCTCATTTAACTTTCCTTTACTACTAGTTAGAGGATGACTGAATGGGATTGATCCTTGCCAATTCTCATATTGTGGTTAGTGATAAGGATAGAGAACCTTGACCACCAAACCTTGCCAAGAACTTGTTATCATTTGAATTTCCTTGAAATTTACTTTTCTTGTTTCCTATCTCAAAACCCCAAAGATACAACTCATAACCAATAACAAGAACACTTCCCTCCAATTTCTTGAGAGACAACCCGAGGTTTGAATACTTCGGTTATTATTTTTAACGGGTTTGTTACTTGTGACAACCAAATTTTTGTATGAAAGGATTTTAGTTGGTTTAGAAACTATACTTGTAACGAGAGTTTATTGTGAAATTCTAGACTACACAAAAACCCGTTCATCAAAATGAAAAATGAGGTTAGTCTATAGTACTTATTTTTAAAGATTTTGTAGAATAGAGAATGAGGCTTGGTTAATAATCTCCACCCCCTGTTTTGTCAACATCGCTAGATTGAAAGCTTTTAGGTCTTTGAATCCCAAACCACCTTCCTGTTTATCTCTGCTTACCGTATCCCAGCTAATCCAGTGCATCTTCCTTTCATTATGTTTCTGTCCCCACCAAAGGTTCATCATCAGCCTATGTAGGTCATCAATTAATGTCTCAGGCAGCTTAAAACAACTTAGCGAGTATATAGGAATAGCAGTGCCAATTGCTTTGATTAGGATTTATGTTCCGCTGAAGACAGTAGATTTCTTTTCCAGTAATTTAGTTTTTTAGTGACATTGTCCTTCACGTAAGCAAAAATTTCCTTCTTTGATCTGTGAACCATGGACGGCAAGCCCAAATATTTATCTTGAGTACCCATATTAGGAACTCCAAGTAGAATCGCCAACTCAATTCTTACCTCCTGACGTTAGGATTTTTGCTAGTAAAGAATTTATAAAAAAAAGTCGCGTTGTGAGTATAGATTCTAAACCAACAGAAAATCCTTTCGTACAAACGTTTTGGTTGTCACAAGTAACAAAACCTAATAAATTTATAAACCGAAGTATTCAAACCTCGGGTCGTCTTCTCAAGGAATTGCAGGGAAGCATGATTTATTATTGGTTATGGAAAAATAGTGTTTAGGGTTTGTAAAAGGTTTTGGGCAAGAGAAATAGATTGCAGGAATTAATAAATTAATAACTAATAAAACTCTTGGCAATATATGAAAACTGGAAGTCCTATTCCAGTTATCCTTATCAATTGTGATGAGAATTGGATTTTTCTCCCACTAAGTTAACCTTTACTAAAGCAAAGGAAAGTCAAGTGGACTAATTAGTTTGATCCTCAAGTCCTAGTCAATCCCTGTGGGAAGACTAGTTTTAGAGCGATCTAGATCAATTAGAATCTGTCAATTTCAACCACTGCTGAGTTCGACAACTCAAGAGTTACCAATTAATCAACCAAAGCCAAAAGGGAATAAAATCTACTTAAATGAAAATAATTTGGATAGAGCCCAAGCATCAATAACATATAAGTTTGAAATACCTCAATTGCATTAATAAAATAAAATCAATCCAAATATGAAGAGTCATAATCCCGAATAAGCAACATCAATAATCAACAATTAAGAGAAGTCGAAATAAAAAGATATTGAACCTGATAGAAAGATGAGATAAAAATATTCCTAAGTTCTAAAAATCCTAATCCTAATCCTAAGAGAGAGAGGAGGGAACCTCTCTCACTAAAAACTACATCTAAATCCTAAAAAGTGTGTATTTTTCTCTATGCCTCTTGAATGGGTGGATTCCTCCATTTATAATCCTTCAATCTGTGTTCTCTGGTTTTGGATCTGGGCCAAAAAAGGCCCAGAAATCCCTGAGGATGACTTCTGTAAATTCTTGAGATCGTGCATGTCACGCGTCCGCTTGGGTCACGCGGTCGCGTCATCTGGAGTGTTGCCCTTCCACGCGGTTGCGTCAGTCATGCGCCCGCTTCAGTTGTATTTTGTAGGTCATGCTTTCGCCTCATCCATGCGCTCATCGAATCTCTTTTGCGCAAACCACGCGTTCGCGTCATCCATGCAGACGCGTCACTGCCAGTTTCTTCAAAAACTCCATTTTATGCTTTCCTTCCATTTTTGTATGTCTCCTTTCCATCCTTTAAATCATTCATGCCTTAGAAGATCTGAAAATACTTAACACACAAATCACGGCATCGAATGGCAATACAAGGTAATCAAAATTAATATTTTTAAAGCCTAGGAAACATGTTTTTCATATACATCACATAATAAGAAAGGGAAGTAAAACCATGCAATTTCACATGCATAAGTGGGTGAAGGATTGAATAAATCACTTAAATTCAGCACAAAATATGTCATAAAATATGGGTTTATCGCCCTCCCCACACTTAAGCAATAGCATGTCCTCATGCTAAATACAAGAGAAAAGAGTGAAGGTGAAATGGTGGAATCTCATGCATTGCAATCTATCCTAGATGCAACTACCTAAATGAGTCATGCAAATCTAGTTATCATTCACCTATATATAAAGCTTTACATGTAGTTAAATTAATTCACATTCTCAAGGAATCACACACGCATAGCCAACCTTTAGATAATATTAAAGCACTTTTACAATTGAGATGGGTAAATAATATATTTTTCAAACTTGCAAGGCAATTAACAATAGAAGTAGAGATATATGGTGATGAGCCATTGAACCCTTACTGGATTTTGTGTTTATTCTCTAGTCACTCAGTGTTTATTGGGTTAATCACTCTATTCTTCTTTTTATCCTTACTTTTGATAACTTTGTTCTTCATCTAACTAATCAACAATCATAGAATATAGGCATACAAAAATCATGAGGTCTTTAATTAAGGTTGTAATGGGGCCAAGGTAAAGGTAAGGGTATATGTATAAGGCTAAGTGAGCTAATTAAGTGAATCCTTGATTAGTCTAAGATCTCACCTAACATACATATTTTGTAGAGCAAAGCTTCTTTACCTATTTTCCCATATTTTTCCCACTTTTTATATTACATGCTCATATTTTAGTTTTTATTTATTTTTATCCCATGTGCATCGCTTTTTGCATTTGGGGAAATTAATTATTTTATTATTATTATTATTATTATTATTATTATTATTATTATCATTATAATATATATATATATATATATATATATATATATATATATATATATATCCCCTTATTGAAATAATGCACACGGTAATTTAATTATTTTGATTTCACATGAGCATGCTTCCCAAATTTTTACATAACTTGTTTAATTTAATTTCCTACCTTTTCTATCATCCCATGCTCCCGTAAAATTCTCCACACTTAAATTATACACAATTTCTATCTTAAGCTAACAAAGGATTCAACTTGGGATTTTTATTTTTTTTTCTGCTTAAGGCTAGTAATGTGGTTGTAAAACAGAAGGGGATTAAAAAGCTCAAGGGGACTAACAAGGATGGCATAAAAGGTAGGCTCTATTTGGGATAAGTGAGTTGATAATCAAACATGGCCTCAATCCTATCTTGGTATGTATCTATATTCTATAATTGGACATATAGATTAAAACAAAGTAAAGAACACCAGAATAAATAAGAAGGGCGGAACACACAGGAATAAAATACTATGGTTTAAATGTAACCATGCAATTAAGCTCAAAACTCACAGGCTGTGTATTCTCAAGCTCATAAATCATATATCAGTTATGTATGTCATGCAAGTAGAAATTAAGAGTTTCCATTATTCTCAATGTAAAATATATTGGATGGCTTTAAAGTTTTAGTGTTACTCCTTGATAAAATATTGTTAACTAACTAACATGTAATGCTATATATACAAGGTGTGTGGATTGATTCTGTTAAAGTCTCTAGCTTACTTCCTTTTTTATTTTCAATCAAATCAACTATCATATGCCAAAAAGGGTAAACTATACTAATTAATCCACTTAATAAATAACTAGTAAACTAGGGTGCAAATCAAGCTAAAATATCCAAGATGTATACATATAACTCAAAGTGCATAATGCAAAAAAATACAATAAAAAAGCAAAAAGAGAAAAATGTGCAAAAATACAGAAAATGGACAAAATAAGAAGAGAGTTTGTAGTGGTTCACCAAAATAAATAGATGCCAGAGATGGCAACCTCCCCACACTTAAATAATAGCATCGTCCTCGATGCTCACTCAAGCATGGTGTGACGAAGTGTCATCTCCGGAAGGATGGGCTGCTGGTGTCTCGATGGTAGGTTGAGGATCTGCAGTCGCTGAAAGGATCGGAGGAGTGGTCTGATGCAGAGGGGGCTCTGTCCGTAGAGGAACCTCTGGATCTGTAGTCTGTAGCTGGTGGTGCTCCTCATGATGTGGTGCAGTATGGCCGGGACCTCTCTGCTCAGCCTGGGTAGGTGCCTCCTCCTCGTGATCGCTCACCTCCTCCTCAAATGTGTCGGAGGGAGTGTCAGGCTCGGAGGAAATGTCACCACCAAAGCGGATCATCAGCTTGAGGTGCTCATAGCATCGCTTATGGCGACGCTCAGACCTCTCAAAAAGTCACCTGGTGCGACGGTCAGATCGCTCAAACTGCTATTGGTGATGGCGCTCCATCTGATCTAGGCGGTCAAAGAGGCGGTGCACCAAACGGTAGACGGGCTCAGGAGCAGGTGGGGGCGCAGTAGGTGGTTCTGGGCCAGTGGAGGCAGAAGGGGTAGCTGAAGATGTGGCTGCCTCAGTAGTGTCAGTGAGAAATGGAGGGTGGTAGCCGAAGGCTAGGAACTTCTGACTGTGCGGGATGATCTTTCGGCACTCTGCTGCGAAGGGCCTTTCATCAACAGCCTCCCAAGGGACCTCAGCTCGGCGACCCAACTGAGTAATCAGGTAAGGAAAAGAGAGGGTGCCTCTAACATGGACCCTGGCCATGTAATGCCGGATGAAGCGAGGTAGATAAAGGTCCTTACCCGTCATCACACACCAGATGAGGGTAATCATGGTAGCTGGCACCTCCGTCTCATGAGTACTCGGTATCACATAGTTGCTCAGAATTTGTTGCCATAGCCGAGCCTCATCATTCAGATATATAAGCCTGATTCCTTTGGGTACCAATGTGCTAGTTCCCATGACCCAAGGAACAGTAGGATCAAGAGTGATATTCTTCTTTACTGCATCCCAATCAAACCTCATAAATCTCATATCTTCCTCAGCTTCCTGATAACCATCTGGTTGATCTGATTTAGGTGGAAGATGGAGGATTTCTTCAATTGCTTCCTCAGTAACCAGAATCTATTTGCCTCTAAGCTGTACGACATCCAGGGAAGAGAGAAAGTAGTTACAGTATAATTCTCTAACCCAGGATAAGTTGACCTCAGTTAGGTTCCTTTCCAGGAAGAACCAACCTCTCTGCTTAATCTATTCTGAGGTGTACTGCTGGAGTTCTTCTGAAATTTTGAGGGTCCTTTCCATGTGTAGGTTCCTGGTGGTGGCAAAGGTTGGGTATTTCAGCTCACAGTATTTGTTTGCAAATGTTACCGGGCCAGCTGAAGGTACCAACTGATCAGCCTTTTCCTGAGGGGTAAAGTTCTTCTCCCGCCAAGAATCATCATGTAAGATGCCAAGGATGGAACCAGAGGATTCTCCTCTTTTTCGTTTGCCAGTGGTGACTTTGCCCTTTCCCCTGCCTTGAGATTCAGACATCCTGAAAAATAGAATTTCCAAGATATAATTGAGGAATAAAAGCAGGAAAACAAGTAGGCAAATGACAAGATAATGAGTAAGTGGCAAAGGATCAGTAGAAGAATGAAGTGAATTAAGGAAATGTATATTTTGGATTGTGTTGGAGTTGAAAAGCTGAGATGAGAAATCACATTCCAAAATATGTTAGAAGTGGAAAGCTTGTTAATTTAGGAAAAACAATTATCATGCCATGAGTGAAATTAATTTAAAAAGTAGTGAAAAGGGGAAATGGGAAGTTAGAAAGCTAAAAATGGGTAAAATTGAAAAAGAGGTTAGAAAGCAAAAATCAGTGAATTAGTAAAAAGGAAGTCAGAATAAGTGGCATGATGATTGGTTCCTAAGTAACAAGAATTTCACAAATTTAAGCAACAGTTAACTCATATTCAAGCAGGGATAACAGGGATTGATGATGATTCATATATATATAGAAGGAGTAAAAAGCAGAGTTTAATCATCAATAATGCTATTTATTAACCAGGAGATCAAAAGTAAAAAGAATGTTGGACCGGGTATTCAAGAATAGGTTTGGTATGCGTGGGGCAGTTCAAAAATGAGAATTGCCAAAACCAATACTTGAATGTAAAAAGGAAACAGTTTGTAGAAAATTGGGCAGCATTCCGGCGAAAATCGGATGTTCCCGGAAAACAAATAGCAAGAATAAGTTCATATGAATTGAAATAAGGCTGCACAAATAGCAAGAATAAGAAATAGCAGCAAGCAACAGTTAAGAGCAACATATGAACAGAATCAATATCATAGCCAGAATAAATTGTAGAATAGATAAACAGATAACAGGAACGATGCAATTATCAGGCCTAAATCCACTATCCAGATCCTAGCTACCTAACCACCTAGAATCCACTACAATATGCATATCTAACTAGCCTAATGATGAACATAAATAGAAAAATATGCAATTAACAGAATGGTGTTCGGTGGAACCTGGTAGGTGTGGGAACGAAAGTGGGGCAGAGAAATGGCTGGGGGATGGTGGTGGTGGCTGACGCGGTGGTTGAGGGCGGCGCGGTGGGCGTGGTGGTCACGGAGGGGGGAGGGTTAAGAGTGGTGGAGGGGAGAAGAAGAAAGAGAGGGAAAAGAGAGAAGGGGGCGTTGCGGTGGGGTCTGGGTGGTCGTCGGAGGTGCGGCGGCGAAGGACAGAGAAAGAGGGGGTGGTTGCAGGGAAGAGGAAGAAGAAAGCGGTTGGGGGGCGCGCGATGGTTAGGGTTCACGTCACAAGAGGTTAATAAATTGCAATCCACGCGATTGCGTGGGGCATGCGGTCGCGTGGCTAGTGTGGAATGGGGTTGACGCGGATGCGTGGTTGACGCAATTGCGTGGGTTGGGTGTAAGATAGGTGACGCGAACGCGTGAAGTACGCGACCGCGTCGCCGGAATTTGTGCTAGACGCACGATTCCAGCGTCGTTTTAGCGCAACTCTCTGTTGATATAGGGGGTCAAAATATCCGCGCGACGCGATCGCGTCGCTCACGCTTTCGCGTGGGATGGTTGTTGTGTAAGTGACGCGTTCGCGTCAAGGACGCGCACGCATGGGTGTTTTGTGCTAGACGCACACTAGCCGCACGATTCCAGCCCAACTTTCTGGGCGTGGATCTTTACTCCGATATCCAGATCACGCGTTCACGTGAATGACGCAGACGCGTGGGAGGTATTTTTCGCAAATGACGCGATCGCGTGGGGAACGCGGTCGTGTGGAACAATTTTGAGCCAAAGGCATACTTCTGGTCTTGCTTCAGCATAACTCTCTATTCACTTTCCTTTTCTTTTACTGCACGTGTGACGCAGACGCGTCAGCGACGCTGTCGCGTCGCGTGCTCTCTCTTCTTCTTTTTTTATGCAGTATGCAGTATGCAAAATGCAGTGAATGTCATGCAAAAACTTCATGTTCAAACAAAATTCAAAAACAGAGCAAAATAGAAGGGGAACGATTATACCACGGTGGGTTGTCTTCCACCTAGCACTTTTAGTTAAAGTCCTTAAGTTGGACATTTGATGAGCTTCTTGCTATGGTGGCTTGTGCTTGAATTCGTCCAAAAATCTCCACCAGTGTTTGGAATAACAGCATCCTCCGGGGTCCCAAACAAGGTACGCAAAGCCCTTAGGTGAGTTCCAACAGGCTTTAAAGTTCCCGGGGTGTTGAATGTCAGAACAGACTCCAGGATCCCAAACTTTTCTTCTACACCCGTCTTTGTCTTGATCTACATTTTTCCAGCCGGGTGGTGAGTGATAAACCCCATTTGTAGGGTTTATCTTGTATTGATTTTTGGGGATTTTATCAATTTTTACCCACATTTATTCAATGAAATAGCATGGTTTTATAACTTCTCCCTTAATTGTGCTTAAGAGTGAAAACATGCTTTTTAGGACTCAAAATAGCTAAATTTAATTCACCTTGATTCTAATAGATGCCTTGATATGTTTCTAAGTGATTTCAGATTTAGGAGGCAAAGATTGGATCAAGGGAATGAAGGAAAAGCATGTAGAAATGAAGGAATCGCAAAAGCTGTCAAGCCGACCTCTTCGCACTTAATTGACCATAACTTGAGCTACAGAGATTCAATTGATGCGGTTCTAGTTGGGTTGGAAAGCTAACATCGGGAGCTTCGAAACGATATAAGATTTGCTATAGTTGCATCGCGCATAGGGGCGCGCACATGCACGGTACGCGGACGCGCCGATGGTGGCACATGACCCACTTAATGCAACACGTGGCCAGCGATTTTAGAAGCCTTGTGGGTCCAATCCAACTTATTTCTGATGCTATTTAAGCCAAGGATTGAAGAGGAATCAACATACTTTTGATCATTAGTCATAGTTTAGTTTTAGAAGTAGTTAGAACTAGTTTTTAGAGAGAGAAGATCTCACTTCTCTCTAGGATTAGGATTAGGATTAGGTTTAGTTCTTAGATCTAGGTTTTAATCTTTGCTTTCTTCCCCTTCTATCTCTCAATTCTTTGTTGCTACATTCATCTTCTTCTATTCTTTTGTTGTAATTTCCTTTATGTTGTTCTTATATTTTGTTGTAGATCTAGTATTGTTCCTTCTACTTTCTTCCAATTCAATAAAAGGTAATTCATAATAAATGTGTTTCTTTTAATTGTTGTTGTTAATTCCTTTCAATAATTGTTGTTAGATTTCATTCTTGTTGTCAGTTTACTATGCTTTTCTTTGGTGCCTTCCAAGTGTTTGATGAAATGCTTGGTTGGATTTTAGTATAGATTTTGTTCCTCTTGGCTTTGGTAGAGTGATTAGTGACTCTTGAGTTATCTAATTCCTTTGTTGATTGATAATTAGAGATTGCTAATTGATTTGAATGCCTCTAAAGCTAGTCATTCCTTTAGGAGTTGATTAGGACTTGAGAAATCAAATTGATTCATCCACTTGACTTTCCTCCATGGTTAGATGTTAACTAAGTGGGAGCAATGAACAATTCTCATCACAATTGAGGAGGATAACTAGGATAGGACTTCTAGTTCTCATATCTTGCCAAGAGCTTTGTTAGTTGTTAGTTTATTTCCTTTGCCATTTATATTTCTTGTATAAAATCTCAAAAATCCCAAAATAACTCACAACCAATAACAAGACACTTTATTGTAAGTCCTAGGGAGAACGACCCGAGGTTCCAATACTTCGATTTATAAATTTTAGGGGTTTGTACTAGTGACAAACAACTTTTTGTATGAAAGGATTATTGTTTGGTTTAGGAACTATACTTTACAACGAGAATTCATTAGTGAAATTCTAAACTGTCAAAAATCCAATCCTCAGTGAGTAGTCTGAATTCTCACTGCAGTGACCAAACAGCTTCCGAAATCCTTTCAATTGAGCTTGACACCAATCCTTGCACCTCAAATTGAAGTGTGAAACCTCAGTGAATCTTGCATACCAGCTCTGAGTGCGAGTCATTTCCCGTTTGCTTTTAAAGCCGCAAAGAGCTCTACGCTGGCCATCTGTCTCAAGCAAACCATATTCAAGTGAAAAAGTAAAGATGAAGTTCGTATTGGGTGGTAATGGCTGTGGGATAGGTGTTTCTAGTGGTTCTGCAAGCTCTACTTCCTTGTGGTCTTCTGTGAATTCCTCCACTTCTTGGCAAATTTCTTCCACTTAAACCATGTCTTGATCAAGGTCACCGATATCTTCTTCATCACTCGAGTCATAATTGGGAGGTTAAGAGAAGTCGACCTCTGCATCATCTTTGTATTCACTTGGGGAAGATTCTTCTGTCTCAAAGAATTCACTTGCAGATGCAAGAGCATTACTAAGAGAACTTGAGTGGTGACTATCATCATCAAGAAAACTTGAGTCTTGGGTCATTCCGTCCAGTTCCTCATAAAATACCTGCCTTGGGAATTGTGCAATATCCTCCTTAGCATTAATTGTAACGTCCTTGACGGAATTCTCTACAACTCTGGATTCCTGCGGAGGTTTAGCATCTCCTAAATCTTCAACCGACTCTTCTTCTTCTACAATGACCGCATCCTCTATTTGTTCTAGTATGAAATTATGCTCAATGCTGTCAACTGGAGCTTCTTGTGTCTTCTTCACAATACATTCTTCATTAGATTCTCCACATGAAGCCACGGGAGTCTGTTGAGTGTCCGAACGTCTGGAAGATAATTGATTTATCGCTTGCTCCAATTGATGAAGGGTTGCATTGAACTGGTTTACTGATTCTTTGAAGCGAACCTGTGATTCTTGGCTTGATGGATATGGACATGGTGTGTAGGAGAGTGGTGGTTTTTGGGAGTAATTGGATTGGCTTTGGGGCGGATAAGGATCATATGGTGGCGAATGGTGAAAAGAAGCTTGTGAGTATGGTGGGTTGAGGTTGTGTTGAAAGGATGGTCTTTGAGCATAGGGTGGGGCGTGTTGGTAGCTACAAGGCGGTCCACCATATCTATCAGCTTGGTATGCATTGTAGAATGGTCTCTGTCCATGATATCTAGGAGGTTGTTGTTGCCTAAAGAGGTGATCAGATCCTCTTGGCTCCATCCATCTTTGATTGCTTAGACCGTGATGCATAGTCCTGTGATGGCTTCCATTCCTTTCAACAAAATTAGAACCAAACTCAAAGCGAGAGGGGGTGAGAAGTCATAATAGCTATCAGAAATAAGAGGGAAGAGAGAAAACAAATAAACAAGTAAAAGAAAAATATTTACAATAACCAATAATAAGGCACACGTTTGCAATTCCCCGGCAACGGCGCCATTTTGACGTTAGGATTTTTGCTAGTAAAGAATTTATAAAAATATAGTCGCATTGTGAGTATAGATTCTAAACCAATAGAAAATCCCTTCGTACAAACGTTTTAGTTGTCACAAGTAACAAAACCCAATAAATTTATAAACCGAAGTATTCAAACCTCGGGTCGTCTTCTCAAGGAATTGCAGGGAAGTATGATTTATTATTGGTTATGGAAAAACAGTGTTTGGGGTTTGTAAAAGGTTTTGGGCAAGAGAAATAGATTGCAAGAATTAATAAATTAATAACTAATAAAACTCTTGGCAATATATGAAAACTGGAAGTCCTATCCCAGTTATCCTTATCAATTGTGATGAGAATTGGATTTTTCTCCCACTAAGTTAACCTTTACTAAAGCAAAGGAAAGTCAAGTGGACTAATTAGTTTGATCCTCAAGTCCTAGTCAATCCCTGTGGGAAGACTAGTTTTAGAGCGATCTAGATCAATTAGAATCTGCCAATTTCAACCAATGTTGAGTTCGACAACTCAAGAGTTACCAATTAATCAACCAAAGCCAAAAGGGAATAAAATCTACTTAAATGAAAATAATTTGGATAGAGCCCAAGCATCAATAACATATAAGTCTGAAATACCTCAATTACATTAATAAAATAAAATCAATCCAAATATGAAGAGTCATAATCCCGAATAAGCAACATCAATAATCAACAATTAAGAGAAGTCAAAATAAAAAGATATTGAACCTGATAGAAAGATGAGATAAAAAATATTCCTAAGTTCTAAAAATCCTAATCCTAATCCTAAGAGAGAGGAGGGAACCTCTCTCACTAAAAACTACATCTAAATCCTAAAAAGTGTGTATTTTTCTCTATGCCTCTTGAATGGGTGGATTCCTACATTTATAATCCTTCAATCTGTGTTCTCTGGTTTTGGATCTGGGCCAAAAAGGGCCCAGAAATTGCTGAGGACGACTTCTGCAAATTCTGCAGATCGTGCATGTCACGCGTCCGCTTGGGTCACGCGGTCGCGTCATCTGGAGTGTTGCCCTTCCACGCGGTTGCGTCAGTCATGCGCCTGCGTCAGTTGTATTTTGCAGGTCACGCTTTTGCCTCATCCATGCGCTCGCGTCGAAACTCTTTTGCGCGAACCACGCGTTCGTGTCGTCCATGCAGATGCGTCACTGCCAGTTTCTTCAAAAACTCCATTTTATGCTTTCCTTCCATTTTTGTATGTCTCCTTTCCATCCTTTAAATCATTCATGCCTTAGAAGATCTGAAAATACTTAACACACAAATCACGGCATCGAATGGCAATACAAGGTAATCAAAATTAATATTTTTAAAGTCTAGGAAACATGTTTTTCATATACATCACATAATAAGAAAGGGAAAGTAAAACCATGTAATTTCACATGCATAAGTGGGTGAAGGATTGAATAAATCACTTAAATTCAGCACAAAATATGTCATAAAATATGGGTTTATCACCTCCCGTTGTGTATTCTTGCTAAAAAATACCGCTGATTTATTCAAATTGACTTCTTGGCCACTTAGGCTACTGTACAGCTCTAGAATGGCTTGTAAATGAATACAACTCTGCTGGTTTGCCTTGCAAAATAGGATAGAATCGTCTGCGAATAATAAGTGGTTGATGGATGGGCATCTCCTGTTTAACCGTAGTCCCTAAAATAGGTTATTCTGTTCTCTTTTGTGGAGCAGATAGGAAAGTCCCTCTGCGCAAATTAAAAATAGGTATGGGGAGAGGGGATCTCCTTGCCGAAGCCCTCTAGTTGGCTTGAAAAAGCCAAATGATGAGCCATCCACAATAACAGAATAAGAAATAGTTGGCACGCGCTCCTTAATCCACTCTATCCATCTATTAAAAAACCCAATTTTTCCATAACAAACCATATTGAGTTTTAGAGTTAAGTCACCATCACCATAGGTTTTATTTTTCAAGAAATGAATACATTCATGCACCACCAGAATATTATCACTAATCAGTCTACCCCGAATGAAAGCACTTTGATTATCACTAATAATTCTGCTCATAAGTGGTTGCATTCTATGAACAAGAATTTTAGAAATAATCTTGTAGAAAACTGTGCTTAGACTTATACGTCTGATTTGAGATATCATCGTAGCATTAGGCACTTTTGGTATCAAACAAATTTGGGTATGATTAAAACTTTTTAGAATTCTGTTACCTCCAAAGAAGCTTTTAACAGCGCGGCAGACATCTCTTTTAATGATACTCCAATAGTGATGATAAAATTTAACAGTGAATCCGTCATCTCCTGGAGCTGCTACAGCATTAATTGAGAACACAGCTTTCTTAATCTCCTCCTCACTGACTGGCCTTGTTAGTCCCCTGTTAGTTTCAGCTGAGATCTTTCTACTCATTCCGCCTAAAGCTTCTATTGGATCACTAGGAGAACTATTTGGAAATAGACCCTTAAAGTATCTCTATACTCTCTCTCCAATAGTCTCAGGGGTAGTACACCACTGTCCGTCCTCGTCTTCTAGCTTCCAGATTTTATTCCTTCGAGTCCTTTCTTGATGTTTGGAATGAAAGAACCTAGTATTCTTGTCACCCCATTGCAGCCAATTCACTCTTGATTTCTTCTTCCAGAACCTTTCTTCCATAGTATAAGCCTCTGCCAATTGATCCTCCAGCTACAGTATTACCTCCTTCTCGTACTCGTTTGGCCGTTCTTTTATTCTTGCTAGTCTGCCTTTTATTTGTTCCATAGCTCTCCTGCTATTCCCTGCCCCTGAGGCTTTCCATTTCACCAGTTCATGCCTACAACATTTGAGTTTCTGAAACAATTGGAACCTTGTCGACTAGTCACCCTCAATTACCAATTTTCCTTTACAATTTTATTCATTGCCTCTAACCCGCACCATCTCTCCTAGAAGCGAAACCTTCTCTTGCCCCGTTGAGCCTCCGGATTAGTGTGGACTAAAAGCGGTCTATGATTTGAACCGTTGTCATCAAGGTGGGTAACATTAGCCATAAGATACTCTTCTCGCAGTTTTGAAGAGATTAGGACCCGATCCAGTCATTCCTTAATTGCTATCTCTTGACAACTTCGGTTCCACTATTGTATATTTATCTCCAATATATCATGCATCTATCAATTTTCCCTTGTTGATAAATTCTTGGAACTGCTGCATCGCTTGGGGTGATTTCTCCCTGCCTCCGTTCTTTTCATGGGACATCACAGTAGCATTAAAATCCCCAGCTACCATGCATCTTTCTCCTGCTTGCTGGATTATAGGGAGAAGTACCTAAAACTGGCCATTGCGAATTTGATCAACACTATGAAGGTGAACTCCTAGTACCTCCCAGAGGCATTGCTGGTCTGGGTCCTCCACTTGAACCAAATGTAAAAGTCCCTACTGCCTTTCACCAACAGCTTAACTTCTTCTTTCCAAGCGACCACCAAACCTCCAGTTGTACCATTTGCATCAACACATTAGGTTTCTTTAAATCCACATGTACGTAATTGACCATTAACATACGAGGTTTGATGTTTAGTCTCGCATAAAAACATCACCCCGGGGGAATGGGATCTTACAATCCCTTTTGTATTGTGAATTGCCAGGGGTTTTCCCAAACCCTGGTAATTCCACATCATCATCTTCATTGCATTTGGGGTGCCATATTTGGGTTGGCACCCCCCGGTCAACGTTCTTTCCTTCCCTAACACTCTAATCCTCCAGATCTACTTGCAATTCCATCGCATCTGTTTTTCGTTTTTCCCCTAATACACTGACTATTGGGTCTCTCAGTCCCCCTCTTCTAGCTAGATGCTTGATCTTCTATCTCTTGTTACTCTTCTCATCATTCTTATGAGGTGCACTAATTTGAAAGCTATTCTGGTCAATCAAATTACTTGTAGGGAGGGAAATATCAAATGATGGATGCGAGCTGCTTCTGTTTTCTTCTGGGGCTTCTTGGCTCTTACTTTCCTGAACAGTTAGTTTAGCAAAGCCTTTTAATAAGCTAACAGGGGTACGTTTCGCAACTGTGTTTTTTCTTGTCAGGTTAGGGCTCTGGGTTTTTTCTGTCTTCCCAATTCTCCATCCTACCTGTTCAGCTTTCATATTAGGTCTCCATTTTGATTCCGCCTGTGCTTCTATTTCTGGAGATGCAAGGAGTTGATTGCAATTTTGCACTTCATGCCCAAGAAATCCACAAAAACAGCAATAAACTCCCAGTTTTTCGTACTTCAATTGTATCACACATGTCCTTTTATCTGAGCTAACCACCTTCATGGTTTGTTTAAGCGGTTTAGTAACATCCACCTCCACTCTCACTTTCATAATTCTGTCTCCCTTAGCCCTCATTGCAAAGAAATCGACATCTAGGACGCTCCCAATTCTCCCTCTATCCTCCTTGCCACCTCTATTATTTTGCAAAATTTAGGTATATATATCCCACAGAGGTATTCTCGAGTAATCATCTTCTGCAATCTTTAATTCTGGATTCCATCGTCTTAGATGAATCACAAACTATTTTATTAGCCATGGGGAGCCTCTTTCCACCCTAATCAGATCAGTTTCATTGGCAAAGAAAATCTAATAAATATTATCTCCATGACTTTTGATTCTAAACCCCTCTAGATAATTTCAAATAGCAGTGAATGCACCTTCGATAGTTCTGATCCTAAACCCCCGATCTGGCATAATTCTTCCCACCAGACTCTTGGAACAATCCTCAATACCTGATCTCACATCTTCTTCCTCTAACACGACCACTTCCTCATTAGAATCATTAGCATGATCTGATTACCGCTCCCCTTGATTCGGTAACTTCTTCCTCTAACACGACCACTTCCTCATTAGAATCATTAGCATGATCTGATTACCACTCCCCTTGATTCGGTAAGATTGACATTGTATTTTGAACACACACACCAATTCAACTTTCAATTGAATATATTGGAATTATCCTTGAAATTGAATTGAAACACACACACTATCTTTCACCAATTATCAAAACCCTGGCGCACACCGCAAGAAGAAACCCTGACGGCACAAGAAATGTGTCCTCATTATTTTATTGTTTTGTAATATTAGATATGTAAGGTCCCACATCGATTGGGGAGGGGAACGAAGTATGCCTTATAAGGGTGTGGATACCTCTCCCTAGCATGACGCGTTTTGACAAGTGAGCGTGGGGGGCTTCGGCTATCATCCCTATCGTCAAAGGCATAACCATGAGGCCTTGTGGGCTAAAGTTGACAATATCATGCTAGCGGGTGGTCTGGACTGTTACAGATGGTATTAGAGCCGGAGCCCAGATCGATGTGCCAGCGAAGGCGCTGGACTCCCTTAGGGGGTGGATTGTAAGGTCCCACATCGGTTGGGGAGGGGAATGAAGCATGTCTTATAAGGGTGTGGATACCTCTCCCTAGCATGACGCGTTTTAACGAGTGAGTGTGGGGGGCTTCGGTTATCATCCCTATCGTCAAAGGCAAAACCGTGAGGCCTTGTGTGCCAAAGCGGGCAATATCATGCTAGCGAGTGGTTTGGGCTGTTACAAGATACAGTAATAGACCCAACTACTTGATCCCCAAGAAATGTTGGATAAGGCATTTTAATAGTTCTTTCATGCTTGGCAACATTATAACAAATTAAAAATACTATATTTTTACATTAAAATCGATGACCAATATATTTGTGTATAAATATATGTATTATTTAATTTAATTTTAATATATATTTTATACTCCAATATATATTTTATAATAGTGATTAATTTTGGTAGCTAATTTAATGTACACTAGCATAATTGTTAATAAGTATGACTATAAAATCCCATCTAATTTAAATAGGGGTGTCCATGGATCGGATCCGATCTGCATTTCCGTGGTGTTTATCCGAATCCGATCCAAAAATTGCGGATATGGATCCGATACGCAAGGCTTTCGGATCGGATCGGATCGGATCCGCACACTAATCGGATCGGATTGAGAATTTTGTGTTGGTATCCGCATATCCGCGTATCCGCAAAATTAAAGAAATAAATAAGTAAATATTCTTTTTATGTTTTATTTCAATTAATAATGAAGGTTGTGGTAGGCTTAGAGAAGGGGGGTTGAATCTATGCCTTCCTTTTAGTTACAGTTATTACCCTTTTAAACAAACTTTCAATTCAGGTTCTGTTTGAACACAGCAGCAGAAATTTATGAGATAATTTATTTTTATCTCATGAATATCAGAAAACAGAACTCAGCAGAGAAGAGAAAAGCTAACACCAGCATGTATCCTGGTTCGGTTGCCTTGTGCTACGCAACCTACATCCAGTCTCCTCCATAACTATGGAAGAATTTCACTATAGTTAACAGTATTACATACACCAATTTCACACTCAAGTTCTAACCTAACTTGACATTGGCTATGCTAACACCTAACTATTCACTCTTAGTGCTAACCCAACTAAGAAAGGGATACCAAATAGGTACAAGATACAAGACACTTAACCAACCTAAAGAAATCAGAAAATAACTCTAGGCTTTTCTCTCAAGTATATCGCTCAGCCTTTTTTCACTCATGGCTTTTACTTGAGCTTTCTCACAATGCCTTTTATCACAAGAAATTACACAAAGATAAACTTAGAAAAGTACATTACAATCAGTAAAACATGAAGGAGATTGACTTCATCAACAGCCTCTGTGCTATGCAAAAAACCAATTTAGCAAGCCTCTGATTCAGTTCTTCATACTGGCGGAATGCACCTTTGATTAGGTTACTGGTGCACGAAATTGTGATCATCAATGGCGCCATCAACATGGTACGCTCATTGCAATCTCAATTCTTTATCACAACTCCGCACAACTAACCAGCAAGTGCACTGGGTCGTCCAAGTAATAAACCTTACGCGAGTAAGGGTCGATCCCACGGAGATTGTTGGTATGAAGCAAGCTATGGTCACCTTGTAGATCTTAGTCAGGCAGACTCAAATGGTTATGGATGAAATATGAATAAAAGATAAAGATAGAGATACTTATGCAATTCATTGGTAAGAACTTCAGATAAGCGAATGGAGATGCTTTGTCCCTTCCGTCTCTCTGCTTTCCTACTGTCTTCATCCAATCCTTCTTACTCCTTTCCATGGAAAGCTGTATGCAAGGGTTTCACCATTGTCAGTGGCTACCTCCCATCCTCTCAGTGGAAATGTTCAACGCACCCTGTCACGGCACGGCTATCCAGCTGTCGGTTCTCGATCATGTCGGAATAGAATCCAGTGATTCTTTTGCGTCTGTCACTAACGCCCCACAATCGCGAGTTTGAAGCTCGTCACAGTCATTCAATCATTGAATCGTACTCAGAATACCACAGACAAGGTTTAGACCTTCCGGATTCTCTTGAATGCCGCCATCAATTCTAGCTTATACCACGAAGATTCCGGTTAAAGAACCCAAGAGATAAACATTAGAGCCTTGTTTGCTTGTAGAACAGAAGTGATTGTCAGTCACTTGTTCATAAGTGAGAATGTTGATGAGCGTCACATAATCATCACATTCATCAAGTTCTTGAGTGCGAATGAATATCTTGGAATAAGAACAAGCTGAATTGAATAGAAGAACAATAGTAATTGCATTAATACTCGAGGTACAGCAGAGCTCCACACCTTAATCTATGGTGTGTAGAAACTCCACCGTTGAAAATACATAAGAACAAGGTCTAGGCATGGCCGTGAGGCCAGCCCCCAGTGATCTAAGAACTAGATGTCCGAAGATGAAAATACAATAGTAAGATGTCCTATTTATAGGGAACTAGTAGCTTAAGAATTACAAAGATGAGTAAATGACATAAAAATCCACTTTCGGGCCCACTTGGTGTGTGCTTGGGCTGAGCATTGAAGCATTTTCGTGTAAAGACTCTTCTTGGAGTTAAACACCAGCTTTTGTGCCAGTTTGGGCGTTTAACTCCCACTTTGGTGCCAGTTCCGGCGTTTAACGCTGGGAATTCTGAAGGTGACTTTGAACGCCGGTTTGGGCCATCAAATCTTGGGCAAAGTATGGACTATCATATATTGCTGGAAAGCCCAGGATGTCTACTTTCCAACGCCGTTGAGAGCGCGCCAATTGGGCTTCTGTAGCTCCAAAAAATCCACTTCGAGTGCAGGAAGGTCATAATCCAACAGCATCTGCAGTCCTTTTCAGTCTCTGAATCAGATTTTTGCTCAGGTCCCTCAATTTCAGCCAGAAAATACCTGAAATCACAGAAAAACACACAAACTCATAGTAAAGTCCAGAAAAGTGAATTTTAACTAAAAACTAATAAAAATATACTAAAAACTAACTAAATCCTACTAGAAACATACTAAAAACAATGCCAAAAAGCGTACAAATTATCCGCTCATCAGTTACACTGTCCAATTAGTTGAACTTTTTCAAAGAACACTTCTCAGAACAAAACCTCAATACTCTGGTTATCTCTCCTTAGTTCTGAATGAGCATGAAGTCTTCTTTTATTCTCCTTGCATGTTGCTGGGATCTTCTCCCAAGGTCAAAACCTTGAGCCTTGAGCTTCACCAACCACAGATTCACTTTTTCTCAATAAACCTTAGAGTAGAAACTTTGCTTCTGACTTTCTCATCTTGGCCGAAAGCCATAAAATAGCAACCATAGAAATCTTCCAATGGTCAACTTGATCTGAGCCCTTGAAAACCAACTTGGTCCCCAAGTCTTGTTTAAGACCGTAGATACACAACAGAGAAGAATAGAAATCCTCTTTCCCTTGTATCACATTTCGGATAGAGCAGAGTGTTGGGAAGAAGAGATGAAGATTTGATGCATGCAAGAGGAAATGGGTTACCTTTAACCTAAGCTTGATTGGGTTTGAACTGGGTGATTTGATATCTGCCTTTCAAGTTTAATCCTTCTCTCTCTTGCTTCTTTGGTGACTAGCTTGGTGAAGAAGCTCTCTCTCTCTTTCTCTTTCTTACTTTTCTAAAACTCTTATTTGACTAGGACAAAAGAAAGATGAATGTTACTTTTGGTTATGCAAAAGAGAGGGATTTGCTTTTCTGAAACCATATCGGGCTTAGATCGGGTATTGATATGCTTGGCCCGATTTGATTTCTTTGGCTTCTTTCTTTGCTTTCAGCCCAACATTTTTGTTTCATTTTCCATTTTATTTGGGCTGCTCAACTTAATTAAGACCTGCAACATAATAATAAATAATTAGCAACATATACTCATTAATTAATTAATCAACACTAATTATTTATTTTGCCAAAAATAATGTTTGTCATCACTAATTAATTTAGTTAATTTCTTAACTCAACAATCTCCCCCTTGATGACAAACATGATTTAAGCAATAATCAAAAGGAAATAAATTTTGAGTAAGGTATGGAAACTCCCTTTGATTTTTGTCATTTGCTCTTATGTTGCTCCCCCTTTCCTTTTCAAGATAAGCTCCCCCTGGATTTATGCTTTCCTCTTTGTTCCTGTTTTCCATAGTACTCAAAGAGAACACTATAGAGAGCTATGCACAATAATTTTGTCTAAGGGATATCACACAAGCAACATCATATTATTAGCCCAACATCTAGCTAATATTATCATCTAAAAGATTCAACATGTGATCTCAAAATTAATGCATCAATCAGACAAAAATCCCAAAAGAAATACTAGTAGCTACAGTAATACCAAACAATTTTGAAGGACACACATCCTATTGCTTTTACTCCCCCTTTTGTCATCAAGGGTGGATAATAAGCATTTTCAACAGAGGCAATGCCTTGGATCCTGCAGAAAAGAGTTAGAGCACAGTCCAAAGAACTAACTAAACAACCAAAAGTGCAGCAGTATCTAAAGTTATTACAGTCATCCGAGACAACAAAAGTAGACCAAATAGTAGCAAAAGAAAACAGAGTTCATGAGACAAAAGGAGAGCAGCTGTAGCAGTTTTTATGAGACAAATCCTAGGCATCAGAACCATTCCCCTCAGAAGCATCTTCCTCTTCAACATCAGCGGCAATGTCTTCATCATTTTGAAGGTTATCAATGAAGGTCATGAGCACAGCCACCCTATCTCTTGATTTCTTCAGGAAGTTCTCATGCTTGCTAGCTAGCTTCCTTTGTTCCTTGCTCATGGCAATCATGTGATTTGATTGGGAAACAAACTCTTGAGCGACATCGTTGACCACATTCAGCAGAGCTGATTTCTTCCCAGTGGAAATGGAAGTACCCTCGGTGGAAGGAGGAGGAGAGTCATCTGGAATGAACTCTTCATTATCATCATCTAGAACCACTCTTTCAGATCGAGTTGGTCCTTTTTGCTGTTTCACTGAACCACCCCTTTTTAGGTATGAATGTCTGTTTTCATAATCCTCATTTGACAGGTCAACACCAAAAGTCTCAAATATGCAAGTTAAAAACATGCCATAAGGTAGTGCTTTATCTTTCACACTTCTAACAGAATCAAACATGTATCTAACCATCAAATAGGCAAAAGAGATTTCTGTTTTAGTGATTAGGGCATACAAAACAAGTGTGTCTGTGTAAGAAATCCTTTAATATGAATCGCTTTGTGGAATTAAGATGTGGTTGACAATACGATGCAACTGAGCACATTCATATCCTAGGGCTTTGTGAGTGGGTGTGATGCCATCAATTAAGGAAACATGTTCACAAATGTGAGCCAGAGCATCATGGTAAAAGATACCAACACCTTCATCCCACTTCACAGATGTATAAGCACACGGCCCAACATCAGTGTACTTCAAGGATTCACTGATAGTTTCATTATTCAAGATAACGTCTCTGCCCTTAACATAAGAATGCACACTTCCTTCATGACAAGTCATGTTTGCATAAAATTCTTTGACTAATTGAGGATATACAGGTTTTTTTATTTTAAAAAGGTGATTCCAGTCTAAAAATTCCAAATTTTCAACAAAAGAAAAATCTTTCTTTTTCAAATCAGGTAAATTAGCAAGAAAAGAGGGACATAGAGTACGATACTGAATAACTCCCTCATAAAAATCATGGTTCATGGCAGATTTGAAACGATGGGGGTTATAGTCTGAGTGAGATGTCATGAAGTGTGATTTGTGAGCAAAAGGATCAATGTCTGGTTCTCTAACAGATTTGAGAGGGGGATGAGGGTTACCTCTTTGTGAGCGCACTGGAACCGACCTGGATTTGGGTTGTGTTGGTTCGGGAATGGATTCTTCAGTCGCCGGACGTTTGCTTTTGGATGAGCTAGGCTTTGCAGAACCAGGTTTTGAGGAGCCATGCTTGGAAGGTGTGGCTTTTGGTGGTGGCGTCGGTTTGGCAGAGGCAGGGAACCTTGGCATAGTCTTGGTTCGTGCCATGGGAGCGGTGCGAGGAGGAGAGGTTGGAGGAGAGGGTGAAGGAATGAAAGTAGGGTCTTGAGAGCGTGTTGATGGTCTAGGAAGCTTATGAATCTTTTCACGCAGTGCTCTTTTAACAATAACTTTCTTCCCCATTTGGTTAGATTTAGGCTTTTGATGGAAGAGAAGCAGTGGAGTGAGAGGGAAGAAACCGAAGAGATTGAGGAGAAGTTATGGAGGGAAGAGAGGGAGTGTTGGTAACCGTACCCAAAAGTGAATTTCCAAAACCATGCAACTGCATCACCTTTTGAAATGACATGAAAATACTTGACCTCATAAAAGAAAGATTTGATTTGATTTAAAATGAAAAACAGGAAATTAATTTTAAATTTTGAAAAACCAAAAAAATCAAACTAAAAAATCTTTGGATCATAAACATTAAAAAAACTTTTTTTTTAAAATTAAGGCACACGGCCCAACAAAAATATCAACCAAACAAAAATGTATCATTCATATTTGGGCCTTGAGGTGATGTGATTTTAGTGAAACACATAGGGCTACTCAGATCTGATTTGAGGTTGCTCCAGATCAATTATTCACTTGAAACAAGCCCAGAACACGCTAACTTGAGGGAAACGTTCATCATCTGCCCAGAATTGTCTCATACCTGTTTATGAGACAAAAAGCTCCAGCAAATACATCAGCATTTTTCAAATAAAGAATCATAACTCAAAATTCCTAGACAAGTTCTAAGCATGCAGAATCTGTCCTCAGCTAATGGTTTTGTGAAAATGTCTGCTAATTTCTCCTCAGATTTAACAAATTGAATACTAATATCCCCTTTTTGGACATGTTCTCTTATTGAGTGAAATTTCACTTTAATATGCTTAGTCCTAGAGTGCAAAATTGGATTTTTAGAAATATTGATGGCACTCATATTATCACACATTAAGGGAATATTTTCAGCATTTAATTTGTAATCAGCAAGCTGTGTTTTTAACCATAAAAGCTGAGAACAACAAGAAGAAGCAGCTATATACTCAGCCTCTGCAGTGGATAAGGCCACTGTTGGTTGCTTCTTACTTGACCAAACATTTAAGGACTTCCCAAGAAAATAACATAGGCATGAAGTGCTCCTTCTATCAACTCTATCACTAGCAAAATCTGCATCACAATAACCAACTACAGAAAAATCATCAATCTTAGGATACCAAAGACCAAGATTAGATGTGCCATGAACATATCTAATGATCCTTTTAACTGCTGAAAGATGTGACTCTTTAGGTTTAGATTGGAACCTAGAACACAATCCAACACTTTGCACAATGTCAGGTCTAGAGGATGTTAAGTACATAAGAGAACCAATCATTCCTCTATACCTAGTCTCATCAACATCTTTCTCAGTTTCTCCCTTATCTAATTTAGAATTAGGGTGCATGGGAGTTCCCACGGGTTTGGCATTTTCCATACCAAATTTCTTAACTAATTCCTTGGCATACTTCTCTTGATGAATGAAAATACCATTTTCAGTTTGTTTAATTTGTAGCCCAAGAAAAAAATTATGTTCACCCATCATACTCATGTCAAATTCATTTGTCATGAGTTTTCCAAATTCAGAACAAAGGGATTCATTTTCTGATCCAAAAATAATGTCATCAACATATATTTGGACTAGAATAAAAGAATCATTAGAATTCTTGATAAATAGAGTTGTGTCAGTGGTGCCTCTTTGAAAACCATTTTTCAAAAGAAAAGAGCTAAGTCTCTCATACCAAGCTCTAGGAGCTTGTCTTAAACCATAGAGAGCTTTAGATAATTTGAAAACATGGTCAAAATGCTCTTTATTTTCAAAACTAGGAGGCTGCTCCACATACACTTCTCTATCTATCACTCCATTTTAAAATGCACATTTCACATCCATTTGATATAATTTAAAACCACAATGTGCAGCATAAGCTAAGAGAAATCTTATGGCTTCCATTCGGGCAATAGGGGCAAAGGATTCATCAAAGTCTATTCCTTCTTCTTGGTCAAATCCTTGTGCCACTAGCCTTGCCTTGTTTCTTGCAATGCTACCATCTTCTCCCAACTTGTTCCAAAAAATCCACTTGGTGCCGGTCACTTTCTTTCCACTTGGCTTTGGAACCAAAGTCCATACTTGGTTCTTTTCAAACTTAAGAAGCTCATCCTCCATAGCTTTAACCCAAGAAGGGTCACTGACTGCTTCCTTGACATTTTGAGGCTCAATTTGTGAAAGAAGGGCAACGTTTGATCCTTCATTTGCCTTTCTAGTGGAAGACCTTGTTTGCACTCCATGAGAGAAGTCCCCAATGACAAATTGGTGCACGAAATTGCAATAACACTTTTGCAATCCCGCACAACTAACCAGCAAGTGCACTGGGTCGTCCAAGTAATACCTTGCGTGAGCAAGGGTCGATCCCACGGAGATTGTCGGCTTGAATCAAGCCATGGTTATCTTGTAAATCTTAGTCAGGATATCAGAAATTATCAGGATTGATTGTGAAAGGCAAAAGAACATGAAATGGTTACTTGTTTTGCAGTAATGGAGAATAGGTTGAGGTTTGGAGATGCTCCATCTTCTGAATCTCTGCTTTCCTACTGTCTTCTTCATCAAACACGCAAGTCTCCTTCCATGGCAAGCTCGTATAGGGTTTCACTGTTGTCAGCAGCTACCTCCCATCCGCGCAGTGAAAGCTAATGCACGCACTCTGTCACAGTGCTGCCAATCACCGGTTTGGTTCCCTCCCCTACCGGAATAGAATCACTCTTTTGCGTCTGTCACTAACGCCCAGTAGGTTACAGGTTTGAAGCACGTCAAAGTCATTCAATCATTGAATCCTACTCAGAATACCACAGACAAGGTTTAGACCTTCCGGATTCTCTTGAATGCTGCCATCAGGTCCTGCCTATACCACGAAGATTCCGATTAAAGAACCCAAGAGATAACTACTCAATCTAAGATAGAACAGAGGTGGTTGTCAGGCACATGTTCATGGTTGAGAATGATGATGATTGTCACGGATCATCACATTCATCCGGATTAAGAACAAGTGTTATCTTAGAATGGAAGCAAGCATGATTGAATAAGAAACAGTAGTAATTGCATTAATCCATCAAGACACAGCAGAGCTCCTCACCCCCAACCATGGGGTTTAGAGACTCATACTGTGGAAGTAAACGTGTACAAAATGTTATGAGGTCATAAGGTACGGATACAATGTCAAAAGATCCTATAAGTAGTAAACTAGTGTCCTAAGGTTTACAGAATTGAGTAAATGACAGAAAAATCCACTTCCGGGCCCACTTGGTGTGTGCTTGGGCTGAGCAATGAAGGAATTTCGTGTAGAGACCTTTTCTGGAGTTAAACGCCAGCTTTCATGCCAGTTTGGGCGTTTAACTCCAAATTTTATGCCAGTTCCGGCGTTTAACGCTGGAATTTCTGTAGGTGACTTTGAGCGCCGGTTTGGGCCATCAAATCTTGGGCAAAGTATGGACTATTATATATTGATGGAAAACCCAGGATGTCTACTTTCCAATGCCGTTGAGAGCGCGCCAATTGGGCTTCTGTAGCTCCAGAAAATTTACTTCGAGTGCAGGGAGGTCAGAATCCAACAGCATCTGCAGTCCTTTTCAGTCTCTGGATAAGATTTTTGCTCAGGACCCTCAATTTCAGTAAGAAAATACCTGAAATCACAGAAAAACACACAAACTCATAGTAAAGTCCAGAAAAGTGAATTTTAATTAAAAACTACTAAAAATATACTAAAAACTGACTAAAAGATACTGAAAACATACTAAAAACAATGCCAAAAAGCATACAAATTATCCGCTCATCACAACACCAAACTTAAATTGTTGCTTGTCCCCAAGCAACTGAAAATCAAAATAGGATAAAAAGAAGAGAATATACTATAGACTCCAAAATATCAAAGAAACACAGCTCCAATTAGATGAGCGGGACTAGTAGCTTTTTGCCTCCGAACAGTTTTGGCATCTCACTCTATCCTTTGAAGTTCAGAATGATTGGCATCTATAAGAACTCAGAACTCAGATAGTGTTATTGATTCTCCTAGTTAAGTATATTGATTCTTGAACATAGCTAGTGTATGAGTCTTGGCTGTGGCCCAAAGCACTCTGTCTTCCAGTATTACCACCGGATACATACATGCCACAGACACATAATTGGGTGAACCTTTTTAGATTGTGACTCAGCTTTGCTAAAGTCCCCAATTAGAGGTGTCCAGGGTTCTTAAGCACACTCTTGTTGCCTTGGATCACAACTTTATTTCCTTCTCTTTTTTTTTTTCTTTTTTTTTCTTTTTTCTTTCTTTCTCTTTTTTTTTCGAAATTTTTTTTTTTTTGCTTTTTCTTGCTTCAAGAATCAAATTGATGATTTTTCAGATCCTCAATAACAGTTCTCTTTCTCCTCATTCTTTCAAGAGCCAACAATTTTAACATTCTTACAACAACAAATTCAAGAGACATATGCACTGTTCAAGTATTCATTCAGAAAACAAAGAGTATTGTCACCACATCAAACTAATTCAACTAGTTTCAGAGATAAATTTTGAAACCCTGTACTTCTTGTTCTTTTGTGATTAAAGCATTTTTCTTTTAAGAGAGGTGATGGATTCATAGGACATTCATAGCTTCAAGGCATAAACTTAAATTTTATTAATTATGAACTAAGAACAAGACTCAAATATAGATATAAGATGAAACTAAAAATATAAAATAAGACAAGAAAAACGAAAAAAAAAAAATAGGCTCCTAATGATAGAGGTTTTCACAGAGTTAGGACTCAACAACCTTGATTTTGAGAAGTGGATGCTCCCTCAGCTTGAGAGGAGAGCTTCTGGCGTTTCATCTCTTGGATTTCACGCCCCTGCTTCTCTTGTTCCTTCAGCAATTTGCAGAGCATGCAGTTTTGATTCTGCTGTTCTTCCTTCAGTTGCTCCATAGTCTCTTGCAACTTGTTAATAGATGCTTCTAGGTTGGCCCAGTAGCCAATTTCAGGGAATTCAGGGAGGAATTCCTGCGCCCTCCTCTTGATGGAGTTGTCTTGCACTTGTCCTTCCATTGACTTCTTGGTGATTGGGTGTTCAATGGGTATGAACTCATCTACTCTCATCTTCACCCCAGCCTCTTTACAGAGCAAGGAAATCAAGCTTGGATAAGCCAATTTGGCTTCAGTGGAATTCTTATTTGCAATTGTGTAGATCTCACAAGCAATCACATGATGGACCTCCACCTCTTTTCCAAGCATAATGCAATGAATCATCACTGCTCTCTTGATGGTGACCTCAGAACGGTTGCTAGTGGGCAATATGGAACGCCCAATGAAGTCTAGCCAACCTCTTGCAATTGGTTTGAGGTCTCCCCTCTTGAGTTGGTTTGGGACACCCTTAGAATTGGTTATCCACTTAGTTCCAGGGAGGCATATGTCCTCTAGAACTTGATCCAACCCCTTATCTACTCTCACCATCCTCCTATTAAAGGAATCAGGATCATCTTGTAGTTGAGGCAACTTGAATATTTCTCTTATTTTGTCCAGATGGAAGTATATAACTTTCCCTCTGACCATGGTTCTATGGGTATGGTAAGCAGTTCCAGTCATTCTCTGCTTATCTGTTAGCCACAGATTTGAGTAGAATTCCTGAACCATGTTCCTTCCAACCTTTGTCTCAGGATTGGTTAGAACTTCCCATCCTCTGTTTCGAATTTGCTCTTGGATCCCCGGATATTCATCTTCTTTCAGATCAAATTTAACTTCCGGGATCACTGACCTCAGACCCATTATTTTATGATAATGGTCTTCATGTTCTTTGGTTAAGAACTTCTCTTCATTCCAAAGATTCTTTGGATTATTCTCTTTCTTGCCTCTTAAATTGGTTTGTTTTCCCTTAGGAGCCATGATATTGATGAATCTTGGCTTAGTGATCACGGAAAAGCACACCAAACTTAGAGGTTTGCTTGTCCTCAAGCAAAAGGAAAGAGAGAAGAGAGGGGGAGGAAGAGAAAATTCGAATGGTGTGGGCAAAAGGGGGTTCCAAACGTGAATTTATAAGGGAGGGGAGAAGGGATTTCGAAAAAAAAAAAATTGAAAGGAGATTTGAGAAGATATGAAAAGAAATTGAGAAAAGGGTGAGTTTTTGAAGAAGATTTGGGATTAATTTGAAATAGATTTGAAGAATGGTTTTGATTTGTGAAGATTTGAAAGTGAATAATGAAAGGTTGAAGTGCATTTATGTAGAAGAGTATGGTTAAAAAGAGGAAAGTTTGAAAAAATTGAGTTGAAAACAAAATTGTGGTCCCCCCACCAAGCTGGCGTTAAACGCCCAGAATGGCACCCATTCTGGCGTTTAACGCCCATTTGTTGCCCCTTTTGGGCGTTTAACGCCCAGCCAGGTGCCCTGGCTGGCGTTAAACGCCAGAAAACCTTTGTCACTGGGCGTTTTTTCAAAACGCCCAGGACGCTGCACACCTGGCGTTAAACGCCCAGAATGGTGCCCATTCTGGCGTTTAACGCCCAGAATGGTACCATTACTGGCGTTAAACGCCCAGAATGGTGCCCATTCTGGCGTTTAACGCCCAAAATGCCCCTTACTGGCGTTTTTTCGCCAGTAAGCTCATTTTCTCTGCTTTTTGAGCTGAATCCTTCTGTAACTCTGTGAATTCCTTCATTTTTGATACTTGCCTCTGTAAGAACTAATCATACACCTTCCTAATGACTGGGTTGCCTCCCAGCAAGCGCTTCTTTACTGTCTTTAGCTGGACTTTCACTGAGAATCACTCAAGTCTCAGTTTTGAGCATTCCTGCTCAAAATTTCCTTCAAGATAGTGCTTGATCCTCTGTCCATTAACAATGAACTTCTTGTCAGAATCAGTATCCTGAAGCTCAACATATCCATATGGTGATACTCCTGTAATCACATACGGACCCCTCCACCGGGACTTGAGTTTTCCTGGAAACAATTTGAGCCTGGAGTTGAAGAGCAGAACTTTTTGTCCTGGCTCAAAGACTCTGGTTGACAATCTCTTGTCATGCCACTTCTTTGCCTTTTCCTTATAAATTTTTGCATTTTCAAAGGCATTGAGTCTGAACTCCTCTAGCTCATTTAGCTGGAGCAGTCTTTTCTCACCAGCTAACTGTGCATCCATGTTTAGGAATCTGGTTGCCCAGTAGGCTTTATGTTCCAGTTCCACAGGCAAATGACAGGCCTTCCCATACACCAGTTGGTATGGAGAGGTGCCTATAGGAGTCTTGAATGCTGTTCTGTATGCCCACAGAGCATCATCCAAGCTCTTTGCCCAATCCTTTCTTCGGGCCATCACAGTCCGTTCTAAGATTCTTTTTAGCTCTCTGTTAGAGACTTCAGCTTGCCCATTTGTCTGTGGATGATACGGAGTTGCCACTTTATGGCTGATTCCATATCTAACCATAGCAGAGTATAGCTGTTTATTGCAGAAATGAGTGCCCCCATCACTGATTAGCACTCTGGGGACGCCAAACCTGCTGAAAATGTTTTTCTGGAGGAATTTCAGCACGGTCTTGGTATCATTAGTGGGTGTAGCAATTGCTTCTACCCACTTAGATACATAGTCCACTGCCACCAGAATGTAAGTGTTTGAGTATGATGGTGGGAATGGCCCCATGAAGTCAATTCCCCATACATCAAACAATTCTATCTCTAATATCCCTTGTTGAGGCATGGCATATCCGTGAGGCAGATTACCAGCTCTTTGGCAACTGTCACAGTTACGCACAAACTCTCGGGAATCTTTATAGAGAGTAGGCCAGTAGAAGCCGCACTGGAGAACTTTAGTGGCTGTTCGCTCACTTCCAAAATGTCCTCCATAATGTGATCCATGGCAGTGCCATAGGATCCTTCGTGCTTCTTCTCTGGGTACACATCTGCGGATCACTCCGTCAGCACATCTCTTAAAGAGATATGGTTCATCCCAAAGGTAATACTTGGCATCTGAAATTAATTTCTTTCTTTGCACACTGCTGTACTCCCTGGGTATGAACCTTACAGCTTTATAATTTGCAATATCTGCAAACCATGGAGCTTCCTGGATGGCAAAGAGTTGCTCATCTGGGAAAGTCTCAGAGATCTCAGTAGAAGGGAGGGACGCCCCAACTACTGGCTCTATTCTGGACAGATGATCAGCTACCTGATTCTCTGTCCCTTTTCTGTCTCTTATTTCTATATCAAACTCTTGCAGAAGCAGCACCCATCTGATAAGCCTGGGTTTTGAATCCTGCTTTGTGAGTAAGTATTTAAGAGCAGCATGGTCAGTGTACACAATCACTTTGGATCCTACTAGGTAGGATCTAAACTTGTCAATGGCATAAACCACTGCAAGTAATTCTTTTTCTGTGGTTGTGTAATTCTTCTGTGCATCATTTAGAACACGGCTGGCATAATAAATGACATGCAGAAGTTTATTATGCCTCTGTCCCAACACTGCACCAATGGCATGATCACTGGCATCACACATTAATTCAAATGGTAATGCCCAATCTGGTGCAGAGATAACTGGTGCTGTGACCAGCTTAGCTTTCAGGGTCTCAAATGCCTGCAGACACTGTGTATCAAACACAAATGGTGTGTCAGCAGCTAACAGGTTACTCAGAGGTTTAGCAATTTTCGAAAAATCCTTAATAAACCTTCTGTAGAATCCTGCATGCCCCAGAAAGCTTCTGATTGCCTTAACATTGGCAGGTGGTGGTAATTTTTCAATTACCTCTACCTTTGCCTTATCCACCTCTATTCCCCTGCTTGAAATTTTGTGCCCAAGGACAATTCCTTCAGTCACCATAAAGTGACATTTCTCCCAGTTTAAAACCAGGTTAGTCTCTTGGCATCTTTTCAGGACAAGTGATAAGTGGTTAAGACAGGAGCTAAATGAGTCTCCATATACTGAAAAGTCATCCATGAAGACTTCCAGAAATTTCTCTACCATATCTGAGAAGATAGAGAGCATGCACCTCTGAAAGGTTGCAGGTGCATTGCACAGACCAAAAGGCATCCTTCTATAGGCAAACACGCCAGAAGGGCATGTGAATGCTGTCTTCTCTTGGTCCTGAGGATCTACTGCAATTTGGTTGTATCCTGAATAGCCATCCAAAAAGCAGTAATAATCATGGCCAGCTAGTCTTTCTAGCATTTGGTCTATGAATGGTAAAGGAAAATGATCCTTTCTGGTGGCTGTATTGAGCCTTCTGTAGTCAATACACATGCGCCACCCTGTGACTGTCCTTGTGGGAACCAGTTCATTTTTTTCATTATGAACCACTGTCATGCCTCCCTTTTTGGGAACAACTTGGACAGGGCTCACCCAGGGGCTATCAGAAATAGGATAAATAATCCCAGCCTCTAGTAATTTAGTGACCTCTTTCTGCACCACCTCCTTCATGGCAGGATTTAGCCTCCTCTGTGGTTGAACCACTGGTTTGGCATTATCCTCCAATAGGATCTTGTGCATGCATCTAGCTGGGCTAATGCCCTTAAGATCACTTATGGACCACCCAAGAGCTGTCTTATGTGTCCTTAGCACTTGAATCAGTGCTTCCTCTTCCTGTGAATTTAAAGCAGAGCTTATAATCACTGGAAAAGTATCACCCTCTCCCAGAAATGCATATTTCAAGGATGATGGTAATGGTTTGAGTTCAGGCTTGGGAGGCTTATCCTTCTCCTGAGGAATTTTCGAAAATTCCTTTGCCTCCTCTGGCTCTTCCTGATCAGTTTGAGCATCTTTGAAGATGTCCTCAAGCTCTGACTCTAGGCTTTCAGCCATATTGATCTCTTCTACCAGAGAATCAATAATGTCAACGTCCATGCAGTCCTCTTGTGTGTCTGGATGCTGCATAGCTTTTACAGCATTCAACTTGAACTCCTCCTCATTGACTCTCAAGGTTACTTCCCCCTTTTGTACATCAATGAGAGTTTGTCCAGTGGCTAGGAAAGGTCTTCCTAGAATGAGAGTTGCACTTTTATGCTCCTCCATTTCCAGCACCACAAAGTCAGTTGGAAAGGCAAATGGCCCAACCTTGACAATCATGTCCTCTATTATGCCTGATGGGTGTTTAATGGAGCCATCAGCAAGTTGGAGGCATATCCTGGTTGGTTTGACTTCTCCAATCAACCTAAGCTTTCTGATAGTGGATGCAGGTATTAGATTGATGCTTGCTCCAAGATCACATAAAGCTATCTTGGTGCAAGTGCCTTCCAATGTGCATGGTATCAGAAAGCTTCCAGGATCATGAAGCTTTTCTGGTAAGCTTTTTAGAATGACTGCACTGCATTCTTCAGTGAGAAACACTTTTTCAGTTTCTCTCCAATCCTTCTTATGGCTTAAAATTTCTTTCATGAATTTAGCATAAGAAGGTATTTGCTCAAGTGCCTCTGCAAACGGAATCTTTATTTCAAGAGTCCTTAAATAGTCTGCAAAGCGGGCAAATTGCTTATCCTGTTCCGCTTTGCGGAGTTTCTGAGGATAAGGCATCTTGGCTTGATATTCTTCAACCTTAGATGCTGCAGGTTTATTCCTTACAGAAATGGTTGAAGAGGCCTTGTTAGGGGGATAATCATCAGAACTCTCAGGTGCCTGATTCTCCTTGGGCGTTTGAACGCCAGGAGTGGATGAAGTTTGGGCGTTAAACGCCAACTTCTCCCCCTTTTCTGGCGTTTGAACGCCAGAACTGGGCAAGGAATGGGCGTTTAACGCCAACTTTCCTTCCCTTTCTGGCGTTTGAACGCCAATAATATTCCTCTCTGGGCTCTTACTGTCCTCAGAGGGATTTTGAACAGTGGCTTGGTCATCCACTGTCAACTGTTCCTTAATTGACTTCTTGCTCTTTTGAGCAGTGGCATTCAGTGTTTTCCCACTCCTCAGTTGAACTGCTTGACATTCTTCTGTTATTTGTTTAGATATTTGCTGTTTTGCTTGATTCAACTGCAGTTCTATGCTCTTGTTAGCAACCTTAGTATCATGGAGCATTTCTTTAAATTCTGCTAACTGTTCTGTCATCAGGAGCAATTGTTGATTAAGCTCATTCATCTGTTCTTGAGGATCAGGATCATTGACTACTGCCATGACCTCTTCTTGTGGAACGAATTCCTTGCTAGAATATAAGTATTGGTTTCTAGCAACAATGTCTATAAGCTCTTGAGCTTCTTCAATTGTCTTCCTCATGTGTATAGATCCACCAGCCGAGTGGTCTAAAGACATCTGAGCTTTTTCTTTAAGCCCATAGTAGAAAATGTCTAACTGTACCCACTCTGAAAACATTTCAGAGGGACATTTTCTGAGCATACCTCTATACCTCTCCCAGGCATCATAAAGGGATTCATTATCCTCTTGTTTAAAGCCTTGGATGTCCAGCCTTAGCTGTGTCATCCTTTTTGGAGGGTAAAAATGATTCAGGAATTTTTCTGATAACTGTTTCCATGTCTTTATGCTTGCTGTAGGTTGGTTATTCAACCACCTTTTTGCTTGATCTTTTACAGCAAATGGAAACAGTAACAGTCTGTAGACATCCTGATCTACCTCTTTATCATGTATTGTGTCAGCAATTTGTAAGAACTGTGCCAGAAACTCAGTAGGTTCTTCCTCTGGAAGACCGGAATACTGGCAATTTTGCTGCACTATGATAATGAGTTGAGGATTTAGCTCAAAGCTGCTTGCTTTGATGGGAGGTATACAGATGCTACTCCCATATGCAGCTGTACTGGGGTTGGCATAGGACCCCAGAGTCCTCTTGGACTGATTAATTCCACTTAAGTCCATAATGGACAAAAGGGAAATGAGAATAATTGCAAAGAGATAAATTTTGTTTATATTTTTTTTTAAGTAACCGAAAAAAAGAAATTTAAAATAAAATAAAAGAAAAATAAAATAAAATTCGAAAATTAAAAATAAAATAAGATCAAAGCAAATTGAGAACTGAATCAATTAGTAAAGAAAAAGATTTTGAAAACAGCAATTAAGAAGATATGATTGAAAAATTTTTATGAGAGAGATTTGATTCTTAAAAAGAGGAAAGAGAAAAACACAAAAAGACACCAAACTTAAAATTTTTGAAAATCAAACACTAATTTTTTCGAAAATTTTAAAGAGAAAAACACAAAGAGGACACCAAACTTAGAACTTTTATGAATCAAAAAGGGACTAAGAACCAGAAAAATTCGAAAATTAAAAGAAGAAAAACAAAAAGCGTGCAATTGACACCAAACTTAGAATGTAAAACTAGACTCAACTAAAAGACTCTAAACCAACAAAAAGAAAACAGTCCTAATCTAAGCAACAAGACAAACCGTCAGTTGTCCAAACTCGAACAATCCCCGGCAACGGCGCCAAAAACTTGGTGCACGAAATTGCAATAACACTTTTGCAATCCCGCACAACTAACCAGCAAGTGCACTGGGTCGTCCAAGTAATACCTTGCGTGAGGAAGGGTCGATCCCACGGAGATTGTCGGCTTGAATCAAGCCATGGTTATCTTGTAAATCTTAGTCAGGATATCAGAAATTATCAGGATTGATTGTGAAAGGCAAAAGAACATGAAATGGTTACTTGTTTTGCAGTAATGGAGAATAGGTTGAGGTTTGGAGATGCTCCATCTTCTGAATCTCTGCTTTCCTACTGTCTTCTTCATCAAACACGCAAGTCTCCTTCCATGGCAAGCTCGTATAGGGTTTCACTGTTGTCAGCAGCTACCTCCCATCCGCGCAGTGAAAGCTAATGCACGCACTCTGTCACAGTGCTGCCAATCACCGGTTTGGTTCCCTCCCCTACCGGAATAGAATCACTCTTTTGCGTCTGTCACTAACGCCCAGTAGGTTACAGGTTTGAAGCACGTCACAGTCATTCAATCATTGAATCCTACTCAGAATACCACAGACAAGGTTTAGACCTTCCGGATTCTCTTGAATGCTGCCATCAGGTCCTGCCTATACCACGAAGATTCCGATTAAAGAACCCAAGAGATAACTACTCAATCTAAGATAGAACAGAGGTGGTTGTCAGGCACATGTTCATGGTTGAGAATGATGATGATTGTCACGGATCATCACATTCATCCGGATTAAGAACAAGTGTTATCTTAGAATGGAAGCAAGCATGATTGAATAAGAAACAGTAGTAATTGCATTAATCCATCAAGACACAGCAGAACTCCTCACCCCCAACCATGGGGTTTAGAGACTCATACTGTGGAAGTAAACGTGTACAAAATGTTATGAGGTCATAAGGTACGGATACAATGTCAAAAGATCCTATAAGTAGTAAACTAGTGTCCTAAGGTTTACAGAATTGAGTAAATGACAGAAAAATCCACTTCCGGGCCCACTTGGTGTGTGCTTGGGCTGAGCAATGAAGGAATTTCGTGTAGAGACCTTTTCTGGAGTTAAACGCCAGCTTTCATGCCAGTTTGGGCGTTTAACTCCAAATTTTATGCCAGTTCCGGCGTTTAACGCTGGAATTTCTGTAGGTGACTTTGAGCGCCGGTTTGGGCCATCAAAGCTTGGGCAAAGTATGGACTATTATATATTGCTGGAAAGCCCTGGATGTCTACTTTCCAATGCCGTTGAGAGCGCGCCAATTGGGCTTCTGTAGCTCCAGAAAATCCACTTCGAGTGCAGGGAGGTCAGAATCCAACAGCATCTGCAGTCCTTTTCAGTCTCTGGATCAGATTTTTGCTCAGGACCCTCAATTTCAGTCAGAAAATACCTGAAATCACAGAAAAACACACAAACTCATAGTAAAGTCCAGAAAAGTGAATTTTAATTAAAAACTACTAAAAATATACTAAAAACTGACTAAAAGATACTGAAAACATACTAAAAACAATGCCAAAAAGCATACAAATTATCCGCTCATCACAAATTCCTCTGGATAATTCTTCAAGAATCTCCATTCACGAGGTCTTGTGGACTTGGATGCAGATTGAGATACCAAGGGATTCTAGGTGCAGCTGGCTTCAGGATTTCCTTCAGATTCATGAGACAAAATAGAATTATCTCTCGAATTTTCAGCGGTTGCAGTTTCTGGTTCATTTTGACCAGAATGTCCTTTCTCTTGATTTTGCACAGTTTCAACTTCCTTTTGAGCTTGATTTCCTGTATCATAATCTTCCGAAATGCTTTGCACCAAGTTAGTATCACAGAATGTAACATGTATGGACTCCTCAATAATTCTAGCATCTTGATGATAAACCCTATATGCTTTACTAGTTGTGGAATATCATACAAACAAACACTCATAAGCCTTTGGATCAAATTTTCCTAGATTTTCTTTGTTATTTAAAACAAAACATTTGCATCCAAATATGTGTAAGTAGCCTAAGTTTGGTGGGTACCCTTTCCAAAGTTCATAAGGGGTTTTCTTCAAAAATTTCTTTATGATTGTTCTATATAAAATATGGCAAGCTATGTTCACCGCTTTAGCCCAAAAGAATTTAGGAACATTACTCTCACAAAGCATAGCTCTTGTCATCTCTTGTATGCTTCTATTTCTTCTTTCCATAACACCATTTTGTTGTGGTGTTCTTGGACAAGAGAAGTTGTGAGATATTCCAAATTCCTCACAAATGGATTCAAACAAATTATTTTCAAATTCAGTTCCATGATCACTTCTTATAGAAGAGATTTTCAAATCCTTTTCATTTTGAATTTTCTTGCAAAAAGGTTCAAACACCGAAAAGGCTTCATTTTTGTGTGCAAGAAATAAAACCCAACCAAACCTAGTATAGTCATCCACAATCACTAAACCATAATGTTTACCACCCAGGCTTTGAGTTCTTGTTGGACCAAATAAATCAATGTGTAGCAACTCAAGTGGTCTTTTAGTAGATATGTCTTCCTTTGGTTTAAAAGAACTTTTTGTTTGTTTTCCCATTTGGCAAGCATCACAAGTGATGTCTTTGTCAAACTTTATCAAAGGAAGACCTCTTACTAATTCTTTCTTTACAAGTTTGTTTATTTGAAACATAGTTGCATGGCCCAATCTCTTGTGCCATAACCACTTTTCAGATTCTTTTGAGTGAAGACAAGCTACATTTTGATCCTTTAGTTCATCAAGAGTAAGTCCATACATATTATTGAAACGCTTGGCAACAAACATCACTTCTTTTATCTTTTCATTAACAACACATCATTCAAGCCTTTTGAAAACAACTAAGTATCCTAAATCACACAGCTGACTTATACTCAAAAGATTGTGCTTTAAACCACATACCAAAAGTACATCATCAATGAAAGTAGATTTCTCATTACCTACTTTTTCAACAGCAATGATTTTACCTTTACCATCATCTCCAAAGGTCACAAAACCTCCATCATACTTATTTAGTTTGATGAAGTAGGTTGACCTTCCAGTCATGTGCCTTGAACATCCACTATCCATGTACCACATGTCCTTTTTGTTCTTGGATGCTAGGCAAATCTGCATGATGAGTTTCAAGTAGCCTTAGGTATCCAAATTAATTTGGATCCTTTGAAGTTAATCCATCTTGGTTGCCCAAGTGCATTGAAATTACAAACAATATTGTAGACTTTGTTTCCTACAACTCTCTTTTCAATGAAGCATTGTTCATATGAGTTACCAACTTTCTTGCAATTAACACAATAATTTTCTGATGTGTGTCGCTGAAAATTAGGTGAGTTAAATTGCTTGAAATGATTAAATGGTTGAAATTTTCTGGTTTTTGGATGAGATGCATTTCTTTTGACAAAATGATTTTTATTAAAGTTATTCCTCTTTGCAAAAGAATTTTCACCAGAATTTTTTTGAACATTTTTACCTTTCGAAAATGAGGTTTTGTTGTAAAATGGTGGTTTCTTGAAAGCAGCCTCATCTTTCGAAATGTAACCCAAACTGGGCCGGTTTGAACTCGGACCAGTTCTTGGTGAAGGCTCAGTTTCACTTGTGTATGCTTCATCAAATTTTTTTTCACAAGTTGAAACATATCCGATCCTGATTTGCTTGGTATGGATTTGGTATTTGATGAAGAAGCCACAAATTTTATAGAGGAAGTATTAGAAACTGCATCTTCCTTGGCTATGTAGCCTAAACCAGATTTTTCAAACAATGGTCTTTGACTTGCAAGTAATTTGTCCAAGTTGCTAGAACCTTGAGCAAATTTTGCTAAGTCACCATTCAGCCTTTTAATCATATCATTTAATCTTTTATTTTTAGCAATTAACTCATGGGAAAGATCCACAGTGTGCTTTCCTTTTAATTTTTCAAGTTCAGATTTTAGAAATCTGTTTTCTTCAATGATGTCCAAAGCACATTCAGTTTCCTTCACTTTTTCTTTTAAAAAATCATTTTCAGCTTTTAACACATCTCTTTCAGATCTGCATTCATTGTATTTATCAAGCAGTTTTGAAGTGTTTAAAGTGAGATCATCAATAATAGCATGCAAGTCTTCAATGGTCAAATAATAATAGTTTACCTCATCAAGATTGTTGTTTCCAGCCATGAAGCAGTCTTTGTCATCTCCTTCAGATTCTTCTTCTTCATTTGAGTCATTCTCAAGATCCTCCCAAGCTACCATGAGTACTCTCTTCCTTTCCTTCTTTCCTTTGTTCTCCTTTTTGAGCTTTGGACAGTTTAGCTTGAAGTGTCCAGTCTCCTTGCAGTGATGGCACGTTACTTTTCTCAAGTCGATCTTGTGCTCCTTTGAACTTGAACCTTTGTATTTGCCCTTCTTCATCATTCTTCTAAATCTCCTAGTAAAAAACAAAAGCTCGTCATCTGAAATACCATCACTAGACTCACTCTCTTTCGGTTCTATTTGTGACTTGAGGGCTATTCCTTATTTCTTTGAGTCTGTGTTTGTGTGTGTGGCTTTATAGGCAAGGAGTTTTCCTCTCAACTCATTATAGGTTATGGGACTTATGTTGTTACTCTCGGTTAGGACAGTGGCAGTGTTTTCCCATTCTTTTGTGAGGCTTCTAAGGAGTTTTCTCACTAAGGTTTGTTCTGTATAGTTTGTACCCATAGCATCAAGGTTGTTGATTATGATTGAGAATCTCTCAAACGCTTCATCAATGCTTTCTCCATCCTTCATGCTAAACATCTCGTACTCTTTTCGCAGCATATCAATCCTCGTTTCTTTTACATGTTTGGTGCCTTCGTGTGTAACCTGGAGTTTTTCCCAGATTTCTTTGGCTGACTTGCATCTAGACACCTTCCGGTACTCTTTAAAGCTGATAGCACAGTGAAGAAGGTTGATTGCTTTAGCATTCAGCTCTATCTTCTTCTTGTCATCCTCATTCCATTCAACTTCTTCTTTTGGAGTCACCACTCCATCAGCACTTATTTTTGTTGGGATCTTTGGACCGCTCACAATAATCTTTCATATGTTGTAGTCAATGGATTGAATGAAAATCCTTATCCTTTCTTTCCAGTAGGAGTAGTTCTTCCCGTTGAAGAAAGATGGCCGGTTGTTTGACTGGCCTTCAGTGAGGGTGTAGGCAACTGTGGTTGCGCCCAAGCTGTTCGCCATTGGATCTTTGCTCCAAGCGGTTAAGCTTGATTCTTGAGACCTTAGCTCTTGATACCAATTGAAGGTTGTGGTAGGTTTAGAGAAGGGGGGTTGAATCTATGCCTTCCTTTTAGTTGCAGTTATTACCCTTTTAAACAAACTTTCAATTCAGGTTCTGTTTGGACACAACAGCGGAAATTTATGAGACAATTTATTTTTGTCTCATGAATATCATAAAACAGAACTCAGCAGAGAAGAGAAAAGCTAACACCAGCATGTATCCTGGTTCGGTTGCCTTGTGCTACGCAACCTACATCCAATCTCCTCCATAACTGTGGAAGAATTTCACTATAGTTAACAGTATTACATATACCAATTTCACACTCAAGTTCTAACCTAACTTGACATTGGCTATGCTAACACCTAACTATTCACTCTTAGTGCTAACCCAACTAAGAAAGGGATACCAAACAGGTACAAGATACAAGACACTTAACCAACCTAAAGAATTCAGAAAATAACTCTAGGCTTTTCTCTCAAGTGTATCGCTCAGCCTTTTTTCACTCATGGCTTTTACTTGAGCTTTCTCACAATGGCTTTTCTCACAAGAAATTACAGAAAGATAAACTTAGAAAAGTACATTACAATCAGTAAAACATGAAGGAGATTGACTTCATCAATAGCCTCTGTGCTATGCCAAAAACCAGATTAGCAAGCCTCTGATTCAGTTCTTCATACTGGCGAAATGCACCTTTCATTAGGTTACACTGTCCAGTTAGTTGAACTTTTTCAAAGAACACTTCTCAGAACAAAACCTCAATACTTTGGTTATCTCTCCTTAGTTCTGAATGAGCAGGAAGTCTTCTTTTATTCTCCTTGCATGTTGCTGGGATCTTCTCCCAAGGTCAACATCTTGAGCCTTGAGCTTCACCAACCACAAATTCACTTTTTCTCAATAAACCTTAGAGTAGAAACTTTGCTTCTGACTTCCTCATGTTGGCCGAAAGCCATAAACAGTAACCATAGAAATCTTCCAATGGTCAACTTGATCTGAGCCCTTGAAAACTAACTTGGTCCCCAAGTCTTGTTTAAGACCGTAGATACACAGCAGAAAAGAACAGAAATCCTCTTTCCCTTGTATCACATTTCGAATAGAGCAGAGTGTTGGGAAGAAGAGATGAAGATTTGATGCATGCAAGAGAAAATGAGTTACCTTTAACCTAAGCTTGATTGGGTTTGAACTGGGTGATTTGATATTTGCCTTTCAAGCTTAATCCTTCTCTCTCTTGCTTCTTTGGTGACTAGCTTGGTGAAGAAACTTTCTCTCTTTCTCTTTCTTACTTTTCTGAAACTCTGATTTGACTAGGACAAAAGAGAGATGAACGTTGCTTTTGGTTAAGCAAAAGAGAGGGATTTGCTTTTCTGAAACCATATTGGGCTTGGATCGGGTATTGATATGCTTGGCCCGATTTGATTTCTTTGGCTTCTTTCTTTGCTTTCAGCCCAACATTTTTGTTTTATTTTCCATTTCATTTGGGCTGCTCAACTTAATTAAGACCTGCAACATAATAATAAATAATTAGCAACATATACTCATTAATTAATTAATCAACACTAATTATTTATTTTGCCAAAAATAATGTTTGTCATCACTAATTAATTTAGTTAATTTCTTAACTCAACAAATAATTATCATATATGTTATATTATTTTAATTTATTATTTAAGAGAAGTATGTTTAATATTATTTTAAGAGTAAACATATTTAAAAGAATAGAGAAAATGAATTTTATTGATATTTTTTTAATAAAAATAAGTTTTTAAAAATATTTTTTTGTGTTTTGCGGATATATCCGATATCCGATCCGATCCAATCTGCAAATGTACGGATCGGATCCAACCTTAAAAGCTGCGGATATTGGATCCGATCTGATCCGATAATTTTAATGCAGATCGAATCGAATTTTTTGCCATATCCGATCCGATCCACGGACACCCCTAAATTTAAAGACTCTGGCTCAAATTTTATTAGTTTTGGTCAAAATTAGCACATCTCCATATAAATTAGATTAGACCTGACATTTAAATAAGGCTATAAGATCCAATCTAACTTAAAAGACTCGACACAAATTTCATTAGTTTGGGTCAAAATTGACACATCTCCATATAAATTAGATTAGACCTGAAATTTAGAAACTCAACTCAGCCTAATAATCGACCTAGTTGAGAAAGACTGAAAAAGAGAGCGTGAGAAAGTGAGTAACTAGGGAGAAGTTAAATATTTGAATGAATTTTTATTCATATTCCTTCTTTATACAATAAGACAGTCACCTCCTGCATAGCCTATATTCTACTTGAGTTTTAAGTCTCATATCCGAATTTTTTTCGCCATGACTCCCTTTTACTGAAGCATCCTCTCTCACCCTATTCTGATTGAGTCGCTGTGACATTTCTGCTGTTTTCTCTTGTCATCACGGATATTTAATTTTCACCTTTATCGTTGCTAGATTTGTGCTTATTGTCTTTGTCTTCATCTTATTGTGCTCGTCATTACTGCATTTATACTTGTCATCATCACCATCGTTGTTGCTGCTTCATCTGAGCTTTCCACTTTTGGCATTTCTTCTTCCTTTATCTTGTCGTTATTGTTGTTCTTGTCACTGCTATTATCACTGGTTTGTGCCCATAGCCGTTGTCATAATCGTCTAAGTTTTTGTTGTCAATTTGTGCTTTTTCCTCTAAGTTCATTTGTTTTGGTTTTGTTGTTGGCCTGGTTTATATCTAGTAGAAATTAAATTTTCTTTTGGCTCAATTTTGTTGAGGTTTTATCAGGTTTTATTAGGACTGAATAAAGGTATTAAAAATAATACTTGAACATTTTTTGTCAAATTTAGATAAAGACAAACCTGATTTTTAATTGATTCATATATATTTCTGGTAATAAAAAATAAAAAAATTATTTGCTAAATTCACGTGCATTGGCGTCATCAAGCACCATATATAACTTTATTTCTCGATTGCTTATGTAAGGATATGTTATGAAATTGAAATTAATTTGATTTCGAAGTCAAATCTTTTGTTCGAAATACATATAGAATGAGAATTGATTTAATTAACGTGTAACTAAATTCAAATTCCTTTATTTTTAAAAGAAGTTGATTGGAATTAAAATGATTTATCATTTACGCATTATATAAAAGATCAGAGAAAGATTTGAAGAGAAAAAAAAAAGTGGTAGAGATCTAGTGACGGTCCAGCAGTGCAGCTAGAGGCAGTGGTCTGACCACCGACGACGAACACGTCCGATCATGAGCAATTATAATTCAGTAATAGATGGTTGCTGGTGATGATAAAAAAATGTGTGAAAAACGATGAAGTACAGACACTTGGCTGAGTTGCGGTGTCCGCGTGTCAGATATGTTTTGAATACGATATTCACCGACACTCATCTGACACGCATATGTCCAACTGTGTCTTAACAAAAAAATAAAAATTTTTTCTCTGAACACACAGATATACCTAAATACCATTACGTGTTAGCGTGTCTAGTTTTATATTCTTAATATGTATTCTTGAAATACATTTAAATATAGTATATATTATTATTTATTAAAACAAAAAATGTTTTAAATACTTGATATAATTAAAATAAGACATTAAAAATAATCAAAAAATTAATTTATATTTTAATATTAATAAAATATCAAAATATCATTATGATTTATCTAAAAAAATACTTTATATTTTATATGTATGCGTGTCCGTGTGTCTTATAAGATTTTAAAATTTGTGTGTCAGCGTATTCCGTGTTGTACACCATAGGTGAAAAATAAAGAGTAAAAATATAAAATTTTGAATTCAAATCAAATCAATTTGTATTAAATTAAAATCCAACAATAAATGTTATTTTCTAAATCAATTCGATTTGTATTTTACATAAGAGGCCTGCTACACATATAAGTCTTACAAGTTGGTACAAGCCCAACAAAAAACACGTATTACACTCCCACATTCAAGAGTAAATAAACGCACGTTATTCAACCACTTCCTGTTTCCAAAGCGCGCTACTCACCATACATTATAAACGACTCTTCTTCTTCTTCCTCCATGAAAACGAGTTTCTTGTCAAATTTGAAGATAATGGAACTTCAGAAATACACCCAAACGATTACAGAAATACACTCAAACGATTACAGAAATACACGTAAAGGATTACAGAAATACACCCAAACGGTTACAGGAATTCACCCAAACGATTATAGAAATACACCCAAACGATTATAGAAATACACCCAAAATTTGTTGAAGTACACTTTATGCATAATGCAGAACTCTTTCTCTTTTTCCTCCTCATCTTCTGCTGCTTCTTCTTCTACAAAAACGATTTCAGAGATTGATGTTAAAAAACAATGAAAATCGAGAATAACGAAGAAAGAAAACAGAGAGAAAAGCACATAAATGAAGAAGGAGAAAGAGAAGGCAAGAAATGAAAGAAAAGAAGAAGAAGAAGAAGAGGAAGAGGAAGAAGAACATGCAGCAAGAAGAAGAAGAAGGTGCAGTGAAAACGTGCAGTAATGGTTGAAGAAGGAGAAAGAGAAGGCAAGAAACGAAAGAAAAGAATAAGAAGAGGAAGAAGGGGAAGAAGAACGTGTTCAAGAAGAAGAAGAAGATGCACTTGTAAAGACTTGTATAAAAAAAAAAACGCTTGTATATGGAGAATTTCTCTTTACATAATTGATTTCCAATATAATAATTCATTTCCAATTTAGTATATTTCAAATAAAATCAAATCAATTTAGAAAATATTTAGTTCCAAACACACTCTTAATTATTGTTACTCTATACAAGGGACCATTCCACTTGTTCTTCTTTGATGTTTTTTATGATCAACGGGACTAAATGACCAAAATAACTACGAAGCAATAAGTTGTGAGAAGCTAACTCCTCTAAGGTCTGCAGGAAATTGCAAAAAAACAACACTAGGCAAGAAAACAACAACAAAAAATCAGTGTAATTATCTCCTAACTTAACTAAGAGGAATTGAAGAGCGAATAGAGCTGATTCCATTTGGCAAAATTCTAAGACAATTTTTTTTTACTTAGTGAAAATTAATAAACATTTCTCTTTTAATTTTATTCAAGTGAATGAATGAAAGATAAGTAATTTTCATAATTTAATAGCAACAAAGTTAATGTTTAAGTAAATACTAACATTTTGGTATTGTGAAAACAATATTGTCAATGGTTCTCCGTCCCTAATCATACTAAAGCACAGGAATAATTACTATACAATTAAAACAACATAGGCTTATAGCAAAATGATTATTTACCATGTAGTGTAGAACTATATGATGATATAATATATATAGCTTGCAGGAAATTAAAGCATAAAATTGTTTAGGCGATTCTTCCGACAGAAAACGTGGTAGAAAATCCTTGATGATGATGATGATGACCATAACCCATGTAATTATTACGAGGTTGTTTCTGACGACAACCAAAAGGAGTAGAATTTGGTTGCATGAACAGATAATTGGCCCCAAACAAATCATTCATGTGACTCTGCCCATTCTTCAATCTCTTCATAGCCTTACGCCAATGAATCTTGAACTTAGAAAGAAACTTTGTTCTCTTTCTAATGAACTTTCTTAATCCAGCAACACGAATCCTTGGCCTTCTCCTACTTGCAAGGGCCCTAAACTTAAGCCATGCCTTTGCCTTCTTCACTTGTTTTCTTAATAGTGTTTCTTCGTCTTCATTTAGAAGTCTACGATATTCATAAGAACGTTTGCCTAAAGAAGCCATAATTTGAAAAAGGAGGTATGAGACTACAATAATAAGGGCGAAAGAATTTATTAATAGCTGTAATAAATAGGTGAGATTTTGACTTTTGCTACTTTTTGGTACAATAATAATCACGGAGTGAGTATCTTAGACTCATGATGTTCTTTTGAGTGTTACAGTACTATAAGGAATTGACATGGGAAACCGATTGCATGTGCAAACTAGTTGGGTGCAATTAATAAGACTAATGCTGCCTGAATTTCTTGGTAAAGTCCATTTAATGAAATCATTCATGATGGCTAACTTACTCCTTTCCTTCCTCTAGCATATATAACTACCAGCTTAAATTTTTTAAAAAATAATTTTCTAATATAACATTAAAATTTTTATGATAAAAAAATTTGGTTCTCGTTGAACTAAAAAAATAAAAAAAAAATAGAAAAACGTTTATACAAAAATTCAACTAAATTCAAAATTTGCTATTGTTTAAGGAAACATTTTTATAATATTTATTGTACATGTAAGAAAGTAAGTGACATCAATTTGTTTTTAAAAAAAAATAAAATATACATTAAATTCACGGTCAATGTTGAGCCGTAGGAAGCTCTCAATCATCTGGAAGACTTTAAAGAAGAATAAAATGAAATAACATAAGATGAAAAGACACTACATCCAACTCAAAATCTTAAGATGTCAAATGTGTCAAATTAATGGATCTCTCATCTTATAAACTCATCACTCTTCTTTATTTTTTTATATGAGACTAACTTCATACACTCCTCACACTTGCAATATTATCAATTATATGATTTCGTCCGTCTTTATGAAAATACAAAACTCTGAAGTTAAATATTTAAAATTTTAGTCCTTCAAAGTGAGAACTGGGAAATAGAGAGTATCATACCAAGTATTTTCTCAAAAACCATAAAAGCATCAGAACTTAATTTTGGTGCTTTGTTATCCTTTTTTTTTTTTTGTCATTTTCTAAATCCCCTTGTCTAACTACTTAATTCTTTGGGGTTGCAAGGGCTACAAGAGGAACCTTTCTATAAATGGTTAAGCCAACTGTTTCAGACATGTCCAAACTTTTCACACCCTCTGGTAACACCCATTCAAATTGGTGAAGGAGGTTGGCTAGCACAATCTCAACAATAACCATGGCAAATATTGTTCCCGGGCAGCCCCTTCTCCCTGCTCCGAACGGAATCAACTCGAAATCATTCCCTTTCACGTCTATATAACTATTCATGAACCTCTCCGGTGCGAACTCTTCAGGTCGGTCCCAATACTTAGGATCTCTTGCTATTGCCCAAGCGTTCACAATTACTCGTGTTCCCGAAGCAATGTTGTAATCTTGCAGTTTGATATCTTGCATGCTTTCTCGTGGGACTAGTAACGGAATTGGTGGATGTAGTCGAAGAGTTTCTTTAATCACGGCTTTTAAGTAGTGCATGTGAACCAAATCATCTTCAGTTATGTTCTTTCTGTTACCAACCACGTTTTTGGCTTCATCTTTCACTCTCTTCAACACCATTGGATGCCTTAAGAGCTCTGTCATTGTCCACTCTAAGATGGTAGATGTAGTGTCTGCACCGGCAACAAACACATCCTAAAATGAAGAAAATTAAATAATGATACCTTCAAAATATTTAGTAAAAATGTTAAGAGCAGCACAATATCTTATATAGCCATTTATTCTTGAATAATGGCTTATAATTAAATCAAATCAATGATCAAGATTAAATTATCCACTTCTAAATTTTTCTATATAGTTCTACATTATTATAGGATATTTAATTTATAACAGAACTTTTTAAATAATTTGAACTATATACTACTTGCACTCATGTAGCATCCTTTCATGGTATAATAATGATTAATGAATGTCTACTTTACAATTTAAACTATTTGTAAGGAACTGTGCATAAACTAATCTTAATTAGCCATCAGAAATCAAAATATAATATCACCATTAAGCTAAATATATAAAGCATGGATTATTTGCAAGTATGATAGCCTCTCCTATATCCTCTAAATTGGTACTTACCAATATCAAACACTTGATGACTGTTCTATTAATAGGAAATCCAGTTGCATTTGTCCTCTGGAGAAAAAGCAATACATCAACAAAATCATTGTGGCCTTGAGAATCTGATCCAACATGATCCAAATTGCTAGTAACATCATCTGGATATCGATTCACATGGTGATCAACTACTTCCTCCAAGAATTTATCGAACCTTGTAGCTACTCTGTTTGCTCTAGTGTACAACCCAGAAACACTAGTCAACCAATCAAGCCAAGGCACAAACTCTCCAATAACAAAACTACCAAGAAGTTCTGTAAACTCCATGAACAACTCCTTCAACTCCTTCCCACTTTCTCCACCATACTTTCTTCCGAAAGTGACCCTACAAAGCATGTCATTGGTAATCATGGAGAATAATTGGCTCAAATCTATTGGAACAGATGGTGAAGTAGAATGTTTGACTTGTTCCATCATGATTTGAGTTTCCTCCTCTCTAACGGAGCGAAATGATTGAACCCTTTTTACACTAAGCAGATGCAACACACAGATGCTCCTTAATTGCCTCCAGTACTCACCTATAGTCCACGAGAATTAAATATTTACGAGTGAGTATTCGAAACAACAACTTTATCAATACGGTTACAGTACAGAGGCACAACTTTTTTCTAAATACATACAATACAAGATATAGGTTCGTTAAGTCATTAAGAAATGAAAAATGCAATGGTCGGTCAATAATGAGTGTTTTTGGAGGTTCTTGCGTATCGGAGGAGAGTGGCGGAGCTATGCCTCGTGCTGCTCGCGTGGAAGGTGGATCCCCCGACCAAAAAAAAAGTCGGATTCCTGAATATAACTTCAGAATTTTTTTTTTTTGAAAATAAAGTTTTTTTTTTATTTTATTCCAGAAAATATTCCGAAAAAAAGAAGTAGCTAGTAAGAAATATCCAATATACAATAATATGTTTCAGGTAGGAACATAATATCATTACAATCGTTAGCTTCTTGGATACTCACCATATGGGGCTGTTGACACATCTTTGGAACCATATATAAGTATGTCGAACAATTTCCTTTGGGGCCTGTTCGCAAATACAAGATCATGGGTTTTCATGATCTCACGTGCACCTTCAGCGGAAGAGACCACAAGAACCGGCACCCTCCCAAGATGGAGCAACATCAAGGGGCCATATTTTTTTGCCAGAGATTGTAGGGTGCGATGAGGGTACAAACCTAGTTGATGGAGATTTCCTATTATTGGGAATTTCGGTGGAGAAGGAAGTGAGTTTTTTCTGATTATGGAATAATTTGAATACCATTTTATTAGCAGAAACAAAACGGAAAAGATTGGCAAGATAATGAGAAGTATTTGCATGTTGGTTTATTTTGTGAAGAGTGAAGTCTCTGGCAGGTTCTTGTTGGAGTCGGTAAAGTATAAGCAGCGAGCACCACATGGGTTGTTGGTATATATTGGATAAGTTTACACTGCCTTCAATAATTTTCATCATACTCTAATAATTGTAATTACCAATTAAGTAATTACTGCTCCATACGGTGTATTCGATTTGATTATGACTTAATTGATAGCATGCAGTATGTGTGGCTAATTTTTTTTTATATAAAAATAATATTAGTATTTTTTTTAAAAAAAGAGATTATTTAGTATAATTATAAGTGAGTGAATTTTACATGTAGAAAGTTGATTGACCGGAATTTACTTCTCACATAAAATGAATATGTTCTTTGGCAAGCACACCAAATATTGTCAAGTAATAACCCACTAGAAGTGGGGTCGAATCCCACAGAGATTAACAGATTAAAGTAAACAATAGTTAATTGATTATCCTAGTTAGACTATCATAGTTGGAGTGATAAGCAAATAGAATTGTAAATTGCATGAAAGTAAAGGAAAGCAATAAAGTGCAATAAAGTGCAAGAAAGTAAAGTACAAGAAAGTAAAGTACTGGAAATGTAAAGTACAGAAAATGTAAATAACTATAAAGTAAATAAAAGAAAAAAAATAAAATAAACATTGGGATCAAGAGATATTGGATTCTCCGGATTAATTGATTTCATCTCATCTTCAATCATGCAACTCATTGACCTCTTGGCAATCATGATTGATTGAGCCCCAATTCCTTGGTGACTCAATCTCTCAAATCTTTATCAATATTCAATCATGCAACTCATTGACCTCTTGGCAATCATGATTGATTGAGCCCCAATTCCTTGGTGACTCAATCTCTCAAATCTTTATCAATAGCCAATTCCTTGGTCTAATTGCTCATGAGAAGAGATGAAGTTTGTTCCCTGATTATACTACACATTTTCCTAGACCCAAATAATGGAGAGATTAAATGTCACAATATCCCAACCAAAACCCAAATCTATTCAAGTGTGAAAAAGAATTTCAAGCATGGTTTTATGTTTTCTCTTCTAAGGTTCCCATAAAACCCAATTGCATTCAATCTCTTTTCCAAGATAATTGAATACTAGAATAAAGAACGAAATTCTTTCTAGTAAATCAAAGAGAGATGAATAGAAGAAGAATAATAAAATCAATCAATCCATCAAATAGCAATAGAGCTCTCTTTCCCAATGGAAAGAGTTAGTGATTCATAACTAAAAATATTTACAAGTAAGAAAGTGAAAAAGGAGAGAAGTGAGGGTTAGAAAAGGGATTCCGAAGACCCCTCTCAGTGGAGTGTCTAGAATGATAGATGATGATAGCTCCCCTAATTCTATGAAACTAAGGCCTTTATATAGGCTCTCCTAAATTACAAACTTAAATGAAATTGAAAGCAAATTACAATGAAATGAAAATAAACTATTCTAGATGCTTCTTGTGGCCTTGATTGATTGACAATTGTATCTTGAATGAGAGTTGGAGTGGGCTTGGTTGAAGGTTGGGGGCTGCAGGAAGAAGTTGGCATGTGGGTTCAAGTGCCACTCCTGCTTGAATTTGCTCTTTGGATTGTGACCCACTTTGCAACGTTGAAAGTATGGAATTTTTTGGGCCTTAAATTGAATGTCTACTGTAAAGCATTATATATTGTTGGAAAGCTCTGGATGTTAGCTTTCCAATGCCACTGAAATCAACTCATTTGAACCTCTGTAACTCAAGTTATGCCCATTTGAAGATGGCTAGGTCAGTCTGTCAAGTAGCCCGGCGTGCCACGCCTACTCTTTGGTGTGCCACGCCTTCAATGATGCAAAAAATCTTCCTCTCTGGCTATTAGAATTGGCATGCCACGCCCAGAACCTGGCGTGCCACGCCCATTATGAAAATAGAGCTGGTGTGCCACGCCTTCGATATCAAGTGGCACGCCCAGGTTTTGCAACGCTGAAATAATGACCTTTTTCACATTTCGTTTTAACGTTAACCTTATAGTGTTATATATCATTGGAAAGCTCTTGATGTCAGCTTCTAACGCCACCAAAATTAGATCATTTGAATCTTTACAACTCAAGTTATATTCCTTTGAAGATGAAGAGGTCAGGCTGGTAACTCTGCAGTGGCGTGTTTTACTCTTTGTGTTTTCTGGGTCAATATATTCCTCAATTCCAGTATCCATTATAAAGTGTTATATATGGTTGGAAAGAAGCTGATGTCTACTTTCTAATGGCACTGGAATCATCTCATTTGGAGTTGATTAGCTCAAGATATTTTCATTTGAATGAGAGGTAGTCAGACTGGCATATGCCCTAGTGTGCCACGCCTAATGCTTAGCGTGCCACGCCCATAGAAAATCACTCATATGTAACTTAAGCCTGGCGTGACATGCCCAAAATACCAAGTGGCACGCCCTCTTTGAGATCTTGGCTTCACAAACTTGGCGTGCCACGCCTAGAGCTCCAAGTGGCACGCCCATTGTTGAGAGTTGGTTCAAAAGGTAGGTGTGCCACGCCAAGAGCTTCAAGTGGCACACTCAGCTTCACATGTCCAGCCTTATTTGTTGTTTTTTTTCTTTTTTGTTGCTCTTTTCACCTGAAATTCAGCACAAACCCATTTCAAAGTAATGTATCATAATATTTATCATTTAGTTCATGAATTACAATGATTTAATGAGATTATGCTCTTTTATGGTCCTTTTTAGATAAGAAAAAAGGGTAGATGACACAAGTCATCAAAAGTCAACAATAATATGTAGGATACGTGTTGAATATTTTTTTTACACATTGATAATACTGTAATATACTTTAAATATCAATATTTAACTAAAATACTATCTTCATCTCCATATTAAAAATAATTTTTGAATATGTGTGCCTTCTTTAGTTACCAATTTACCACCTCTGTTACTTTGACTAATGTGTAGTCATGGTTAAGGTTAAGGATACATTCAATATATGTTGATATAAGGTGCAACACACCTAGTCACCTATCTCACATCTCAGATCAGAATCTACCTCTCTCAAATAAAAACTTCAATTAACAAGGCAAAGAGAAAATAACTTTTAATAACAATTTAATTTGCAAACAAATTTTTTTATATTTTTAATTACAATTTTGCAGTAAGCTTTTGTACTTATAGCTAAAAAATTAAAAAGAGAAGGTAAAAATTAGAAAATTCTTAGTAGGATCGGATTAAAAGTTAATTTTATTTTATTATTATTAGTCAATAGCAACAAATAACAGAATGCATTCAACTTAATAAATAAAGAACACAGAAGTCAAACAATTATAAAGTATATACAAAGCACCCACAAATATATATAGAAAACCCAACACAGAGAAATATGCGCAAACAAGTATGAAGCATGTCTAGCCCTACGCAGGTTATGAGCTCATGTGTCAGTTTACATCTTGCAACCCGACATTACCTAAAAATCAGTCTCAGATATGGTTTTTCATTTTGTCCTTCATGTATACGTATCTGTGGTTAAGAGTACCATCAGTTCAAGACCACCAGCAATCGACGCAAAACTTGATGCCATAATATACGCACAAGGAGAAACATTGATCCTCAGTTTGTGGGCGTCCCCAAGATCAACACACAACAGTTCGTGAGTTATACCCGCATTTAATAATTCAACAGTTCGTGAGTTATCCCCGTAATCAATGATTATGAATTCGTTGTTGTTCCCGCCTTTAAATATTTGGGACTAAAGCCCAAACAACAATCATGTTTCATATGCTCTCATGTGACAGACAATCTTTTAGAGTCTTTTTATATTTGGCCTCTGCTCTCTTGTGGTAGAGATTCTTTAGATTCTTTTAATCTTTACTCTCTACTTTACTGTGGTAGAGATCCTTTTAAGATTTTTCTTCTTTAGAGTCTTTTTACTTTCTTATATTTCAATAATATAAATTATCTCTGCACTCTTCCCTCGCTTTTTCCTAAGTCTATTATGACAGGAGAGTCATAAAATTCTTAGCTTAGATTTGACTTTCTAAAGCTTTTAGGGAATATTGCTGTTTCACTTTTTTACTAACAATTATTCAAACTAAATAATATCTTTAGAAAAAGGATAATAATTATATTATTATGAATAGACTAACATTAATAATAAAAAGATAATATCATTATTATTTGATAATAAAAACCTATTTATTAAAAGTCTTATTATTAAACTTTAAAGAATTACATTTTAATTTCAAAGTTTTAGAAAGATTTATATCTTGAACCAATGTACTTTACGAACTTACTGAAATAATTTACATACATTATAATTATAAAAATATCATTAATTTTTATAAAATAATTATTTTACTCTTGAACTTTTATTTATTACGCAAAATATACATAAACTTATAAAATTATTATTTTTAATTATAATCTTTTATCAAAATACAATTTTATTCTCAAAAATAAATTTTGTGTTCATGATTACACCTCCACCAATAAAACCAAACCTTCTTTTAAGTTTCTTTCCAAATTTTTGGTTTGATTTTTAATTAATTTTCGAGCTTTTTGCTTGCCGATTTTTCACAGAGTTCATATTAACCTTTTGATAAACCCAAATTTTGTGGTTTATTTTGTGTTGAATTTAGGAGATTTTATCGCCTTTTCTCACATTTATTCAATGAAATAGCATGGTTTTGTGAATTTTTCCTAATTTGTGCTTAAAAGTAAAAACATGCTTTTTAGGCCAAAAAATTGATAAATTTAATTCACTTTAATTCCATTTGATGCCTTGATATGTTTATTAAGTGATTTCAGAATTAAAAGGCAAAGATTGGGTTGAAGAAACGAAGAAAAAGCATGCGAAAATGGAGAATTCATGAAGAAATGGGATTTTGGTAATCTGTCCAGCGACGTGTATACGTGGCCCACGCGTGCACACGGGAAAAAGACCGTCAAGGCGACGCGTACGCGTGACAAGGAAAATAGAATTTTGAACCCAAGGATTGCAAGGGAATGGGGGGGGTGTAACAACCCTAATTTTCGAGTACATGAGATCTTTTCTGAAAGTACGGATTTCTCCGGAAGATCAGTAAAGGGAACACCTCTGCTATATCATCAAGCATCTCAATCCTCATTATCATTATGTCATCCTTAAGCTAGAACCTCCTCTGAGGCAATCTCGATAATTCAATCGCGAAGAACCTAGTTTTTGAACAGTATCGGTTGGCAGTTTTGATTCTAACTTTCGTAAATAGTCTCTGTTTGACGAACCGGACTCGATTCATGAGAGGAGAGAGATAATAGTATAATATTATCATTATATTAGTATTATAAAATGCTTGAATGATATTATAAGATTAGCTAGTCTATTTTTGTTAAAAACAGAAAATCGGTTTAACCGGGTTTACGGTTTACTGGTGCAGCTTAGCACCAACACTCTCTGGTGAATTTAGCAATGCTAAGGCCTCATTATACATGTTCTATTCTCATAATAAATATGTTACTAGTGTCATTTATGCTAGTAGCTCACAAAATAATTTTTAGAGATGTTTTTACGAGTGTTCCGATACACCTAGTTTTAGTAGTTATACACCTGAGATATTTTAATATTATTTTAATCCACCTCCAAGCCAACCAATCACAACTCACCCTACACCCCCAAAACCCCCAAGGCTGCCTCATTTGCTCATTGTGGCCGAAAATCACCAAGAGAAAAGGAGAGAAAGTTCTTGGTTCATAAATATTCAAAGCTTGATTTCTTCTGAACTAAAACTCAAATCAAAACTCCGATTTCACCAAAATGATCCTCTCTTCTTCCTCTATATAACCATGTGACTTATCAAGGCTGGAAATAAGGTGAGATGGCTGTCTCCCTCCCTCTTCAATTCGGTTTTCAAGGAAAACCATGCAAAACATGTGTTTTCTTGATGTTCTTCCTTAGGAATCATGCTTAACTTGACTTGAGGGCCAAGTAACGTTAATTTCCAGCAACTCTAAGGTGAGAAATACCTTCCTAACATGCTGAGTGAGATTTGGTCAGTTGGGAGTTTTTGGATTTAAAGTTGTTCTTGATGTGATTTAGGAGGAAAAAGTGCTTAAGGACCACCTGAAAGTTTAACCGAATTAGGAGCAGCAAAACCAGGTAGGGTTTGACGAATTTAATCTTGATTGATTGTGTTTGAGTTGTGTAATTATGATATGGTTTGGCTGTGCTTGAAATTGATTGTTTATATGAGTGATTCTTGTTGGAAGTTTGTTGAAAATTTGATGAAATTTGATGATATTTAAGCTATGAATGTTGTTCTTGAGGGCTGCTGGAAAACGAAACCCTAGGCCTTAAATTGGGGTTCAATTTGTGTTAAAATCATGTAGAAAATATGGGGTTTTAGTGGCTAGGAATTTATTATGAGTTTTGGTAAAAATCGGTTGCTGAAAAGATTGAAAAACGGGTAAAAACAGAGAAAGAATTTGAAGAATATATGAAGAACATGAAGAACACTTTGAGTGTGGTGAAGAACATTGAAGAACACCTTTTAGATCTTAGAAAGGGCAAGGAAGTAATTATTTTGGTGTTTAAGGGGTTATTTGGTAATTTCTGAAAGTTAGGGTGGTAAAAGTAGAAATATTAAAAGTTACGGGTGGTTAAAAGTGAATTTTAAAGGTTAAAGGTAAAGATAAGGTAATTTTCGAAAATTTAATAATAAAATAATAAATAATAATAAAATATTAAATAATAATATTTAATTAAAAATAATATTTTAATAAAAAATAATAAAATAATGCAGAAAAGGCAGTTTTCTGTAAAAGCTTTAGAAAGACAACTTTAAGTGCAGAATCTCATAATTACCTTCATAAAACACTTAGAGAGTGGTAATAACATGTTAGTGAGGCAAAGATAAAGAAAAGATAAAAAGTTAAAGAAAAGATAAAAATCGAAGAAAAAGTCTGTAATGTTTAATGACAGAAAAACAGACAGAGATTAGTGAACGAACTAGGGCAACATAGTTAGTCCTTGAGTTGCGACTAGGGTTAGGTATTATATGAAAAGTTAAACTGTTTCAGTATAGACTTAATGAACCTATACTTGGGACAGGCGAACTATTCATACCGAGATTTACATAAGCTTTAAATACATACGTTAAGCAGAGAAAAGAGTAACTAGAGCAGAATAAAAAGATACAGAGAACAGAGTAAAGAGATAATGAGAGAAGAGTAATATAACAAAAAGAATAGAGGAGAAGAGTATAAGAATAAAGAGTTAAGCCTTGTGGCACGATGTTCTGTTGTATGTTCATCTGCTGCTTTTCCATTGGCCCTAGAGGTCCTGTAGGCCCAAGTTCACCTACAGTGAGTTGTTATTCCTGTAGGCCAAAGTTCACCTACAGTGAATATCAATTGTGCATCTCAGGGTGTTGCTCCTGTAGGCCGAAGTTCACCTACAGAGAGTTATGATACCTGTAAGCCGAAGTTCACTTACAGGGGCGCCTTTTCTGTAAGCCGAAGTTCACTAACAGAGGTGCCATTTCTATAGGCCGAAGTTCACCTATAGAAAGTTGTTGTGTTGTGATTGAACAGAGAAAGAAAGAGGTAATGTATAAGAATGTGAAAGTGATGATGAATAACGAGACTAATAATGAATGATGGTAATGATAATGATTATGTGATGATCTGCTGCATAAAGGCAGTCAGATAGATGGTGGTACGACCACTGAGAACGCTTTCCTGGGATACCTTGCTATAATGCTTTGCAGTAAGACAAAGGTTGCTTACAGAGGTATCGAGATGAGTGTGCTCCTGTAAGACAGAGGTTGCTTACAGTGAGTATGTTGTTGCTCCTGTAAGACAGAGGTTGCTTACAGTGAGTGTGTTGTTGCTCCTGTAAGACAGAGGTTGCTTACAGTGAGAATGTTGTTACTCCTGTAAGACAGAGGTTGCTTACAGTGAGTCTGTTGGGCGTATATCGGCTAATAAGTGCCGCCCTGCAAGACAAAGGTTGCTTGCAGTGGATACCCTGCAAGACAAAGGTTGCTTGCAGTGGATATTGCCAACAGGAAAGCCTTATCCAGACAGAGGTTGCTGGGTAACGTCGGGAGCGGGTATGTAACCGACAGATGAGCTCATTACCTGCACTAGGGCCAGACATGCATCATACTTGGTTGCGCATTTCCTTTGTTATGTTTGTGGTATGAATGTATGCTTTCCTTGTTTGTATTCTATTCTCTGTGTTTGTGTCTGTGTTTTACTTTCTTGTATTCTTCTGTTTGTGTTCTGCTATCTGTTTTCTCTATCTTTTCTACTTATCTGTGTTTTCTAATTATTGCTTCCTTGTATTCTGCTAATAGTCTGCTAAACAACATAGAATTAATGAACGTAACTAATAACCCCGGCCCTACTAAGAACTCCCCAGTTCTTACCCCTTCTCTCTCCTTTCCCCCTTCAGATGGAAGTAAGAGTACCTTACCGTAGTTCGTTGATGATGGTTCTGCGAAGAGGATCCTGCTTTAGATAGTCTTCTGAGTCTAGGGTGAATATCATTCTCTACTTATACGTATATACTGTGAGACCAGCCAACGTCTGCACCCCGCTTATCTACAAACTTTAGCCTAACTCTTTCGTACGATGTTGCTGTTATGTGGCCACTCGATGAAGTACTTGAGAGATGCTCTTTGATGTCATATGATCGTGCAGAGGAGTAGTATACGACCTTCCACCTTTTGATGACGTTCCACCTGACTTGAGTTTTGAAGACTTAGAACATACTTTCCCTCGCTTTAGTAGTTTAGAGGGACTAGGTGAGTATAGAGTCTAGGCTAGCCTGGGTGCTAGCTTAGGGACTTCTTGAACAGGTCAGGACCTGGGATGTTGTATGTATATATATGTATATAGTTATTATCTAGCTATATCTAGGGGTGTTCTAACTAACAGTCTATATTCTAATAAAGGCTGAATCACCGAATGTTGTCAACTACTTGTGATATGTTTATGTGTGGTTGTTTGTAAATGTTTTATATATTATTAGTTGTGAATTGATTATGAATGATACCGTTTGTTAATCCAAATGTCTTCAAAAAAAAAAAGTACCTCGCAAATTAACCACGTTTTTAACAACGAATCAGGCTCATATGATAAATAATAGATAATAATTAGGAAGACAAATTGGTAGCGCTCAGTTTCCGGTATGATCTAGACATATTGAAAATTGGGTCGTTACAGGGGGGGTGGGGGGAGTAGTCATAGTAGAGTTTTCATCATGTTTTAGGGTAGAATTCTAGAGAGAGAGAGGCTCTCTCCTCTCTCTAGATTTTAGGGTTCTTATTTCAATTCCTTTTAGATTTAGATTTTAATCTTGTTCCATTTTAATTTTCCTTTGCTTTTATTTGTTCTGGCACTTTGGTTTATCTACTCCTCTTGTTAATTTCTTATTTTGCTCTCTATGTTCATGCACTCTTATTGATTTCAATTTACTTTTAATGCAATTTTATGTTTCCATGTCTTTTTATGTTTATCATAGTTGTTATTGTTGATTTCTTGCTTATGTTAGCTATAGCTTCCATTACTTCTTGCTATTTATGATGTTTACTTTTATTGCACTCTAGATATTTGTTAAAATATTTTCACTAGTTTTAGAGTAGTTTTCTTTACTGTTGGCCTAGGTTAAGGAAATTGGGTGACCTTGAGTTATTGGGTCTAATTGAATTGGTGATTTGAGAATCTTTAGTGGTCAATTTGATACCCATTAACGCTAGCCTACTACTAAGTCAATTAGTAGCCAGGTTGGAATTTATGGGTTGATGTTGATCCAGCCTATTTGACGTACTTCAAGCATGGAAGTAGACTTTTGATGTACTTCAAGCATAGAAGTAGATTTGATGGGTTGGTCCCTCATAATTGTCAATACATGGTTTGTAGACAAGGATGGTGATCTCAATTTCCATGCCTTAGCCAAGAGTTTTTTGCTTTTCCTTTATTAGTTAATTATCATTTACTTTCTTGTTAGGGTTAAGTACTAAAATCGTCCCTAAGGTCTGGGGCGAAAATTAAAATCGTCCCTGACCTTTTTTCTTATTAAAATCATCCTTAACGTTACAAAACGTTATAAAATCGTCCTTTTCTACTTTAATTTTATTTTTTTACCAAATTACCCTTATTAAATAATAAAAATAATTAAAAAATTAAAACAAAACCTAACCCACCCCCAACTCCCTCACCGTAACCCCCACCCCTCACCCCACTCCTTCACCCCCTCACCCCCTCACCGTAACCCCCCACCCCTCACCCCTTTCTTCATCACCACTAACCCAGTAACCCCCAATTCCCTTCTTCATCACTAAACCTCTTACCCCCTTCTTCATCACCAAGCCTCTTTCTTTCTCCCTCCCTCCCTTCCTCCCCAAGACTCTTACTCTCCCTCATCATTTATCCCTAACCACAAAATAAATAAAAAATTCAGCAACAACATCAATCACAAAATAATCACAAAATTAGTAACAATCCATCATCAATCATGTATATATTCTTCAAAAATTAAAAAAAGAAAAATAGGAAGAATGAAGAATAGAGAAAGAGAAGGAATTACTATAATCACCACAATCACCACTGCCACCATAGCCAAATCATCATCATGCAATTACTATAATCAGAAGCAATTACTAATTTACTATAATCAGAATCAATATCACTAATAATAAATTAACAACAACAATTGTGAAGGGTGAATCAACAATGGTGAAGCAACAACAAAAACAAAAATAGAAGCAGAAGTAGAAGCAGAAGGCAGAAAGCAAAAGCAAAAAAAACAGAGGCAGCGGCAGAGGGTTGGGAGCTGGACAGCAGCGACAGTGCCTTCACGCAAGCTTGCGACGGCAGGTGGCTGCGGGTTGGACGCAGGGACGGCGGTGGGTTGGACGTAGGGGCAGAGGCGGGTGCACCTCCGAGGCAGCCCAAACGACAACATGAGGGGGTGGGGGATTACGGTGAGGGGGTGAGGGGTGGGAGTTATGGAGAGGTGGTGAGGGGGTGAGGGAGTGGGGTGAGGGGTTGAGAGAGTGGGAACTGATGATGATGATGATGATGGGATGGGATGGGATTTGGGGTGGAGAGTCAGAGAATAGGTGGAAGGGAAATTAGGGGTGGGTTTGGGGTGGAGGGAGAGACGAAGAGATACTGGGTGTAGGTGGGGTGGGGTTTTATTTTTTTAAATATTATTTTTATTAATAGTTAAGGGTAATTTGGTCCAAAAAATAGAAAAGGACGATTTTATAACGTTTTGTAACGTTGAGAATGATTTTAATAACAAAAAAAGGTCGGGGACGATTTTGATTTTCACCCCAGACCTTAGGGACGATTTCAGTACTTAACCCTTCTTGTTATTTACTTTTCTTGTCAAATCATCAAATCAAACCCCCCTTTGCTCCCTTATAGCCAATAATTGATCACTTCATTGCAATTCCTTGTGAGACGACCCAATGTTTAAATACTCTCGGTTACTTTTTATTGGGGTTTGTACTTGTGACAAACAAATTAAAACTTTGATGGAGAATTATTAGTTGGTTTGGATTATGCTTACAACGAAGTTCTTTTTATATTGATGAAATTTTAGACCGACAATAATTCTTACATAAAGTTTTTTGTGCCATTGCCGGGGAATTGCAATGGTGTTATATTATTGGCTATTGTATATATGTTAATATTGTGAATATGCTTCTTTGTTAGTTTTTGCTTGCTTTAGGAGTTAGTTTTTATTAGTTCTTATTAGTATTTATTTTTATTTTCTCTTGTCACTATGAATTCTCATCACTTTGGATATGAGTTTGGTTACAATTATGTTGTAGGGAATGAAAGCTTCAATGAGGAACCACATTGTGGGAATGGATATCAAATTAGGAAGAGCCACATGGTTATGGTCAACCTTCATGGCAACAATCTCCTCCAATCTCTCATGGCTACAATCTATCCCATAATGTACATAATTATGAACCAATCCCTCAACATTGTTGTCAACCTCACTCAGAAACCTCATACCACATGGTTATAGTTTCTAAACCAATCACTAATCCTTTCATACAAAAAGTTGTTTGTCACTAAAACAACCCTAAAATTTATAAACCGAAGTATTCAAACCTCGGGTCGTTCTCCCTAGGAATTACAATAAAGTGTCTTGTTATTGGTTTGAGTTGTTTTGGGGTTTTTGAGATTTTAGACAAGAAATATAAATGGCAAAAGAAATAAACTAACAACTAACAAAGCTCTTGGCAAGATATGAAAACTAGAAGTCCTATCCTAGTTATCCTCCTCAATTGTGATGAGAATTGTTCATTGCTCCCACTTAGTTAACCTCTAACCATGCAGGAAAGTCAAGTGGATGAATCAATTTGATTCCTCAAGTCCTAATCAACTCCTAAAGGAAAGACTAGCTTTAGAGGCATTCAAATCAATTAGCAACTTCTAATTATCAATCAACAAAAGAATTAGATAACTCAAGAGTCACTAATTACTCTACCTAGGCCAAGAGGAACAAAAGCTACACTAAAATCCAACCAAGCATTTCATCAAACACTTGGAAGGCACAAAAGAAAAGCATAGTAAATTGACAACAAGAATGAAATCTAACAACAATTATTGAAAGGAATTAACAACTAACAAAGCAAAAGGAACACAATTATTATGATTTACCTTGAATTGAATTGAAAGAGAAAGGAAGGAACAAAAGTAGATCTACAACAAAATGCAAGAACAATCATAAAGGAAATTACAACAAAAGAATAGAGGAAGATGAATGTAACAACTAGAAATTAAGAGAATAGAAGTAGAAGAAGATGAATCTAAAATCTAGATCTAAGAACTAAACCTAATCCTAATTCTAGAGAGAAGTGAGAGCTTCTCTCTCTAAAAACTAACTCTAAACTAATCCTAATGTGTGTGTAATGAATGGAATCCCCTTTGCTCTTCAATCCTTGGCTTTAAATAGCATCTTTGGCGCCAAAGTTGGTTAGGATTGGGCCCCACAACCCTTCAAAATTCGTTGGCCACGTTTTCATTAAAAAATCATAAACCAACACCGACGCGTACGCACACAGCACGTGTACGCGTCCATGGGGTGATTCGCAGGTGCGCGCAAGCGCCAGGTGCGCGCAAGCGCCCATGGGCGATTTCAACTTCTTTGACTTTTCATGATTTCTCCACTTTGCATGCTTTCCTTCTTCATTCCCTTGATCCAATCTTTGCCTCCTAAACCTTAAATCACTTAACAAACATATCAAGGCATCTAATGGAATCAAGGAGAATTAGATTTAGCTATTTTAAGACCTAAAAAGCATGTTTTCACTCTTAAGCACAATTAAAGGAGAAGTTATAAAACCATGCTATTTCATCGAATAAATGTGGGTAAAAGGTTATAGAATCCCCTAAAATCAATACAAGATGAACCGTCAAAATGGGGTTTGTCAACCTCCCCACACTTAAACCAAGCATGTCCTCATGCTTAAACCAAGAGAAAGCAAAGGGATCAACACTTATTCAGTGAAAACTAACTAAATGCAATCTACCTATATGCAACTATCTACATGAATGCAATTGCTTGGTCAAAATAAATTAATTCCCAAGAAGCATATATAAGCACAAGGGCAAAAGGTATTAGCAAGTCTAATCCACAATCGAATTGAGTTATTAAATATTTTTACAAACTTGCATGAAAAGTGATGATTGTAGGTGGAAGCATGTAATTGAGCATCGAACCCTCACCGGATGTGTTTGCACTCTATTCGCTCAAGTGTTTAGGGTTGATTCTCTCAATTCTCTCCTAATCATGCTTTCTAAGATTTATTTTTCTTCTAACAATCAACAAATATTTCATGCATGCATACATATATCATGAGGTCTTTTCATAGGTTGTAATGGGGCTAGGGTCAAGGTAGGATGCATATATGGTTAAGTGAGCTTGGAATTTGAATCTTTGATAAGCTTAAACTTCCCACCTAGCCTATGACATCCTATACAAATTCAAAGCTAACCTAACTACCCATTTCTCACTTTTTCACATACTCATGCATTTCTTTTTCATTTCACAACACTTATGCGTTGATCTTTATTGAGCTTCACGTTGCTTTGGGGCATTTTGTCCCCTTTTTATTATTTTTCTTTTTTTTCTTTCTTTTTCTATTTTTTTCTTTTCCGTATTATTATTATTTTTTTCTTTTTTTTTTCTTTTCTTTTTCTTTTGTTTTTTCTCATTCTTTTCTTTCTTTCAAATTATATACAAAAACATCAATGTATAAGGTCTATACATTTCATCAATACATGAGCATGTACCCAATTTCCAATAATTTCAATAAAAATATAAAACTACCCTTTTATTCACCCAATGTCCCAATGTTCCCACACTTAAATGATACTCACACACACTAGCCTAAGCTAATCAAAGATCCAAATGAGGACATTTATTGTTTTTCTCTTTAAGGCTTGTAATGTGCTAAATTAAGAACAAGTGGGTTAAGCGTAGGCTCAAAATTGGTTACAATGGAGAGTAAAAGGTAGGCTATTTGGGTAAGTGAGCTAATGAAATGATGGCCTCAATCATATAAATGCATGAATACACAAAATAATGGACATAAAGAATCAAACAAATCAAAGATTACAATCATAGAAAGAGAATAATGCACACAAGAAGGAAAATAAGTGGTTATAAGATGTAACCACGCAATTAGGCTCAAATCTCACAAGCTTGTGTTCTTAGCTCAAAACATGATCCACAATATATATACTTCAAGCAAGCTTAATGAAAGGTTTTCACTCAAATCAATTGGTGCCCTATAGATAGAATTCTTGAAAAATTTCATTATTTTGACTAAGCTTATTGTGCATACATATGCAAAAATTAATAGAATGCAAGTAAAAATCCTAAAATCCTAAAATAAAATGCAAAAGTGTTGAGATTAGAAATTTGTCACCCAAAATCGCCGAACGGTCGGACGACGTCCCCACACTTAAAAGTTTGCACCGTCCTCGGTGCACGCAAAGGAGAGCAAGGTGGACGGGTTGCTACAATTGATGAGCTCCTTCAAAAGGTTGTGCGGATGACTTGTTTGTTGCCCCATTTAAAAGCTTTTCCTTTCTCCTCCGTATTGGTGGCCAACCCAAAAGGAAAGAAAGAAAGAAAATTAAGCCTCTAACAAAGATATCAAGGCAATTAGAACATAGGCGGGGGCTAATGCCAAATAAGAGTATGGTCCTCTACTACATGGTAGCTACAACATGTAGAGGAGGAAACAATGTAAGCTAGGGCATATCAATGATACTTGATGCAAGAGTAAAGTTAAAGCATGAAGAGTGTATTGAGCATCAAGTTCAAATGAGAAGAAGTGGGTCATGAAAGACAAGATGAGGTCATATCAATGCACAAGGACACAAGAGTCATACAAGATGAAGCATTGATTTAAAAGTTTCATCACCCAACAATATCAAACAAGTCAAGAAGCACCAAAATAATGCAAGGAATTCTCAACAATTGAGTGTAAGAATCCAACACCATTATTAAAATGACCTAAAAAAAACGAAAACATGCTACAAAAACTAAATGAAAATGGGAAGAGTAGAAGTATGCGAATGTGATAAGCAAAAGAAAATGGAAGGGGAGAAAAAAAACTCTTTTTTTTTTACCGACGCGTGCGCGTCATGAACGTTTACGCGTCGATGTGCATATTAGTTGAAGGACGCGTACGCGCCAGGTGCGCGCACGCGTGCATCGAGTTAGGCCGGAGGCATAATGTCGGCCCAAGTCTGGCACAACTCTCGGGTAAAAGTACCAGGAGTGTGGATCGTGCAATCGACGCGCGCGCGCACAGTGTGCGTGCGCGCGCATTGCGAATTTAAGATCATGTGCGCGTACGCGCCAGGTGCGCGCACGCGTGCATAGACTTGTGCCTTAGGCCCAAGGTTCGCACAGCGCAGGCCTAACTCTCGGGTTTTTTGGCTGGGGTAGAATTTTTTTACATCCACGCGTACGCGTACAGTGCGCGTCCGCGTGGGTGGTCGAAAAATGCTCAGGTGCGCGTACGCGTCATGTGCGCGCACGCGTGGATGGTGTTCTGTTTTTCAAAAATTTTTGCTATTTTTTTGCACCAATCCAAGCATTCCAAACCTCCAAGCTACTACCAAAACACCCTAAAACCTTATTCAACATACTATACTACTAACTAAACTCAATAAAATAATAAAAACAAGAAATTAAACTAATTCTACCAATAAAAGATAAAAATGAAAATGAGAATCTACCTACAATGGCAACTCAATTCACTTATTAACAAACTAAAAGAGTATGGAAAGAGTTTACCATGGTGGGGTGTCTCCCACCAAGCACTTTTATTTATTGTCCTTAAGTTGGACTTATGGGGAGCTTCTTATCAAGGTGGCTTGTGCTTGTATTCATCTTGGAACTCCCACCAATGCTTGGTTCTCCATTGTGCCCCAAGATTTCTCATAGATTGAGCCAAGTGTTGATGGAGTTCTTCACAAGCTTGGGGCTCCCAAAGTTGATCCTCTTCTTGTAATCCGGGATCCCACACTTTATCTTCACACCCATTTTGAAGTTGATCATCATTATTGGTCCACCCGGGTGGTGAGTAAGGTGAATTCTCTATGAAGTGGCCAACAATCCTCCTAGACCCATCTAGTTGAGCACTATTCCTACCTTTGTATTCGACTCTTGAAGTATCAACCAAAATGAGCCTTGATTTGCAACGCCAACCATGAAACATCTTTCGCTTACACTTCATCCCACAAAGCATCCTAAGTTGACCATCCGTTTCAAGCAAGCCATACTCAAGTGGGACAATAAAGCTAATAGAAATGAATTTTACCCACTCAAGTGAAGGAGTAGATGACAACCTAGGCAAAGATGCTTCCAACGATCTTGACAAAGCGTATTCCACTCCCATCCTTCTATTTCTAAGGACTTCCACCTCTTCACAAGATTTCTCTAATTCAAACATTTGTTCATTAATACTATCTAAGCCTTTTCCCTCAATCAAACTATAATTGGGAGGGTGAAAGAAGTTTACCTCCACAATATTTTCAAATGCACCGGGAGAAGGTTCTTCAAGTTCAAAGGATTCTCCACCATTAGGACTTGATGCTTGCTCTTCATTGCCATGGGAAGTCAATTCTTGCTCTATCCCATCCAAGTCTTCATATGGAATATGCCTTGGAAGGTGTGCACTTTCCTCCCTAGCATCAACTTCAATCATCTTGGAGGGGTTTTCTTCAATTCTATGTTCCCATGGAGGCTCCGCATCTCCTAAGTCTTCTACCGCTTCTTCCTTGTCTTCAACAATTAAAGCTCCCTCCAATTGTTCCAATACAAAGCAACTTCCCTCATTTCCCACCGGAGTTTCCAATCTCTCCTTCATGCTATGTTCTTCATGTGATTCTCCACATGTAGCCATGGGAGTTCCTTGAGTGTTCAAGCATTGGGATGCTAATTGATTTGTTACCGCATCTAAGGCGGCCATGAAATTTTGCACATCCCTTTTCATTTCTTCTTGCCCTTGAACAAGAGCACCAAGGGTTTCATCCATTAGAGATTGGGGTGGTTGGAAGGATTCATCATTTTGGGGGAAGGGTTCATAGTAGAAAGGTGGTTCTTCTTGGTAGAGTTGTGGTGGTTCAATGTTTTCCATTCTTTCCACTTGTTGCACAACACACTCCATGGTTGCTTGAAATTGATCCAATGCTTCCTTGAGATGATCCCTTGACTCTTGTTCCTCTTGGATAATATGATTAGGATCATGTGGCTCTTGGATCAATGGATATGAGTATTCTTCCATGTGAGGTTGTGGTGGAAAGTAGTATTCATCTTGTGGTTGAAAATTTTCGTATATTGGAGGTGGTTCATCTTGGTAATAATGTGGAGGAGGTGGCTCTTGAAAATATTGACGTTGGAATGGTGGTAGCTCTATGTGTGGTTCATATGGTTCATATGGTTGTTGGTAGGATGGATATGGGTTAGGGTCATATGAAGGTGGTTGGTAAGAAGGGGCTTGTGAGTATAGTTGAGAGTTATGTTGAGGATATGGTTCATAGGCATATGGTGGTGGTTCTTGAAAGTCACAAGGTGATTCACCATAGCCATTGGATTGGTATGCATCATAGAATGGCTCTTCTTCATAGGGCATTAGTGGAGGTTGTTGCCATGAGGATTGATCATAAGCATATGGCTCCTCCCACCTTTGATTGTCCCATCTTTGATACATTTCTTCATTGTAATTTCCACTTCCTACAACATAGTTGTAATCACACTCATAGCCAAAATGAGAATTCATAATGGAAAGAGAAGATAAAAACAAAAAAATATAGTAACAAATAAAGAGAACAAACTAAAAACTAACAAAGAAGCAAAAAGCAAACATATTCACAATATTCACAAATATACAATAACCAATAACACAACACCATTGCAATTCCCCGGCAACGGCGCCATTTTGATGATTGGATTTTTGACGGTTTAGAATTCACAAATGAATTCTCGTTGCAAGTATAGTTTCTAAACCAATCACTAATCCTTTCATACAAAAAGTTGTTTGTCACTAAAACAACCCTAAAATTTATAAACCGAAGTATTCAAACCTCGGGTCGTTCTCCCTAGGAATTACAATAAAGTGTCTTGTTATTGGTTTGAGTTGTTTTGGGGTTTTTGAGATTTTAGACAAGAAATATAAATGGCAAAAGAAATAAACTAACAACTAACAAAGCTCTTGGCAAGATATGAGAACTAGAAGTCCTATCCTAGTTATCCTTCTCAATTGTGATGAGAATTGTTCATTGCTCCCACTTAGTTAACCTCTAACCATGGAGGAAAGTCAAGTGGATGAATCAATTTGATTCCTCAAGTCCTAATCAACTCCTAAAGGAAAGACTAGCTTTAGAGGCATTCAAATCAATTAGCAACTTCTAATTATCAATCAACAAAAGAATTAGATAACTCAAGAGTCACTAATTACTCTACCTAGGCCAAGAGGAACAAAAGCTACACTAAAATCCAACCAAGCATTTCATCAAACACTTGGAAGGCACAAAAGAAAAGCATAGTAAATTGACAACAAGACTGAAATCTAACAACAATTATTGAAAGGAATTAACAACTAACAAAGCAAAAGGAACACAATTATTATGATTTACCTTGAATTGAATTGAAAGAGAAAGGAAGGAACAAAAGTAGATCTACAACAAAATGCAAGAACAATCATAAAGGAAATTACAACAAAAGAATAGAGGAAGATGAATGTAACAACTAGAAATTAAGAGAATAGAAGTAGAAGAAGATGAATCTAAAATCTAGATCTAAGAACTAAACCTAATCCTAATTCTAGAGAGAAGTGAGAGCTTCTCTCTCTAGAAACTACCTCTAAACTAATCCTAATGTGTGTGTAATGAATGGAATCCCCTTTGCTCTTCAATCTTTGGCTTTAAATAGCATCTTTGGCGCCAAAGTTGGTTAGGATTGGGCCCCACAACCCTTCAGAATTCGTTGGCCACGTTTTCATTAAAAAATCATAAACCAATACCGACGCGTACGCACACAGCACGCGTACGCGTCCATGGGGTGATTCGCAGGTGCGCGCAAGCGCCAGGTGCGCGTGCGCGTCCATGGGCGATTTCAACTTCTTTGACTTTTCATGATTTCTCCACTTTGCATGCTTTCCTTCTTCATTCCCTTGATCCAATCTTTGCCTCCTAAACCTTAAATCACTTAACAAACATATCAAGGCATCTAATGGAATCAAGGAGAATTAGATTTAGCTATTTTAAGACCTAAAAAGCATGTTTTCACTCTTAAGCACAATTAAAGGAGAAGTTATAAAACCATGCTATTTCATCGAATAAATGTGGGTAAAAGGTTATAGAATCCCCTAAAATCAATACAAGATGAACCGTCAAAATGGGGTTTGTCAACCACCATTCACCTTCATATGACCATAACCCATATCCACTATACCAACCACCATATGAACCATACCTAAAGCCACCATATTTCCAACACCAATACTCCCAAGAACCACCATTTTCTTATACACCACCTCAAGACTTTCACCAATTTGAACCACCGTCCAACTATGACACTCTTCCTCCAAACAACGAACTCTCTCTTCCACCACCTCCTTTAATGGATGAAGCTTTCCATGCCTTCATGCTAGAACAACGAAGAGATATTTGCTCTTATATCCAAAGGCAAGAAGAGAGGTAAAAGGAGCTAAAGAAGCTAGAAGACATGGTTGCTACCATGGCAGAAGCCTTGACAACATGGCCTCCCACCTAAGCTTATACGATCAAGGCACTCCCATTATTGAATGTGGAGAAACAACCAAAGAGCATAGTGAGGGACTGAACTTAAAGCTTCAAGGTGAAGAAGAGAAGTTAAAACAATAAGTGCAACAAGGGGAGGAAGTAGAGATAATTGGACCAAAGGAAGTGGTTGAAGATTTAGGAGATGTTGAATGCAAAGAGGAATCACAAGTTGAAGAGCCTTCTTCCATGGAGTGTGAAATTAGTGTTAAGGAGGATAGTGCACAACCTCCAAGGCATAATGTGATTGAAGAAATGGAAGAAATGGGGCAAGTACCAAGTTCCTCTATCTATGATGATTTCGCATTAACATATGATCCTTTTGAGTTTGATGAATCCTTCCCTATTAAACTTGGAATTGATGTTGAGGTAGATTTCACTCAACCTCTAAGATATGATTTGAGTGATGGGGAAGAGCTAGAGGCTATTGGTGAAGAAGAATGTGAACTTGAGGAAGTTTGGCAAGAGGTAGAGCTTGAAGAACTTTGTCAAGTGGTAGAAGCCCTAGAAGAGAATAGACGGGAGTTGAATTTGCTTTATCAAGATCATTGGGAACTTCTCTACCTAAGTCGCCATCCAATCTTTCATTTGAGTGGGTAAAGCTCATTACTTTTAGCTTTATTATCCCACTTGAATTTGGTTTGCTTGAGACAGATGGCCAACTTAGGGCGCTTTGCGGAATTAAGTGTAAGAGAATGATATTTAGTTGTTGGCGTTGTAAATATAGGCTTATTATGGTTGGAAGCTCAAAATTGAGGAGCAAGGGTTGGACTAGTTTTCAAATAGATGAGTATAGGAGGATAGTTTAGTGCCCTAGTAAGAATTCGGCTTTCCTACCACCCGGAAGGAACAATGATTATCAATTAGAAGACGGGTGTGAATATAAGATATGGATCCCGGATCACAACAAAAAGACCAATTTTGGGAGCTCATATCTTGAGAAGAACTTCACCCAAGCTTGGTGAAGTCAGTTGGAAATTCTGACAACTGTTTGAGGAGCAAGCATCCTTGGGAGTTCAAAGATGATTACAAGCACAAGCTACGATGACAAGGAGCCTTCCAAATGTCCAACTTAAGGACAATAAATAAAAGTACTAGGTGGGAGACACCCCCACCATGGTAAACTCCTTCCATTCTCTTGTAGATATAATCAATGGATGAATTAAGTTGCCATTGTAGGTAGTTTTTCTTATTTTCTATACCCTTGTACATATTGTTTTGATTGATAGGTTTCTTGTTAAATTCATGTTTTAATTAGGATAGTTGTTTTGAATTGCATTTTGCTTGAAGTGCAAGTTTTGGTTATTTTGTCTTTGAAAAATTTTCAAAAAAAAAAACTAAAAGATTTTTGCTAAATTTGAATTTTGGTTGCTTTAGAGTGTTTATAGGATAGGAGAGTGTTAAATTCTATTTTTAGGCTTCTTAAAAAAAAAGGGCGCGTCACACGTGAGCGTGGCCAATGCGCACGCGTCGTGTGCATGTTGGGACTCCTGGTACAAAAACCAGAGAGTTGCGTTGGAGTGGTGCTGTTTTTGTACAAATAGCACAATTCAGCCCCACGCGTACGCGTGGGTGACGCGTACGTATCCCATCTCTTTTTTGAATTTCACGCGTTCGCGTGGTCAACGCTTACGCGTCGCTTGCCCCTCTTTCTTATCGCGTGCACGCATCGCTCGTACGCGTGCGTCGCTTTCGCGACCTGTTTTCCCCTGTTCCTTTTCTCTTCTCTCCTTCTTTCTTTCTCCTTCTTCTCTCTTCCCTTCTCCCATTTCTTTTCTTCCCTTTCTTCTCTTCTCTTCTCTTCTCACCTTTCTCATCATTTCTTTCTTACTTCTCTTTATTTCTTCTTCTCCCTCTTTCTAAATTTTCACTTCTTATTTTTTTCATCTTTCATTTTTTTTGTTTATTGCATTCGTATACTCTTATTCATTGCATTTTAATTTTGATTTTGTAGCTTGTTCTTATTTTCTTTTCTAAGTTTTTTATTTTAATATTGGTGTTGAATTCTCCTACTCAATTATTGAGACTTTCTTGGTTAGTTTTGGTGTTTCTTGACTTGTTTGATATTGATGGGTGATGAAATTTCTAAGTCAATGCTTAACCTTTGATGATTCTTGCATCCTTTGTGCATTGATATGGACTTGCATTTCTTTCATGACCCACTCTTTCTTGTTTGAACTTGATGCTCAACATGCTCTTCATGTCATTTACTTATACTTTGACTTTACTCTTGCATCAAGTATTAGTTGATGTGCCTTAGCTCATACTGTTTTCTCATTTACATGTTGTAGCTACCATGTTGTTGAGAACCGTACCCGACTCTTATTTGTCATTATCCCTACCCATATTCTATTTGTTTTGATATCTTTGCTCGTAGGCTTATTCTTCTTCCTTTTTCTCTCTTTTTAGGCTGGCCACCGAGAGGAAAATGGAAAAGCTTTCACATGGAGCAACAAGTAAGTCCCTCCGTACAATCCTTTGAAGGAGCTCATCAGTTGTAGCAACCCATCCACCTTGCTCTTCTTTGCATGTACCGAGGACGGTGCAATCTTCAAGTGTGGGGAGGTCGTCCGACCGACTTCCATGGGTAACAATTTCTTTTTCTAACACCAATTCTTAATTTCCTTTGTTAGTTAGTTGTTGCATTGCATGATAGATTGCATGATAGTTAGAATTTGTACATATTCTACCCATTTTTATGTTAGGACTACTTGGTTGAAATGATGATTTTCCTTCCAATAAAACTGTTTTAGGGCACCCTACCAATTTGAATTAAAAACAAATTTTTTGTGTGAACTTGCTTGAAGAAATTAATTTTGGAACATGATTTTTGAGCTAAGAACACATAAGCATGTGAGTTTTGAGCCCAATTATATGGTTACATCATATAACCACTTATTTCCATTCTTGTGTGTATTATTCTCTTTCTATGATTGCAATTTTTGATTTGTTTGATTTTATATGTCCATTATTTTGTGTATGAATGCGTTTATATGATTGAGGCCGTCATTTCAATAGCTCACTTATCCAAATAGCGTTACCTTTTATCCACCTTTGTTAGCCAATTTTGAGCCTATGCTAACCCCCTTTTGTTCTTAATTTTAGCACATCACTACCCCTAAGTGAAAAAATAATAAATATCCTTAATTTGGATCTTTGATTAGCTTAGGCTAGTGAGAGTGTGTGTCATTCAAGGGTGGGAAAAATTGGGAACATTGGGTGAAATAAAAGTGGGTGTTTCTATATTTTTGTTGAAGACCTTGGGAATTGGGTACATACTCATGCATTAAATATTTTAAATCATATGCATTGATATGTTTGTATATATTTTAGTTTGAAAAAAAGAAAAAAAAATAAAAAGAAAAAAATATAGAAAAAGAAAAAGAAAGAAAAAGAAAGCAATAAGAAGGGAACAAAAATGTCCCCAAAGTAAAGTAATAATAACAATGCATATAGAATGTGAATTAAAGAGAATGCATGAGTATGTGAAAAAGTGGGAATCATGGATAGCTAGGTGGTGTATTAGAATTGTATAGGTTGTTATATGTGTTTGGTGAGAGCCCAGGTTAGTCAATGATGCAAATTTCAAGCTCACTTAGCCATATAGATATCCTTACCTTTACCCTAACCCCATTACAACCTATGAATAAGTCCTCATGATAAATGTATGCATACATTGAATAATTGTTGATTGTTAGATGAAAAACAAATCTTGGAAAGCATGATTAGAAGAGAATTGAGTGAATCAACCCTATACACTTGAGCGACTAGAGTATATACACTTTCGGTGAGGGTTCGATGCTCAATTTCTTGTTCCCTGCTTTCACGATCTGTCTTCTTACAAGTCTACTTGAACTTCATTTTGATATTTGAATTGGTGGGATTCATGAATCATCATACTACATTAGCTCTACACGTTCATATATGTTCTTGGAGACTGATTTACTTTTGACCAAGTAGGTAGAAGCATTATGCATTTAGTTGTGTAAAAACTGAGCTTAATTACCCGTTTAATTAAGTAATTATATTGGCCAAACTAGGTTCCGAAAAGTTGGGGGTGAGAATTTGAGGATTTAAATATGAGTTTTCTGTGAAAAACTGTGAAAAATTGCGAACCGACAGATGAATCGGTTCAAGTCTGCCTGGTGATGCGCGAGAAAAGGTGAAAACAGTAAAAAAACCTTAGAAAAATGTTAAAAATGGAAAACCGGGCATTAATTTTAAAGGTTTGGCCCGAAGTTGGGCCAAACGGGCTAAAAACGCTAACGGGTTGGACTGGGCCCAAGTTGGGCCCAAGCCCAACATATATAAAGGTTCATTTAATGAACCCATGCAGCAACAAGACAATTAAAACACACACCACCAGCTGAGAAGAGAAGGAGAAGAGAGACTCCATTAACAGTATTCACATAGAGCTTTCCAAGCTCATATCTTGAGCTATAGAGCTCCGATCACTACACCGTTTGCGGCTACGTGTTCCTTGTGAAGAGCTCTACAAAACCCACTTAAGAAACTGGTAAGGAAAGCTCGAATCCCTCTCAGTTCTTGTCTTCAAAATTTCAAGTTTTTAGGGCTTTGGATTAAGTGAGTTTTTGTGATTTTGGGTGTTTAGGTTCACTCTAATCCTTGCTTAGCATTGAATTTTGGCTACCAAAACTGTTGGACAAGGTAAGAGACATTGAACCCTTGTGAGATTATGTTTATATTGAGCCCTAGGTTGATTTGTGATGGTTTATGCATATATAACTTGATTATTGTGAGTTTGGAGGCCTTTGGTGATTGTTGGTGGCTTGGTTTGTGTTGGAAAGCTTGTTGGTGATAATTATTGTGCTCAATTTGGGTTAAGGACATATTGGTAATCGGACAAGGTATGGTTTCAGTTTTTTCTACGTATTATATAATATTCATGGACACTTAGGCTAATGACCAATAGGATAGGATTGGATTTAAATGGTTGTTGAGTTGTTGAATGATGGTATGTGATGATTTATGATGAATTGATGATTGTTGAATTTGATTATGATGATTGACGAGAGGACTTTTGCCGGTAAAGAATTTCACAAAAATAATCATGTTGTAAGTAAAGTTTCTAAACCAACAGAGAATCCTATTGTACAAAAACTTGTTTGTCACTAAAGCAAACCCAATAAAATTTATAACCGAAGTATTCAAACCTCGAGTCGTCTCTCAAGAAATTGCATGGAGGTATGATTAATTATTGGTTATGAAAAAGTATCTTTTGGGTTTTTTGAAAGGTTTGAACAAGGAATTTAGATGGCAAGAAAATAAATTAATAACTAGAAAAACTCTTGGCAAGGTATGTGATGAGCGGATAATTTATACGCTTTTTGGCATTGTTTTTAGGTAGTTTCTAGTATGTTTTATTTACTTTTTTAGTATATTTTTATTAGTTTTTATGCAAAAGTCACATTTCTGAATTTTACTATGAGTTTGTGTGTTTTTCTGTGATTTCAGGTATTTTCTGGCTGAAATTGAGGGACCTGAGCAAAAATCTGATTCAGAGGCTGAGAAAGGACTGTAGATGCTGTTGGATTCTGAACTCCCTGCACTAGAAATGGATTTTATGGAGCTACAGAAACTCAATTGGCACGCTCTCAAGTGCGTTGGAAAGTAGACATCTTGGGCTTTCCAGCAATGTATAATAATTCATATTTTGCTCGATATTTGATGGCCCAAACTGGCGTCCAAACGCCCATTAGAGACCCTTTTCTGGCGTAAAACGCCAGAACTAGCACCAACGCTAGAGTTAAACACCCAAACTAGCACCAAAACTGGTGTTTGAACTCCAAGAAGAGCCTATGTACGTGAAAGCTTCAATGCTCAGACCAAACACACACCAAGTGAGCCCCGGAAGTGGATTTCTGCACTATCTACTCATTTTTTGTAAACCTAGTTTACTAGTTTAGTATAATTAGCACTTTTTACTATTTTATTCACGTCCTTGGACCACTTTTCAATCCTTTGAGCAGGTCTTTGACCTTTTGGGAGTTCTTTGAACCCTTTTGGGAGGCTGGCTATTCGGCCATACCTAGACCTTTTGTTCTTATGTATTTTCAACGGTAGAGTTTCTACACCTCATAGATTAAGGTGAGGAGCTCTGCTGTTCCTCGAGTATTAATGTAAGTATTATTGTTTTTCTATTCAACTCACGCCTACTTCTCCTCCAAGATATACTCTTGTACTTAATTCAGTTAAGTCAGAATGAAGGGGTGACCCATGACAATCACTCAATCTTCGTTACTCGCTTAGCCAAGATCCGCGTGCCTGACAACACAAAGCGGTCTACATGATGTTTGGTGGACAAAATTGTGATCATCATTATATGTTTCTTGGATTTTGAATGAATATACCCTTAGGGCACTGTTTATTTTCTTTACTTGAATTCACAACTCCGTTCAACTAACCAGCAAGTGTACTGGGTCGTCCAAGTAATAACCTTACGTGAGTAAGGGTCGAATCCACAGAGATTGTTGGTATGAAGCAAGCTATGGTTACCTTGCAAATCTCAGTTAGGCGGATTAAACATTGATTTATGGGTTTCGAAAATAGAAAGAAATAAATAATAAAAAGGATAGAAATACTTATGTAGATTCATTGGTAGGAATTTCAGATAAGCGGAATGGAGGTGCTGTAGAGCTCACGGACGCCTGCTCTCCTATTCCTTCTACTCAATCCTTCTTACTCCTTTCCATGGCAAGCTGTATGTAGGGCATCACCGTTGTCAGTGGCTACATCCCATCCTCGCAGTGAAAGCTAATGCTCACGCACTCTGTCACAGTACGGCCAATCACCGGTTGGTTCCCTCCCCTACTGGAATAGAATCCATTGATTCTTTTGCGTTGTCACTACGCCTAGCAGGTTACAGGTTTGAAGCACGTCACAGTCATTCATTACCGGAATCCTACTCGGACACCACAGACAAGGTAGACTTTCCGGATTCCCAGGATCCTACTCGGAACACCACAGACAAGGTTGGACTTTCCGGATCCTCATAAATGCCGCCATCTATCTAACTTATACCACGAAGATTCTGTTGGGGAATCTAAGAGATACACATTCAAGCTTGTGTTGCATGTAGAACGGAAGTGGTTGTCAATCACGCGCACTCATAAGTGAGAATGATAATGAGGGTTATCTAACTCATCACATTCATCATGTTCTTGGGTACGAATGAATATCTTGGAATAAGAATAAGAGAGATTTGAATAAAAGAAAGTAGAATTTCATTAATACTTGAGGTACAGCAGAGCTCCACACCCTTAATCTATGGTGTGCAGAAACTCCACCGTTGAAAATACATAAGCATAAGGTTCAGGCATGGCCGAATGGCCAGCCCCCAAAACGTGATCAATGATCTCCTAAGATGAAGAATAATACGAAACTGAGACCAAAGATGTCTAATACAATAGTTAAATGTCCTATATATACTAGACTAGCTACTAGGGTTTACATGAGTAAGTAATTGATGCTTAAATCCACTTCCGGGGCCCACTTGGTGTATGTTTGGGCTGAGCTTGATCAATCCACGAGCTAAGGCATTTCTTGGCGTTGAACTTTGAGTTATGACGTGTTTTGGGCGTTCAACTCCGGATCATGACGTTTTTCTAGCGTTTAACTCCAGACAGCAGCATGAACTTGGCGTTTAACGCCAAGTTACGTCGTCATTCTTCGAATAAAGTATGGACTATTATATATTGCTGGAAAGCCCTGGATGTCTACTTTCCAACGCCGTTGAGAGCGCGCCAATTGGAGTTCTGTAGCTCCAGAAAATCCATTTCGAGTGCAGGGAGGTCAGAATCCAACAGCATCAGCAGTCCTTTTGTCAGCCTTTTTCAGAGTTTTGCTCAAATCCCTCAATTTCAGTCAGAATTTACCTGAAATCACAGAAAAACACACAAACTCATAGTAAAGTCCAGAAATGTGAATTTAACATAAAAACTAATGAAAACATCCCTAAAAGTAGCTTAAACTTATTAAAAACTATGTAAAAACTATGCCAAAAAGCGTATAAATTATCCGCTCATCACAACACCAAACTTAAATTGTTGCTTGTCCCCAAGCAACTGAAAATCAAATAGGATAAAAAGAAGAGAATATACTATAAAGTCCAAAATATCAATGAATATTAATTTAATTACATGAGCGGGACTTGTAGCTTTTTGCTTCTGAACAGTTTTGGCATCTCACTTTTTCCTTTGTAGTTTAGAATGATTGGCTTCTCTAGGAACTTAGAATTTCGGATAGTGTTATTGACTTTCTTAGTTAAGCATGTTGATTCTTGAACACAACTACTTTTGAGTCTTGGCTGTGGCCCTAAGCATTTTGTCTTCCAGTATTTCCACCGGATACACAAATGCCACAGACACATAACTGGGTGAACCTTTTCAGATTGTGACTCAGCTTTGCTAGAGTCCCCAGTTAGTGGTGTCCAGAGCTCTTAAGCACACTCTTTAGCTTTAGATCACGACTTTAACCATTCAGTCTCAAGCTTTTCACTTGGACCTTCATGACACAAGCACATGGTTAGGGACAGCTTGATTTAGCCGCTTAGGCCTGGATTTAATTTCCTTGGGCCCTCCTATCCATTGATGCTCAAAGCCTTGGATCCTTGCTTTAAAATTTTCGCCATTTTTTTTTTCACTGCTTTTTCTTGCTTCAAGAATCAATTTCATGATGTTTTTCAGATCATCAATAACATTTCTCTTTGTTCCTCATTCTTTCAAGAACCAACAATTTTAACACTCATAAACAACAAGATCAAAAGACATATGCACTGTTCATTCATTCATTCAGAAAACAAAAATTATTGTCACCACATCAATATAATTAAATCAAATTCAATAATAATTTCGAAAATTATGTACTTCTTGTTCTTTTGAATTAAAACATTTTTCTTTTTAAGAAAGGTGAAGGACTAATGGAATTTATTCATAGCTTTAAGGCATGGTTACATACTAATGATCATGAAATGAAGACACAAAACATAGATAAACACAATAATTAAAAACCGAAAACAGAAAGAAATAAAGAACAAGGAATGAGTCCACCTCTAGTGGCGTCTTCTTCTTGAAGGACCAATGATGTTCTTCAACTCTTCTATGTCCCTTCCTTGCCTTTGTTGCTCCTCCCTCATTGCTCTTTGATCTTCTCTTATTTCTTGGAGAATGATGGAGTGCTCATGATGTTCCACCCTTAATTGTTCCACATTATGGCTCAAATCTTCTAAGGAGGTGTTAAGTTGCTCCCAATAGTTGTTGGGAGGAAAGTGCATTCCTTGAGGCATTTGTTGATGGTGAACTTCCTCATGTTCTCCTTGAGGGCCGTGAGGAATTTCTCTTGTTTGCTCCATCTTTTTCTTGGTGATGGGCTTGTCTTCTTCAATGGAGACATCTCCTTCTATGATAACTCCAGCTGAGTAACATAGATGGCATATAAGGTGAGGGAAGGCTAGCCGTGCCATGTATGAAGGCTTGTTAGCTATTTTGTAGAGTTCATTGGAGATGACTTCATGAACTTCCACCTCCTCTCCAATCATGATGCTATGAACCATGATGGCCCGATCCACAGTAACTTCAGATCGGTTGCTTGTAGGGATGATGGATCTTTGAATGAACTCCAACCATCCTCTAGCTACAGGCTTGAGGTCCAGTCTTCTTAGTTGGACTGGCTTGCCTTTGGAGTCTACTCTCCATTGGGCGCCTTCCACACATATGTCCATAAGGACTTGGTCCAACCTTTGATTAAAGTTGACCCTTCTTGTGTAGGGGCGTTTATCACCTTGCATCATGGGTAAATGAAACGCCAACCTCACATTTTCCGGACTAAAATCCAAGTATTTCCCCCTAACCATTGTGAGATAATTCTTTGGGCTTGGGTTCATACTTTGGTCATGGTTCCTAGTGATCCATGCATTGGCATAGAACTCTTGAACCATCAATAATCCGACTTGTTGCATGGGGTTGGTTATGACTTCCCACCCTCTTCTTTGAATTTCATGTCGGATTTCCGGATACTCATTCTTTTTGAGCTTGAAAGGGACCTCAGGGATCACTTTCTTCTTTGCCACAACATCATAGAAGTGGTCTTGATGGCTCTTGGAGATGAATCTCTCCTTCTCCCATGACTCGGAGGAAGAAGCTTTTGCTTTCCCTTTTCCTTTTCTTGAGGAAACTCCGGTCTTAGGTGCCATTGATGGTGAATGAAAATCAAAAAGCTTAGGCTTTTTACCACACCAAACTTAAAATTTTGCTCGTCCTCGAGCAAGAAAAGAAAAGAAGAGTAGAAGAAGAAGAAGAAAATATGGTAGAGAGGGAGAAGAGAGGGTTCGGCTATGTGGGAGAATGTGGGTTTGTGTTGTGTGAAAATGTAAAAGAAAAGAAGGGTATTTATAGGGAGTGGGGAGGGAGGGAGTTCGGCCATTTTGGGTGGGAATGGGTGGGAATTGAATTTGAATTTTATGAAGGTAGGTGGGGTTTATGGGGAAGAGGAATTGAGGTGATTGATGAAGAAGATGTTGGGAATTGTGACATGGGGAATCACATCACAAAAACTAGGATTGGGAAGTAAGGTGGGAATATGTTAGGTGGGGATCCTGTGGGGTCCACAGATCCTGTAGTGGGGATCCTGTGGGGTCCACAGATCCTGAGGTGAAAAGAAATACCATTCCTTCACCCTATAGGCATGTAACACGCCTCCATGCATCATCCTGGCGTTCAAACGCCCATATGTGCACGTTCTGGGCGTTAAACGCCCATGTGATGCTTGTTTCTGGCGTTGAACGCCAGTTTCAAGCTTGTTTCTGGCGTTCAGCGCCAGATTGTCCTCTGTGTGCGCATCCTGGCGTTAAACGCCAGGATGTAGCTTGTTTTGGGCGTTCAGTGCCAGAAAGATGCTCTGTTCTGGCGTTGAACGCCGGCCAGATGCTCCTTCTGGGCGTTGAACGCCAGCCCGTGCGTCCTCCAGGGTAAAAAATTTTTTTCTTCTGTTTTTGACTCTGTTTTTAATTTTTTTGATTTTTTTCGTGACTCCTCATGATCATGTACCTAATTAAACACAAAAATAGCAAAGAAACAAAATAAAATAAAATTAGATAAATAAAATTGGGTTGCCTCCCAACAAGCGCTTCTTTAATGTCAGTAGCTTGACAGTGGCTCTCATGGAGCCACAAGGTGATCAGGTCAACTTAAGTGTGATATTCCCAACACCAAACTTAGAGTTTGGATATGGGGTTTGAACACCAAACTTAGAGTTTGGTTGTGGCCTCACAACACCAAACTTAGAGTTTGACTGTGTGGGCTCTTCTTGACTCTAAACTGAGAGAAGCTCTTCATGCTTACTCTCTTTTGTCACAGAGGGATGGCCATGTGCCTGAAACACAAGGTAGTCCCCATTCAATTGAAGGACTAACTCACTTCTGTTGACATCTATCACAGCTCCTGCTGTGGCTAGGAAAGGTCTTCCTAGGATGATGCATTCATCATCTTCCTTCCTAGTGTCTAGGATTAAGAAATCAGTGGGGATGTAAAGGCCTTCAACCCTTACTAGCACGTCCTCCACTACTCCATAAGCTTGTCTTATGGACTTATCTGCCAATTGTAATGAGAACAAGGCAGGTTGTACCTCAATGATTCCCAGCTTCTCCTTTACAGAGAGTGGCATAAGATTTATCCCTGACCCAAGGTCACATAGAGCTTTTTCAAAGCTCATGGTGCCAATGGTGCAAGGTATTAAGAACTTGCCAGGATCTTGTTTCTTTTGAGGTAGAGTTCTCTGAATCCAAGTATCTAGTTCACTAATGAGCAAGGGAGGTTCACTTTCCCAAGTCTCATTACCAAACAGCTTGGCATTCAACTTCATGATAGCTCCTAAGTATTGAGCAACTTGCTCTCCAGTCACATCTTCATTCTCTTCAGAGGATGAATATTCTTCAGAGCTCATGAATGACAGAAGGAGATTTAAAGGAATCTCTATGGTCTCTAGATGAGCCTCAGATTCCTCAGGATCCTTAATAGGAAACTCCTTCTTGCTTGAGGGACGTCCCAGGAGGTCTTCCTCACTAGGATTTTCGTCCTCCTCCTCCCTTGTGCATTCGGCCACTTTGATTAAATTAATGGCCTTGCACTCTCCTTTTGGATTCTCTTCTCTATTACTTGGGAGAGTACTGGGAGGAGTGTTAATGACTTTCTTACTCAGCTGGCCCACTTGTGCCTCCAGATTTCTAATAGAGGATCTTGTTTCATTCATGAAACTAAAAGTGGCCTTTGACAGATCAGAGACTATATTTGCTAAATTAGAATTGTTTTGTTCAGAATTCTCTGTCTGTTGCTGAGAAGATGATGGATATGGCTTACTATTATTCAGCCTGTTGCGTCCACCATTGTTAAAACCTTGTTGAGGTTTTTGTTGATCCTTCCATGAGAAATTTGGATGATTTCTCCATGATGAGTTATAGGTGTTTCCGTAAGGTTCACCTAAGTAATTAACCTCTGCCATGGCAGGGTTTTCAGGATCATAAGCTTCTTCAGAAGCTGCCTCTCTAGTACTGTTGGATGCATGTTGCAATCCATTCAGATTTTGAGAGATCATGTTGACCTGTTGAGTCAACACTTTGTTCTGAGCCAATATGGCATTCAGAGTATCAATTTCAAGAACTCCTTTCTTCTGAGGTACCCCATTATTCACGGAATTCCTCTCAGAGGTGTACATGAACTGGTTGTTTGCAACCATGTCAATGAGTTCCTGAGCCTCTTCAGGCGTTTTCTTCAGGTGAATAGATCCACCTGCAGAATGATCCAATGACATTTTCGAAAATTCAGAGAGACCATAATAGAATATATCTAGTATGGTCCATTCTGAAAACATGTCAGATGGACATCTTTTGGTCAGCTGCTTGTATCTTTCCCAAGCTTCATAGAGGGATTCACCATCTTTTTGTTTGAAGGTTTGAACATCCACTCTCAGCTTGCTCAGCTTTTGAGGAGGAAAGAATTTGTCCAAAAAGGCAGTGACCAGCTTATCCCATGAGTCCAGGCTATCCTTGGGTTGTGAATCCAACCATACTCTAGCTCTGTCTCTTATAGCAAAAGGGAAAAGCATGAGTCTGTAGACTTCAGGATCAACTCCATTCGTCTTTACAGTCTTACAGATCTGCAAGAACTCAGTTAAAAACTGATAAGGATCTTCAGATGGAAGTCCATAAAACTTGCAGTTTTGTTGCATTAAAGCAACTAGTTGAGGCTTAAGCTCAAAGTTATTGGCTACAATGGCAGGAATGGAGATGCTTCTTCCATCAAACTTGGACGTTGGCTTTGTGAAGTCACCAAGCATTCTCCTTGCATTATTATTATTATTTTCTTCTGCCATCTCTTTCTCTTGTTCGAAAATTTCAAGAAGGTCTCTTCTGGATTGTTGTAATTTAGCTTCTCTTAATTTTCTCTTCAGAGTCCTTTCAGGTTCTGGATCAACTTCAACAAGAGTGCCTTTATCCTTGTTCCTGCTCATATGAAAGAGAAGAAAACAAGAAAAGAAAGAGGAATCCTCTATGTCACAGTATAGAGATTCCTTTATGTTAGTAGAAAAAGAAAGGGGGTAGAAGAAGAGTGGAAAAAAGAAACACAACTGTGAGGATGGCAGAGATGTGAGATGAGACGTTAGGATATGAATGAAGAGAGGTGAAGAGAAGTGTTAGTAATTTAAATAATTAAATAGAAGAAGAAAAGAGGAGGGAGATTTCGAAAATAATTTTGAAAAAGAAGTTAGTGATTTTCGAAAATTAAAGATAATAGTAATTAAAAATAAAATTTGAAACAATTAGTTAATTAAAAAGAATTTTCGAAAAAGAGAGAGATATTTTCGAAAATAGAAGAGAGAGAAGTAGTTAGGTGGTTTTGAAAAAGATAAGAAACAAACAAAAAGTTAGTTAGTTGATTGAAAAAGATTTGAAATCAAAATTTTAAAAAGATAAGAAGATAGGAAGTTAGATAAGATATTTTAAAATCAATTTTTGAAAAAGATAAAGTTTTTGAAAAAGATAAATTAAAAAGATAAAAAGATTTTTAAGAAAAAGATTATTTTGAAAAAGATTTAATTTTTAAAATGACTTAACTAACAAGAAACTACAAGATAAGATTCTAGAATTTAAAGATTGAACCTTTCTTAACAAGAAAGTAACAAACTTCAAATTTTTGAATCAATCACATTAATTGTTAGTGTAATTTCGAAAATTAGATAAAAAGATAAGAAAAAGATTTTGAAAATATTTTGAAAAAGATTTTTGAAATTTTTCGAAAAATATAAAGAAAATGAAAAAAAATATAATTTTTGAAAAAGATTTTACAAAGATAAGATTTTTTTTTAAAATTGAAATTTTGACTTGACTTGTAAGAAACAACTAATTTTGAAAATTTTTGACCAAGTCAACCCAAAATTTCGAAAATTTGGAGGGAAATAAGGAAAATATATTTTTTTTGATTTTTGAATTTTTAAAGATGAGAGAGAAAAACAACAAAAAGACTTAATGCATGAAATTTTTAGATCAAAACAATGAATGCATGCAAGAATGCTATGAATGTCAAGATGAACACCAAGAACACTTTGAAGATCATGATGAACATCAAGAACATAATTTTGAAAAATTTTGATGCAAAGACAACATGCAAGACACCAAACTTAAAAATCTTTAATGCATGGAAAATATGAATGCAAAAATGCACATGAAAAACAAGAAACATCATAAAATAAGAAATCATCAAGATCAACAAGAGGACTTATCACGAACAACTTGAAGATCATGAAGAACACTATGAATGCATGAGATTTTCGAAAAATGCAAGAAAAATTTTTAAAGGCATGCAATTGACACCAAACTTAAAAATTAACACAAGACTCAAACAAGAACACAAAATATTTTTTATTTTTATGATTTTCTAATTTTTTTGTATTTTTACTAATTATTTTCGAAAATAAAGTTTTGAAAAACGAAAAATAAAAGAAAAATTTTTGAAAAAGATTTTTGAAAAGAAAAGTACCTAATCTGAGCAACAAGATGAACCGTCAGTTGTCCATACTCGAACAATCCCCGGCAACGGCGCCAAAAACTTGGTGGACGAAATTGTGATCATCATTATATGTTTCTTGGATTTTGAATGAATATACCCTTAGGGCACTGTTTATTTTCTTTACTTGAATTCACAACTCCGTTCAACTAACCAGCAAGTGTACTGGGTCGTCCAAGTAATAACCTTACGTGAGTATGGGTCAAATCCACAGAGATTGTTGGTATGAAGCAAGCTATGGTTACCTTGCAAATCTCAGTTAGGCGGATTAAACATTGATTTATGGGTTTCGAAAATAGAAAGAAATAAATAATAAAAAGGATAGAAATACTTATGTAGATTCATTGGTAGGAATTTCAGATAAGCGGAATGGAGGTGCTGTAGAGCTCACGGACGCCTGCTCTCCTATTCCTTCTACTCAATCCTTCTTACTCCTTTCCATGGCAAGCTGTATGTAGGGCATCACCGTTGTCAGTGGCTACATCCCATCCTCGCAGTGAAAGCTAATGCTCATGCATTCTGTCACAGTATGGCCAATCACCGGTTGGTTCCCTCCCCTACTGGAATAGAATCCATTGATTCTTTTGCGTTGTCACTACGCCCAGCAGGTTACAGGTTTGAAGCACGTCACAGTCATTCATTACCGGAATCCTACTCGGACACCACAGACAAGGTAGACTTTCCGGATTCCCAGGATCCTACTCGGAACACCACAGACAAGGTTGGACTTTCCGGATCCTCATAAATGCCGCCATCTATCTAACTTATACCACGAAGATTCTGTTGGGGAATCTAAGAGATACACATTCAAGCTTGTGTTGCATGTAGAACGGAAGTGGTTGTCAATCACGCGCGCTCATAAGTGAGAATGATAATGAGGGTTATCTAACTCATCACATTCATCATGTTCTTGGGTACGAATGAATATCTTGGAATAAGAATAAGAGAGATTTGAATAAAGAAAGTAGAATTTCATTAATACTTGAGGTACAGCAGAGCTCCACACCCTTAATCTATGGTGTGCAGAAACTCCACCGTTGAAAATACATAAGCATAAGGTTCAGGCATGGCCGAATGGCCAGCCCCCAAAACGTGATCAATGATCTCCTAAGATGAAGAATAATACGAAACTGAGACCAAAGATGTCTAATACAATAGTTAAATGTCCTATATATACTAGACTAGCTACTAGGGTTTACATGAGTAAGTAATTGATGCTTAAATCCACTTCCGGGGCCCACTTGGTGTATGTTTGGGCTGAGCTTGATCAATCCACGAGCTAAGGCATTTCTTGGCGTTGAACTTTGAGTTATGACGTGTTTTGGGCGTTCAACTCCGGATCATGACGTTTTTCTGGCGTTTAACTCCAGACAGCAGCATGAACTTGGCGTTTAACGCCAAGTTACGTCGTCATTCTTCGAATAAAGTATGGACTATTATCTATTGCTGGAAAGCCCTGGATGTCTACTTTCCAACGCCGTTGAGAGCGCGCCAATTGGAGTTCTGTAGCTCCAGAAAATCCATTTCGAGTGCAGGGAGGTCAGAATCCAACAGCATCAGCAGTCCTTTTGTCAGCCTTTTTCAGAGTTTTGCTCAAATCCCTCAATTTCAGTCAGAATTTACCTGAAATCACAGAAAAACACACAAACTCATAGTAAAGTCCAGAAATGTGAATTTAACATAAAAACTAATGAAAACATCCCTAAAAGTAGCTTAAACTTATTAAAAACTATGTAAAAACTATGCCAAAAAGCGTATAAATTATCCGCTCATCAATGTTCAACGTAGTCATTGGACAACAACTGGAGTATATTCTCTTTGGTTTCTGACCTACAGATCTGAATCACCTCTCCTGACAATAGAGCATTCGAATCTGTGACGTTGGAACCTTCATGGTATAAGCTAGAACCAATTGGCTGCATTCTTGAGATCCGAAAAGTCTAAACCTTGTCTGTGGTATTCCAAGTAGGATCTGGGATGGGATGACTGTGACGAGCTTCAATCTCATGACTGTTGGGCGTAGTGACAGTGTGCAAAAGAATAAATGTATTCTATTCCGACACGATCGAGAATCGACAGCTGATTAGCCCTGCGAGAAACCGTAGAGGACATGTTTTCACTGAGAGGACGGATGGTAGCCATTGACAATGGTGATTGATGAGCGGATAATTTATACGCTTTTTGGCATTGTTTTTAGTATGTTTTTAGTAGGATTTAGTTAGTTTTTAGTATATTTTTATTAGTTTTTAGTTAAAATTCACTTTTCTGGACTTTACTATGAGTTTGTGTGTTTTTCTGTGATTTCAGGTATTTTCTGGCTGAAATTGAGGGACCTGAGCAAAAATCTGATTCAGAGACTGAAAAGGACTGCAGATGCTGTTGGATTCTGACCTCCCTGCACTCGAAGTGGATTTTCTGGAGCTACAGAAGCCCAATTGGCGCGCTCTCAACGGCGTTGGAAAGTAGACATCCTGGGCTTTCCAGCAATATATGATAGTCCATACTTTGCCCAAGATTTGATGGCCCAAACCGGCGTTCAAAGTCACCTTCAGAATTCCCAGCGTTAAACGCCGGAACTGGCATCAGAGTGGGAGTTAAACACCCAAACTGGCACAAAAGCTGGCGTTTAACTCCAAGAAGAGTCTCTACACGAAAATGCTTCAATGCTCAGCCCAAACACACACCAAGTGGGCCCGGAAGTGGATTTTTATGTCATTTACTCATCTTTGTAATTCTTAAGCTACTAGTTCCCTATAAATAGGACCTTTTACTTTTGTATTTTCATCTTGGTTCTTCTGGTTTCCTCTTTGGGACCGAAGCCAATGATCACTCTTGTTCTTATGTATTTTCAACGGTGGAGTTTCTACACACCATAGATTAAGGTGTGAAGCTCTGCTGTACCTCGAGTATTAATGCAATTACTATTGTTCTTCTATTCAATTCCGCTTGTTCTTGTTCCAAGATATCACTTGTTCTTCAACTTGATGAATGTGATGATCCGTGACACTCATCATCATTCTCACCTATGAACGTGTGACTGACAACCACCTCCGTTCTACTTTAGATTGAGTGAATATCTCTTGGATTCTTGATATACGACGCATGGTTGATCGCCTGACAACCGAGCCAGCCATTCCGTGAGATCAGAGTCTTCGTGGTATAGGCTAGAACTGATGGCGGTATTCAAGAGAATCCGGAAGGTCTAACCTTGTCTGTGGTATTCTGAGTAGGATTCAATGATTGAATGACTGTGACGTGCTTCAAACTCGCGATTGTGGGGCGTTAGTGACAGACGCAAAAGAATCACTGGATTCTATTCCGACATGATCGAGAACCGACAGCTGGATAGTCGTGCCGTGACAGGGTGCGTTGAACATTTCCACTGAGAGGATGGGAGGTAGCCACTGACAACGGTGAAACCCTTGCATAAGCTTGCCATGGAAAGGAGTAAGAAGGATTGGATGAAGACAGTAGGAAAGCAGAGAGACGGAAGGGACAAAGCATCTCCATTCGCTTATCTGAAGTTCTTACCAATGAATTGCATAAGTATCTCTATCTTTATCTTTTATTCATATTTCATCTATAACCATCTGAGTCTGCCTAACTAAGATTTACAAGGTGACCATAGCTTGCTTCATACCAACAATCTCTGTGGGATCGACCCTTACTCGCGTAAGGTTTATTACTTGGACGACCCAGTACACTTGCTGGTTAGTTGTGCGAAGTTGTGATAAAAAGTTGAGATTGCAATTGTGCGTACCATGTTGATGGCGCCATTGATGATCACAATTTTGTGCACCAAGTTTTTGGCGCCGTTGCCGGGGATTGTTGAGTTTGGACAACTGACGGTTCATCTTGTTGCTTAGATTAGGTATTTTTCAGAGTTTTTAAGAATGAATTCTAGTGTTTCAAGGTGATGATCTTATCATCACCAAAGCTGATTGATTCTCATCAATTTAGCTCTTGAATGCAATGTCCTGCTGAAGCTTGGCTATCCATGTCTAATTCCTTTAGACTGAAGCTTTAGACTAACATTGCATGATTCCTGGAATTCTCATTAAGAATTTTTGATACCTTTATTTTCTTTTCCACTTAATTTTCGAAAAAACCAAAAAAAAAATTTACAAAATCATAAAAACCAAAAATATTTTATGTTTCTTGTTGAGTCCAGTGTCTCATTTTAAGTTTGGTGTCTTGCATGCATTGTTTATTTGATCTTGGTTCTATTTTCAAGTCAATAATACAGGGAACTGAAGATCCAGTACATGCAGCAGAGGAATTATACAAAAAAAGCTGGGCGTTCAAAACGCCCAGTGAAGAAGGAAAAACTGGCGTTTAAACGCCAGCCAGGGTGCCTGGCTGGGCGTTTAACGCCCAAAAAGGTAGTGCATTGGGCGTTAAACGCCAGAATGTGCACCATTCTGGGCGTTTAACGCCAGGATGGCACAAGAGGGAAGATTCTGTTTTTAAATTTTTTTTTCAAGTTTTCAAAGTTTTTCAAAATCAAATCTTTTTCAAATCATATCTTTTCAATCAAATCTTTTTCAAAATCAATTTCTTTCCTTTTTCAAAAATACTTGCTATCAATTAATGATTTGATTCAACATTTCAAGTATGTTGCCTTTTCTGTTGAGAAAGGTTTAATGTTTGAATCATATCTTTTCTTGTTAGCCAAAGTCATTAATTTTTAAAATCAAATCTTTTTAAATTATTTTTCAAATCATATCTTTTCAATCATATATTTTTAAAACCATAATTTTTCAAATCATATCTTTTTAATCACATCTTTTTCAAAATAGTTTTCAATCATATCTTTTTGATTTCTAATTTCAAAATCTTTTTCAAAAATCACTTGATTTTTTTCAATCTTAGTTTTCGAAAATCAATTACTATTTTTCAAAATGTTTTTAAAAGCTTTTACTTAATTTTCGAAAATTTCTTCCCCTCTTCTCACATCCTTCTATTTATGGACTAACACTATTCCTTAATGCACAATTCGAACTCCATCTCTCTTGATAAGTTCGAATTCTTCTACTTCTTCCTTCTATTTTTCTTTTCCTCTGACACCTCAAGGAATCTCTATACTGTGACATAGAAGATTCCATATTTTCTTGTTCTCTTCTCTTTCATATGAGCAGGAGCAAAGACAAAAGCATTCTTGTTGAGGCTGACCCTGAATCTAAAAGGACCCTGAAGCGAAAGCTAAGAGAAGCTAAGGCACAACTCTCTATAGAGGATCTAACAGAAATCTTCAAAGAAGAAGACATGGCAGCCGAAAACAACAACAATGCCAACAATGCAAGGAAGGTGCTGGGTGACTTTACTGCACCTACTCCCGACTTCTATGGGAGAAGCATCTCTATCCCTGCCATTGGAGCAAACAACTTTGAGCTTAAGCCTCAATCAGTTTCTCTAATGCAACAGAATTGTAAGTTCCATGGACTTCCATTGGAAGATCCTCATCAGTTTTTGGCTGAATTCTTGTAAATCTGTGACACTGTCAAGACTAATGGGGTTAACCCTGAGGTCTACAGACTTATGCTATTCCCTTTTGCTGTAAGAGACAGAGCTAGAATATGGTTGGACTCACAACCTAAAGAAAGCCTGAACTCTTGGGAAAAGCTAGTCAATGCCTTCTTGGCAAAGTTCTTTCCACCTCAAAAATTGAGTAAGCTTAGAGTGGAAGTCCAAACCTTCAGACAGAAGGAAGGAGAATCCCTCTATGAAGCTTGGGAAAGATACAAACAATTGATCAGAAAGAGTCCCTCTGACATGCTTTCTGAATGGAGCATCATAGGTATTTTCTATGATGGTCTCTCTGAACTATCCAAGATGTCTTTGGATAGCTCTGCTGGAGGATCTCTTCATTTGAAGAAGACGCATGCAGAAGCTCAAGAACTAGTTGAAATGGTTGCAAATAACCAATTCATGTACACTTCTGAAAGGAATCCTGTGAACAATGGGACAAATCAGAAGAAAGGAGTTCTTGAGATTGATACCCTGAATGCCATCTTGGCTCAGAACAAAATATTGACCCAACAAGTCAATTTGATCTCTCAAAGTCTGTCTGGAATGCAAGCTGCACCAGGCAGTACTAAGGATGCTTCATCTAAAGAAGAAGCTTATGATCCTGAGAACCCTTCAATGGAAGAGGTGAATTACATGGGAGAACCCTATGGAAACACCTATAATTCTTCATGGAAAAATCATCCAAATTTTTCATGGAAGGATCAACAGAGACCTCAACAAGGTTTCAATAACAATAATGGTGGAAGAAACAGGTTTAGCAATGGCAAGCCTTTTCCATCATCTTCTCAGCAACAGACAGAGAATTCTAAGCAGAACCACTCTGACTTAGCAACCATGGTCTCTGATCTGATCAAAACCACTCAAAGTTTCATGACTGAAACAAGGTCCTCTATTAGAAACTTGGAGGCACAAGTGGGACAGCTGAGTAAGAAAGTTACTGAACTCCCTCCTAGTACTCTTCCAAGCAATACAGAAGAAAATCCAAAAGGAGAGTGCAAGGCCATCAATATGGCCGAATTTGGAGAGGAGGAAGAGGAAGTGAACGCTACTAAGGAAGACCTCAGTTGACGTCCACTGGCCTCCAATGAGTTGCTCAATGAGGAACCATGGGAATCTGAGGCTCACACTGAAACCATAGAGATTCCAATAGATTTACTTCTGCCATTCATGAGCTCTGATGAGTATTCTTCCTCTGAAGAGGATGAGTATGTCACTGAAGAGCAAGTTGCTAAATACCTTGGAGCAATCATGAAGCTAAATGACAAGTTATTTGGAAATGAGACTTGGGAGAACAAACCTCCTTTGCTCACCAAAGAACTGGAAGACTTGTCTAGGCAGAGATTACCTCAAAAGAGACAGGATCCTGGGAAGTTTTCAATACCTTGTACCATAGGCACCATGACCTTCAAGAAGGCTCTGTGTGACTTAGGGTCAAGTATAAATCTCATGCCTCTCTCTGTAATGGAGAAGCTAGGGATCTTTGAGGTACAAGCTGCAAGAATCTCACTAGAGATGGCAGACAATTCAAGAAAACAAGCTTATGGGCTAGTAGAGGATGTTTTGGTGAAGATTGAAGACCATTACATCCCTGCTGATTTCATAGTCCTAGAAACTGGGAAGTGCATGGATGAATCCATTATCCTTGGCAGACCCTTCCTAGCCACAGCTAAGGCTGTGATTGATGTTGATAGAGGTGAAATGATCATTCAAGTGAATGAAGGATCCTTTGTATTTAAGGCTCAAGGATATCCCTCTGTCACCATGGAGAGGAAGCATGAAGAGCTTCTCTCAAAACAGAGCCAAACAGAGCCCCCACAGTCAAACTCTAAGTTTGGTGTTGGGAGGCCACAACCAAACTCTAAGTTTGGTGTTGAACCCCCACATTCAAACTCTAAGTTTGGTGTTGGGAGGTTCCAACATTGCTCTGAGTATCCGTGAGGCTCCATGAGAGCCCTCTGTCAAGCTACTGACATTAAAGAAGCGCTTGTTGGGAGGCAACCCAATGTTATATTTTATCTATTTTCCTTTGTTATTTTATGTTTTCTGTAGGTTGATGATCATGAGAAGTCACAAAATCAATTGAAAAAGCAAAAACAGAATAAAAAATAGGAAGAAAAACAGCACACCCTGGAGGAAGAACCTACTGGCGTTTAAACGCCAGTAAGGCTAGCAGATGGGCGTTTAACGCCCAGTCTGGCACCATTCTGGGCGTTTAACGCCAGAAAGGGGCACCAGACTGGCGTTAAACGCCAGAAAAGGGCAAGCACTTGGCGTTAAACACCAGAAATGGGCACCAGCCCGGCGTTTAACGCCAGAATTGGCTCAAAACGCATTTTTGCATGCCATTTGGTGCAGGGATGACTTTTCCTTGACATCTCAGGATCTGTGGACCCCACAGAATCCCCACCAACCCCACCACCCTCATTCTTCTTCACCCATTCACCAATCACCTCAATACCTCTTTCCCAAAAACCCTTCACCTATCAAATCCCATCTTTCTCTTCACCACTCACATCCATCCTTCATAAAACCCCACCTACCTCACCATTCAAATTCAAACCAATTTCCCTCCCAAACCCACCCATAATGGCCGAACCCTACCCCTCACCTCACCCCTATATAAACCCATCTTCACTCCTTCATTTTCACACACCCTAAACAATACTTCTTCCCCCTTTGGCCGAACCACATAGCCTTCTCCATCTCCTCCATTTTCTTCTTCTTCTACTCTTTCTTCTTTTGCTCGAGGACGAGCAAACCTTTTAAGTTTGGTGTGGTAAAAGCATTGCTTTTTGTTTTTTCATAACCATTTATGGCATCCAAGGCCGGAGAAACCTCTAGAAAGAGGAAAGGGAAGGCAAAAGCTTCCACCTCCGAGTCATGGGAGATGGAGAGATTTCATCTCAAGAGTGCATCAAGACCACTTCTATGAAGTCGTGGCCTTGAAGAAAGTGATCCCCGAGGTCCCTTTCAAACTCAAAAAGAGTGAATATTCGGAGATCCGACATGAGATTCGAAGAAGAGGTTGGGAAGTTCTTACCAACCCCATTCAACAAGTCGGAATCTTGATGGTTCAAGAAGCCAATGCATGGATCACCAAGAGCCATGATCAAAGTGTGAACCCGAACCCAAAGAATTGGCTTACAATGGTTCGGGGAAAATACTTAGATTTTAGTCTGGAAAATGTAAGGTTGGCATTCAACTTGCCCATGATGCAAGGAGATGAACATCCTTACACTAGAAGGGTCAACTTTGATCAAAGGTTGGACCAAGTCCTCACTGACATTTGTGAAGAGGGCGCCCAATGGAAGAGAGATTCAAGAGGGAAGCCGGTTCAACTGAGAAGGCATGACCTCAAGCCCGTGGCTAGGGGATGGTTGGAGTTTATCCAACGCTCAATCATTCCCACTAGCAACCGGTCCGAAGTTACTATAGACCGGGCCATCATGATTCATAGCATCATGATTGGAGAAGAAGTAGAAGTTCATGAGGTTATAGCCCAAGAACTCTATAAGGTGGCGGACAAGTCCTCTACCTTAGCAAGGTTAGCCTTTTCTCATCTCATTTGTCACCTCTGTTATTCAGTAGGAGTTGACATAGAAGGAGACATCCTCATTGATGAGGACAAGCCCATCACTAAGAAAAGGATGGAGAAAACAAGAGACCCCACTCATCATGAAATCCCTGAAATGCCTCAAGGGATGCACTTTCCTCCACAAAACTACTGGGAGCAAATCAACACCTCCCTAGGAGAATTGAGTTCCAACATGGGACAACTAAGGGTGGAGCACCAAGAACATTCCATCCTCCTCCATGAAATTAGAGAAGATCAAAGAATCATGAGAGAGGAGCAACAAAGGCAAGAAAGAGACATTGAGGAGCTCAAGCACTCCATAATACCTTCAAGAGGAAGAACAAGCCACCATCACTGAGGTGGACCCGTTCTTTAATCTCATTGTTCTTTATTTTTCTGTTTTTTTCGAATTTTATGCTTATGTTTATCCATGTTTGTGTCTTATGATCATTAGTGTCTTAGTGTCTATGCCTTAAAGTTATGAATGTCCTATGAATCCATCACCTTTCTTAAATGAAAACTGTTTTTATTACAAAAGAACAAGAAGTACAGGATTTCGAATTCATCTTTAAAACTAGCTTAATTAGTTTGATGTGGTGACAATACTTTTTGTTTTCTGAATGTATGCTTGAACAGTGCATATGTCTTTTGAATTTGTGGTTCATGAATGTTAAAATTGTTGGCTCTTGAAAGAATGATGAAAAAGGAGACATGTTACTGAGGATCTGAAAAATCAAAAAAAATGATTCTTGAAGCAAGAAAAAGCAGTGAATACAAAAAAAAAACGAAAAAAGGAGAAAGAGAAAAAAAGAAAAAGAAAGAAATAAAGTTGTGATCCAAGGCAAAAAGAGTGTGCTTAAGAACCCTGGACACCTCTAATTGGGGACTCTAGCAAAGCTGAGTCACAATCTGAAAAGGTTCACCCAATTATGTGTCTGTGGCATGTATGTATCCGGTGGTAATACTGGAAAACAGAGTGCTTTGGGCCATGGCCAAGACTCAATAAGTAGCTGTGTTCAAGAATCATCATACTTAACTAGGAGAATCAATAACACTATCTGGATTCTGAGTTCCAAAAGAAGCCAATCGTTCTGAATTTCAAAGGATAAAGTGAGATGCCAAAACTGTTCGGAGGCAAAAAGCTACTAGTCCCGCTCATCTAATTTGGAGCTAAGTTTCATTGATAATTTGGAGTCTATATTATATTCTCTTCTTTTTATCTTATTTGATTTTCAGTTGCTTGAGGACAAGCAACAATTTAAGTTTGGTGTTGTGATGTGCGGATAATTTATACGCTTTTTGGCATTGTTTTTAGTATGTTTTCAGTAGGATTTAGTTAGTTTTTAGTATATTTTTATTAGTTTTTAGTTAAAATTCACTTTTCTGGACTTTACTATGAGTTTGTGTGTTTTTCTGTGATTTCAGGTATTTTCTGGCTGAAATTGAGGGACCTGAGCAAAAATCTGATTCAGAGACTGAAAAGGACTGCAGATGCTGTTGGGTTCTGACCTCCCTGCACTCGAAGTGGATTTTTTGGAGTTATAGAAGACCAATTGGTGCGCTCTCAACGGCGTTGGAAATTAGACATCCTGGGCTTTCCAGCAATATATGATAGTCCATACTTTGCTCAAGATTTGATGGCCCAAACCGGCGTTCAAAGTCACCTTCAGAATTCCCAGCGTTAAACGCCGGAACTGGCATCAAAGTGGGAGTTAAACGCCCAAACTGGCACAAAAGCTGGCGTTTAACTCCAAGAAGAGTCTCTACATGAAAATGCTTCAATGCTCAGCCTAAACACACACCAAGTGGGCCCGGAAGTGGATTTTTATGTCATTTACTCATCTTTGTAATTCTTAAGCTACTAGTTCCCTATAAATAGGACCTTTTACTTTTGTATTTTCATCTTGGTTCTTCTGGTTCCCTCTTTGGGACCGAAGCCAATGATCACTCTTGTTCTTATGTATTTTCAACGGTGGAGTTTCTACACACCATAGATTAAGGTGTGGAGCTCTGCTGTACCTCGAGTATTAATGCAATTACTATTGTTCTTCTATTCAATTCCGCTTGTTCTTGTTCCAAGATATCACTTGTTCTTCAACTTGATGAATGTGATGATCCGTGACACTCATCATCATTCTCACCTATGAACGTGTGACTGACAACCACCTCCGTTCTACTTTAGATTGAGTGAATATCTCTTGGATTCCTGATATACGACGCATGGTTGATCGCCTGACAACCGAGCGCTCGCCTGACAACCGAGCCAGCCATTCCGTGAGATCAGAGTCTTCATGGTATAGGCTAGAACTGATGGCGGCATTCAAGAGAATCCGGAAGGTCTAACCTTGTCTGTGGTATTCTGAGTAGGATTCAATGATTGAATGACTGTGACGTGCTTCAAACTCGCGATTGTGGGGCGTTAGTGACAGACGCAAAAGAATCACTGGATTCTATTCCGACATGATCGAGAACCGACAGCTGGATAGCCGTGCCGTGATAGGGTGTATTGAACATTTCCACTGAGAGGATGGGAGGTAGCCACTGACAACGGTGAAACCCTTGCATAAGCTTGCCATGGAAAGGAGTAAGAAGGATTGGATGAAGACAGTAGGAAAGCAGAGAGACAGAAGGGACAAAGCATCTCCATTCGCTTATCTGAAATTCTTACCAATGAATTGCATAAGTATCTCTATCTTTATCTTTTATTCATATTTCATCTATAACCATCTGAGTCTGCCTAACTAAGATTTACAAGGTGACCATAGCTTGCTTCATACCAACAATCTCTGTGGGATCGACCCTTACTCGCGTAAGGTTTATTACTTGGACGACCCAGTACACTTGCTGGTTAGTTGTGCGAAGTTGTGATAAAAAGTTGAGATTGCAATTGTGCGTACCATGTTGATGGCGCCATTGATGATCACAATTTCGTGCACCAGTGATCCACCAACATACAGCTTGTCAGGGAAGGGAGTACGCATGATTGGATGAGGACAGTAGGAAAGCAGAGGTTCAGAGGCAACAAAGCATTTCCAAACGCTTATCTGAAATTCTCACTAAGGAACTACATAAGTGACTTTATTTTATTTTATGTTTTATTGTTTTATTTACTATCAAACCTCATAACCATTTGAATCCGCCTGACTGAGATTTACAAGATGACCATAGCTTGCTTCAAGGCGATAATCTCCGTGGGATTGACCCTTACTCACGTAAGGTATTACTTGGACGACCCAGTGCACTTGCTGGTTAGTTGTGCGGAGTTGTGAAAAGTGTGATCACAATTTCGTGCACCAGTATAAGAGTTGAAAATCCCATCCTATTATCCTTATCAGTTGTGATGAGAATTGTTTACTGCTCCCACTTAGTTAACCCTTACTAAATAAAGGAAAGTCAAGTGGACTAATCAGTTTGATTCCTCAAATCCTAGTCAACTCCTATGGAAAGACTAGCGTTAGAAGAATCCAAATCAATCAGTAAATTCCAATTTTCAATCAGCACCGAGTTTGATAACTCAAGTGTCACCAATTACTCAACCAAAGCCAAAGGGGAAAAAATCCAAATTATTTATATCATAAATAAAAGAAAGCAATCATAAATATGAAATACCTCAAGTTATATTAAATATAAAATTAAATATAACATGAGAATTCATAAATCAAAGTAATAGAATAAATAAAAATAGAAGAGAAACCAAAGTAAAGGAACATTGAACCTGGAATGAAGAAGACTAACCTAAGAGAAATCCTAAATCCTAAAAACTAAGAGAGAGGAGAGAGCCTATCTCTAGAAAAACTACATCTAAAAACTAAAATTGTGAATAATGAATGTATCCTCTCATTCTGCCTCACTCCAAACCTCTAATCTGTGTTTTCTGGGCCTGAAACTGGGCCAAAAAGAGCATAGAAGAGCGATTTCTGCAACCAATCTGTATGAATGCAGCTAAATGCAAAATGCTTTTACCTGCTTGGTTAAAAGTAAATCAAATTCTCCAAGAACAAATATGAACTGGATTTCACTAATTCAAATCATAAAATTAAGTACAAATAAACTTGCAAGAAGAATATAGCTCATGAAAGTCGGGAACAAAGAATCGAGCATCAAACCCTCACTGGAAGTGTATGCACTCTAATCACTCAGGTGTTTAAGGTTCGATCTCTCATTTCTCTACTAATCTTGCTTTCTAAGACTTGCTTTTCTTCTACCAATCAACATAAATTTAATGCACAAATACACATATCAAGAGGTCTTTTAAGGGTTATAATGGGGTTAGGGTCAAGGTAGGATTGTATTTGGTTAAGTGGACTAAAATCTGAATCCTTGATTAACCTAAACTTACCACCTAACTTAAGACAATCCATGTAACTACAATGCAAAATCTAACTGCCCATTAACTATGTTTACCACATATTCATGCATCCCAAATTCAAGTACAACTCATATGCATTGATATTATTACTTAACTTGGGACATTTTGTCCCACCTTTTTATTTATTTATTATTTGCTCTCTTTTTCTTTTTCTTTTTTTTCTCATAATATATATTTTTTATTTTTTTCAATGCATATGATTAAGGTATTGAATGCATGAACATATCTTCAATATTTTTCTTTTTATTTTCATTTTCAGCAAATTCTTACATACTCAATTCTCAAACCAAATAATTCCAAACCCAATTTTCCCACACTTAATTCATGAGCACTCTCACTAGTCTAAGCTAACCAAGGATTCAAATTAAGGACATTATTATTTTCTGTTTAGAGTTAGTGATGAGCTAAAATAAAGAACAAATGGGTTAAAGTAGGCTCAAATTGGTTTGCAAAGGATAATAAAAGGATAAGGCCATATAGGTATGTGAACTATAGTGAAACAAGGCCTCAATCATATAAGTATATGCATACATTAAACTATGAAAATATAGAATTAAGCAAGATATAGATCACAATTTTAGAGAGAACAACAGACACCAAAATAAATTATTGGTTGATAAAATGCAACCAATCAAGTAGGCTCAAAGTCTCACTAGGTTGTGTGTTTGAGCTCTAAAACTATATTCCAAGATAAAATTTCTTCAAACAAGTTTAGCAAAAATTTAATTTCAAATTAGTGAAATACTCTGAAATAGTTTCTTGAAAAGAAAATCATTACTTCAACCAAGTAGTGGTAAAATATGCACAAAATCAAACAAACATGCAATCAAACATGCAAATGCAATAACTAACTACAAAGAAGAGTAAGAATTGGTGTTGAAAAGGAAGTAGCTAACCCACGGAAGTTAGTATCGACCTCTCCACACTTAAAGATTGCACCGTCCTCGGTGCATGCAGAGATGTACAAGTGGACGGGCGGCTCCAACTGATGCTTTTTCTCCAAAGATCGTGTGACAAACTTGTTTATTGCTCCAGTTAGATACTTTTCCTTTTCCCTCATGGTGGCCATCCTGAAAGAAGAGAAAAAGGAAGGGAAAGAACCCACAAGCAAAAATATGAAAAGAAATAAAACATATGTTGGCTAGTGCCAAATAATAAGGTTCTCAACTACATGGTAGCTACAACATGTAAATGAGAAAATAATAGAAGCACAGGGCATGTCAACTAGATAGCAAACAAGTCAAGGAGCACCCAAAATAATGCAAGAATTATGCAACAGTTGAGCAAGAAAATTCAACACCAAAGAAAAAGAGAAAGAATAAGAAAAGAGAGAAGAAAGAAGTAAAATGGAGAACAAAAAGCGACGCGCGAGCGCAGAACACGCGTGCGCGTGAAAACAAGAACAGCCATGTGACGCGGACTCCTCCAGTACGCGTATGCGTGACCGTGATGGTGCCAATCACGCGAGTCCAGCCTCACGCATGCACAACTTTCTGTTCATTTCGCATTGGGGTCAAAATTGCATACGACGCGTGCGCGTTAGGCACGCGCACGCGTGGATGGCCATGAGGCGAAAATAATGCGAACGCGTCAGGGACGCGGACGCGTGATGGATGTTGTGCTTCTAGCACATTTCCAACACCAAACCATCACAACTTGCTGCCCAAATACCCATTTACACTGATTTTCAGTGTCACGCGTACGCGTCAGGGACGCGTACGCGTGGGCTGGTGAAATCGCAAGCAATGCACACGCGTGAGGGACGTGTGCGCGTGGTTTTGCTTATGCGCGAGGCACGCGTCCAGCACCACTTCTGCCCAACTTTCTGTTCAAGTGGTTTAGCCTTGGAATTCTCATTTAAGCACCTAAACATCCTTCTAGACCCAATCAATTGAGAATTATACCAACCCTTGCAATCAGGCCTTGTGCTTCCAACCATAACAAACCTAGGATGGTGTTGCCAACCACTAACTATTTCCCTTTTGCTCTTAAAACTGCAGATAGCTCTAAGTTGTCCATCCATTTCAAGCAGACCATATTCAAGTGGGAAGGTACAGTTCAAGGATAAGAATTTTACCCACTTGAATGTTGTATTGGATGGTAATGGCTTTGAGAAAGGTGTTTCTAATGATCTTGCAAGCTTCACTCCCTTGTGCTCTTCTTTGAATTCTTCCACCTCCTTGTAAGCTTCTTCAATTTCAACCGCTTCCTCTTGGTAGCTTTCTTCTAATTCAATCTCTTCTTTATTACTTTCCAAGGGCATGGGAGGTTGCGCTTCTTCTTCTTTAATCTCTATGTCAAGTCCAATGGGAGAGGATTCAATTGTAGATAAGGAGTCATCAATGATTGAGTCCATCTCTTGATCAATGTCTCCAAAGTCTTCAACCAGGCTATGCCTTGGAGGTTATACACCCTCCTGAACATCAAATTCAAACGTCTTGGAAGGAGGCTCTATGACTTGAGTTTCCCATGGAGGTTCCGCATCTCCTAAGTCTTCAACCACTTCCTCTTCTTTGACAATTTTGGTTTCCTCCAATTGTTCCAATACAAAGTCATGCTGCTCACTGTCCACTGGAGTTTCTAGCTTCTCATTCATGATGCGTTCTTCAGTAGATTCTCCACATGAAGCTGTGGGAGTTCCTTGAGTGCCCGAACATTGGGAAGCTAATTAATTTATCGCTTGCTCATGTTGATGAAGGGTTGCATGGAATTGATCCACTGTTTCCTTAAGACGATCCTTTGAGTCTTGTTGCACTCGGCTATCATAAGTAGGATCATAGTGCTCTTGGATTGATGGATATGGACATGGTGTATATGGAGGTGCTGGTTCTTGGGAGTAATTAGGTTGGAATTGGGGTGGCTTTATGTATGGTTCATATGGCTCATAAGGTGGCTGGTATGGTGGATGACGGTTCAGGTCATATGGAGGTGAATGGTGAAAAGGGGCTTGTGAGTAGGGTGGTTCAGAGTTATGTTGAGGAGGTGGTTTATAAGCATATGGTGGGGCTTGTTGGTAACTACAAGGGGGTCAACCATATCTATCATCTTGGTACACACCTCGGAATGGCTTTTGACCATAGTAATTTGATGGAGGTTGGCTGTCACAAAAAAGTCCACCATAACTATTGTCTTGGTATGCATCATAGAATAGTTATTGGTTATAGCGCATTGGAGGGGTTGTTGCCAAGAGGGTTGATCAAATCCTTGTGGCTCCTCCCATCTTTGATTCTTCCAACCTTGATGCCTATTCTCATTATAGTTTCTATTCCTTACAACAACATTGGAACCAAACTTGAAACCAGAGGGGTGAGAATTCATAGTAGCTAAAGAAAATAAAGAACTAATAAAAATTAATGAAAATAAACTCCTAAAACTAGAAACACTAACAAAGAAACGAAAAAGAAAATATTTACAATAACCAATAATAAGACACACATTTGCAATTCCCCGGCAACGGCACCATTTTTGACGTGAGGACTTTTACCGGTACAGAATTTCACAAAAATAATCACGTTGTAAGTATAGTTTCTAAACCAACAGAGAATCCTTTCGTACAAAAACTTGTTTGCCACTAAAGTAAATCCAATAAAATTTATAACCGAAGTATTCAAACCTCGGGTCGTCTCTCAAGGAATTACAGGGAGGTATGATTTATTATTGGTTATAGAAAAGTATCTTTTGGGTTATTTGAAAGGTTTGAACAAGGAATTTAGATGGCGAGAAAATAAATTAATAACTAGAAAAACTCTTGGCAAGGTATGAGAACTGGAAATCCCATCCTAGTTATCCTTATCAGTTGTGATGAGAATTGTTTATTGCTCCCACTTAGTTAACCCTTACTAAATAAAGGAAAGTCAAGTGGACTAATAAGTTTGATTCCTCAAATCCTAGTCAACTCCTATGGAAAGACAAGTGTTAGAGGAATCTAAATCAATCAACAAATTCCAATTTTCAATCAGCACCGAGTTTGATAACTCAAGTGTCACCAATTACTCAACCAAAGCCAAAGGGGGGGGAAATCCAAATTTTTTATATCATAAATAAAAGAAAGCAATCATAAATCTAAAATACCTCAAATTATATTAAATATAAAATCAAATCTAACATGAGAATTCATAAATCAAAGTAATAGAATAAATAAAAATAGAAGAGAAACCAAAGTAAAGGAACATTGAACCTGGAATGAAGAAGAAGTAAACCTAACCTAAGAGAAATCCTAAATCCTAAAAACTAAGAGAGAGGAGAGAGCCTCTATCTCTAAAAAAATTACATCTAAAACTAAAATTGTTAATAATGAATGTATCCCCTCATTCTGCCTCACTCCCAAACTTCAATCTGTGATTTCTCGGCCTGGAACTGGGCCAAAAAGATCCCAGAAATCGCTGGGAGTGATTTCTGCAACTTTTGCATGTGGCGCACATCACGCGTACGCCTGAGTCACGCGTGCGCGTCGTTTGGCAAAATCCCTTATCACGCGTACACGTCAGTCATGCGTACGCGTCGCTCCTCTTTTGCGCTGGTCACGCGTACGCGTCATCTATGCGTACGCGTCACCTCCCGCTGGTCAGCCTCATTATTCCTTTGTGTTCCTTCCATTTTTACATGCTTCCTTTCCATCCTCTAAGCCATTCCTACCTTATAATCTCTGAAATCACTTAACGCACATATCACGACATCGAATGTTAATAAGAAAGGATTAAGATTAGCAAAATGTAGGCCAAAGAAGCATGTTTTCAATCATAGCACAAAATCAGGAAGAAAAATGTAAAACCATGCATTTTGTATAAACAAGTGTATGAAAGATTGATAAAATCCACTCAATTGAGTACAAGATAAATCATAAAATAGTGATTTATCAACCTTCCCACACTTAAACATTAGCATGTCCTCATGCTAAGCTTAAGAGAACTAAAAGAGTGAAGGCAAAATGGTGGGATGTGTATGAAATGCAACCAATCTGTATGAATGCAGCTAAATGCAAAATGCTTTTACCTACTTGGTTAAAAGTAAATCAAATTCTCTAAGAACAAATATGAACTGGATTTCACTAATTCAAATCATGAAATTAAGTACAAATAAACTTGCAAGAAGAAGATAGCTCATGAAAGCAGGGAACAAAGAATCGGGCATCGAACCCTCACTGGAAGTGTATGCACTCTAATCACTCAGGTGTTTAAGGTTCGATCTCTCGGTTCTCTACTAATCTTGCTTTCTAAGACTTGCTTTTCTTCTACCAATCAACAGAAAGTTAATGCACAAATACATATATCAAGAGGTCTTTTAAGGGTTGTAATGGGGTTAGGGTCAAGGTAGGATTGTATTTGGTTAAGTGGACTAAAATCTGAATCCTTGATTAACCTAAACTTACCACATAACTTAAGACAATCCATGTAATTACAATGCAAAATCTAACTGCCCATTAACTATGTTTACCACATATTCATGCATCCCAAATTCAAGTACAACTCATATGCATTGATATTATTACTTAACTCAAGAGGGGTGAGAATTCATAGTAGCTAAAGAAAATAAAAACTAATAAAAATTAATGAAAACAAACTCCAAAAACTAGAAACACTAACAAAGAAACGAAAAAGTAAATATTTACAATAACAAATAATAAGGCACACGTTTGCAATTCCCCGGCAACGGCGCCATTTTGACGAGAGGACTTTTGCCGGTAAAGAATTTCACAAAAATAATCACGTTGTAAGTATAGTTTCTAAACCAACAGAGAATCCTTTCATACAAAAACTTGTTTGTCACTAAAACAAACCCAATAAAATTTATAACCGAAGTATTCAAACCTCGGGTCGTCTCTCAAGGAATTGCAGGGAGGTATGATTTATTATTGGTTATGGAAAGGTATGTTTTGGGTTTTTTGAAAGGTTTGAACAAGGAATTTAGATGGCAAGAAAATAAATTAATAACTAGAAAAATTCTTGGCAAGGTATGACAACTGGAAATCGCATCCTAGTTATCCTTATCAGTTGTGATGAGAATTGTTTATTGCTCCCACTTAGTTAACCCTTACTAAATAAAGGAAAGTCAAGTGGACTAATCAGTTTGATTCCTCAAATCCTAGTCAACTCCTATGGAAAGACTAGCATTAGAGGAATCTAAATCAATCAGCAAATTCTAATTTTCAATTAGCACCGGAGTTTGATAACTCAAGTGTCACCAATTACTCAACCAAAGCCAAAGGGGAAAAAATCCAAATTATTTATATCATAAATAAAAGAAAGCAATCATAAATCTGAAATACCTCAAATTATATTAAATATAAAATTAAATCTAATATGAGAATTCATAAATCAAAGTAATAGAATAAATAAAAATAGAAGAGAAATCAAAGTAAAGGAACATTGAACCTGGAATGAAGAAGAAGTAAACATAACCTAAGAGAAATCCTAAATCCTAAAAACTAAGAGAGAGGAGAGAGCCTCTCTCTATAGAAAAACTACATCTAAAACTAAAATTGTGAATAATGAATGTATCCCCTCATTCTGCCTCACTTCCAACCTTTAATCGGTGTTTTCTGGGCCTGGAACTGGGCCAAAAAGAGTCCAGAAGAGCGATTTTTGCAACTTCTGCATGTGGCGCACATTACGCGTACGCCTGGGTCACGCGTGTGCGTCGTTTGGCGAAATCCCTTATCACGAGTACGCGTCAGTCACGCGTACGCGTCATCTACGTGTATGCGTCATGTCCCGCTGGTCAGCCTCATTATTCCTTTGTGTTCCTTCAATTTTTGCATGCTTTCTTTCCATCCTCTAAGTCATTCCTACCCTGTAATCCCTGAAATCACTTAACGCACATATCACGGAATCGAATGGTAATAAGAAAGGATTAAGATTAGCAAAATGTAGGCCAAAGAAGCATGTTTTCAATCATAGCACAAAATCCTGAAGGAAAATGTAAAACCATGCATTTTGTATAAAAAAGTGTATAAAAGGTTGATAAAATCCACTCAATTGAGTACAAGATAAACCGTAAAATTGCGATTTATCAATGATTGATAACGATATGATGAGGATGAATGATTTGTGAAGTTGAGAAGAGAATTGTGTTGATATACGTGATATTGATGTTGATGATTTGGTAATGTAGTTGGAAAAATGTTAATGAGGATTGATTATAATGTGATATATTGATGTTGAGGTTGAGGATTGATGAGCGGATAATTTATACGCTTTTTGGCATTGTTTTTATATAGTTTTTAGTAAGTTTGAGCTACTTTTAGGGATGTTTTCCTTAGTTTTTATGTTAAATTCACATTTCTGGACTTTACTATGAGTTTGTGTGTTTTTCTGTGATTTCAGGTAAATTCTGACTGAAATTGAGGGATTTGAGCAAAACTTTGAAAGAGGCTGACAAAAGGACTGCTGATGCTGTTGGATTCTGACCTCCCTGCACTCAAAATGGATTTTCTGGAGCTACAGAACTCCAAATGGCGCTCTCTCAACGGCGTTGGAAAGTAGACATCCAGGGCTTTCCAGCAATATATAATAGTCCATACTTTGTTCGAAGAATGACGACGTAACTTGGCGTTAAACGCCAAGTACACGCTGCTGTCTGGAGTTAAACGCCAGAAAAACGTCATTATCCGGAATTGAACGCCCAAAACACGTCATAACCTGAAGTTTGACGCCAAGAAATGCCTCTACACGTGGATTGATCAAGCTCAGCCCAAGCACACACCAAGTGGGCCCCGGAAGTGGATTTATGCATCAATTACTTACTCATGTAAACCCTAGTAGCTAGTCTAGTATATATAGGACACTTATCTATTGTATTAGACATCTTTTGACCACTTTAAACTCTTTATTCATTCGGTCACTTGATCATGGAGAGGGCTGGCCATTCGGCCATGCCTGAACCTTTTGCTTATGTATTTTCAACGGTGGAGTTTCTGCATACCATAGATTAAGGGTGTGGAGCTCTGCTGTACCTCAAAGATTAATGAAGTCTATTTTCTTTTATTCAATTCCTCTTTTATTCTTATTCCAAGATATTCATTCGTACCCAAGAACATGATGAATGTGATGAGTTAATAACCCTCATTAACGTTCTCACTCATGAACGCGCGTGATTGACAACCACTTACGTTCTACATGCAACACAAGCTTGAATGTGTATCTCTTAGATTCCCCAACAGAATCTTCGTGGTATAAGCTAGATGGATGGCGGCATTTATGAGGATCCGGAAAGTCCAACCTTGTCTGTGGTGTTCCGAGTAGGATCCTGGGAATCCGGAAAGTCTAACCTTGTCTGTGGTATTCCGAGTAGGATTCCGGTAATGAATGACTGTGACGTGCTTCAAACTTGCAACCTGCTGGGCGTCAGTGACAGACGCAAAAGAGGGATTCTATTCCAGTAGGAAGCGGGAACCAACCGGTGATTGGCCGTACTGTGACAGAGTGCGTGAGCATTAGCTTTCACTGCGAGGATGGGATGTAGCCATCAGCCATGGGTGATGCCTCCAGACTGGTTAGCTGTGCGAGTGACAGCCGCATAGGATATTTCCCCGAGAGGAATGAAAGTAGCCACAGTTGATGGTGAACCCCTATACAAAGCTTGCCATGGAAAGGAGTAAGAAGGATTGAGTAGAAGGAATAGGAGAGCAGGCGTCCGAGAGCTCTACAGCATCTCCATTCCGCTTATCTGAAATTCCTACCAATGAATCTACATAAGTATTTCTATCCTTTTTATTATTTATCTCTTTTATTATTTTCGAAACCCATAAATCAATATTAAATCCGCCTGACTGAGATCTACAAGGTGACCATAGCTTGCTTCATACCAACAATCTCTGTGGATTCGACCCTTACTCACGTAAGGTTATTACTTGGACGACCCAGTACACTTGCTGGTTAGTTGAACGGAGTTGTGAAGAAAATAAACAGTGCCATAAGGGTATATCCATACAAAGACAAACAACTTGAACAGAACAGTGATCACAATTTCGTCCACCAAGGATGATGAAAGGTGAAGGAAAATGTGATAAGTTTGGTGTAATATCACACAAAGGGTTAATTTTGATGAGAAATGGAGTTTGGAATGGTTTAGTATGGTTTTGGTTGTGTTTTATAAGAAATTATGAAAATTGTGAAATTGGGTAAATGTTGGTTTTTATTGAACTTTGTCTGATCATAACTTTTGCCTCGGTTTTAAAATTGGTTGAAATGTCTTTAGAATTAAAGCTTATTGAAAACTCTTCGAATCGATATAAATTTTGTAAAGTTTGGAATTTTAAAGAGGAAGTTATGATCAAACAAAGATTGGTGTTAATTGTGATTCCTGGTATGTGCGCACACACAGCCTTGTGCACACGCACAACCCTGCGAAAATTTAATCTGTGTGCATGCACAGATCTGTGTGTCCGCACATGTAGGGGAAGGCTCCCTATTTGTAGCACTAGCACAGCTCGTGCACGCACATACAAAAAGGATTTGCAACCTGTGTGTACACACAGCTCTGTGCGGACGCACACGTTGGGGAGGCCAGTCTGTTGAGGGCGCTAGCACAGGTTGTGCGAGCAAATAGACATTGTGAATTTTGGCACCTGTGCATACGCACTCCTCTATGCGTACACACACGTTTTAAAACTTCTCAGGGCGTGCGCGCGCGCACCCCTGTGTGTACGCACATGCCCTGTTTCTCAATTTTAAACTTTGTTTTCAACTATTTCACCTTCCCAACAAGATTATAAGCTTCTATAACACCATTTTAAGGCTCTTAGACATAATTTTGGGCTTGAGAACATGGGAAATAATCTAAGGGTTTTATTTGATGATTATTATAAAAAATTAGAAAACGGAGGCTTAGGTTTCAGGTGTACTGAGGATGTGTATGACGGTATGTGACGGAAGATTGATATATGAGATAAGAACTGATGAATTGTTGAGTTCGGAAATGAAATGTGAATTGACAGTAGTTAAGATGAGTCGAGGACTCGGACTGAAAATGTTGATGTGACAGTGGTTGAGATGAGTCGAGGATTCGAATGTGCAATGATGACTCTTTGATATGTTGAAAATATTTTCTGAAAAACCACTGAACTAGTGTTTTAATATGAGATTATGATATGCTAAGCGCCTAACAGGGACGGTGGTTAATCCTGCCTGTCGAGGTAGCAGCGGCGGCGGCATAAGGACGATGGTTAATCCTGCTTACGTTGAGATGTGAGGTCTGAGGCAAGAGTATCCCGCTCGCATCCCTTCGGATCAATAGAGTTTGCAGGCACAAAACCCTGGACAGTGATCCGAGCACCATATCTCGGGGGTTCCCAATGATGATTCTGAAGGGCGACATCTCCATAGAGATGTGTCAGGTTGGCAGTTGAACCGACAATGTGATATCACAACCAGTAGGACAGGCATTCATCATGTGCATTTTCTATCTGTTTGTTTGCTTTACCGACTTGTAATTGTATCCCTAATTGAATAACATGCCTATTTTCTTACTTGAATTACTTGCATGTATGTTTCTACTTGTGTTTTACTTGCATTGTAATTAATTGTGATTTCTACTGGGATTGAGGAGGTTTGGAAGGCGGTGGCGATGAGATCGCATGGAGGATAGGTTGGTGAAGGCTGTGGGACAGCGGTGTTTGGTTAGAATAGAAATCCCTTAAGATAGAGTACCTTATTTATTTATGACAAGTTTTATATATATGTGCTTTATGGTTTTAGTATGCCTTAAGATGAGATCTTGTGATGGATATGGAGCTTAGGATTGCCTTTGGCATCCCGGGGTCTTATATCCTACATCTCTGGGCACTATTACCATACTGAGAACCTCCGGTTCTCATACCATATTTCTGTTGTATTTTTCAGATGCAGGTTGCAACCTACCTCAATGAGTTGCTTGGATGGTGACAGAAGCGGAGGATCATGATACCTTTTGGAGTCTATTGTTTATTTTGTTTATACATCTCTCAGTTTTGTATTTTGTTTTGCCTAGAGGTTTGTATTTGAGAGAATAAAACTTGTATAAGCCCTTTTAAACTTCAGTTTCTGGTTGTCTGTATATATGGCTAGCCGGCTTAAACTCTGCGAGCTATGGCTAGATTCTTATAATATTATACTATGATATTTTGTTATACTGTATCTGTTTCTTGTGCTTTAAGTTAGTAGCTTCGCTAGTACGTTTTGCGCTTTTTAATTCCTGTTTTTGAGCTATAATATTCATCGGGATTCTAGATTATATTATTTCTTCTATATATTATATGTATGAGCTTTAGAACTATTGTAATATTTGATTAACCTTTGCTTTACAGCGCGAGGTAAGGCTTAGGCTAATTAGGGTGTTACATTTAGTGATATCAGAGCGGTTCGTCCTCGTGAGCCTGAGAGATGGACTGATTGTGCTTCATTGCATACTCTGTGTGTCTTTTTCTTTGATGCTATTAGGTTATCTATTTGATATTGCATAACATGCTTGTTTGTGAGTGCCTATTTGGGACAATTGAAGCACTAGACGTTTGATATTGAGACTAATCACCTTGATATCGATTGTTTAGTGTAGACAGAAACCCTAATAACCACTCGCGGATGAGGTCGAGCACATTCACGAGAAAGTAGGAATGAGCAACTGGCTGACAACCATGCCAAATTCATGGCGGCCATGGCAAACCTTGCGAATACCATGGAGGCTAATGCTGTTGTGACTCTGCAAGCTGTGTAGAGGTTAGGCCAACCAGCGGGAAATGGAAACGGGAATGGTGAAAGGAATGCTAATGATGATGCTAAGGGAAACGGCGATAACACGGGTGGTGTTCGGATGACCTTAGCGACGTTTCTCAAGGTTTATCTGCCAATTTTTTGAGGATTAACTAATTCTACTGAAGCGGACAACTGGTTTCAGGACATGGAGCGTGCTTTACAGGCGCAGCACGTTCCAAATAATCAATATGTTGAATTTGCTGCTTATCAGCTGGCAGGAGAGGCCCAACACTGGTGGCAAACAGAGTGCCACTTGCTACAGCTCCAGAACGCTGATGTCCCTTGGGATGTATTTCAGACGGCCTTCTAAAAGAAATACTTTTCTGAGTCTGCAAGGGAAGCGAATGAGATGGAACTGATGCAGCTGAAGCAAGGTTCCTTGTCAGTGGCAGACAACACCAGCAAGTTTGAGGAGCTTTGTAGGTTTTCTAGGGTATGTCAGGGTGCCCCGAAGTCCTACGAGAGCTGGAAGTGCATCAAGTACCAGAGGGGGTTGAAGGACAACATTATGACTGCTGTGTGATGAATGAATTTTTGTGTTGTCTAGAATTCACAAATAAGTTCTCGTTGAAAGTATAGTTTCTAAACCAACAAAGAATCCTTTCATGCAAAAGTTTGGTTGTCACAAGTAACAAATCCCTAATAAAATTGATAACCGAAGTATTTAAACCTCGGGTCGTCTCTCAAGGAATTGCAGGGAAGTGTTCTTATAATTGGTTATGTAAAGGTATATTTTGGGGTTTTTGAATAAGGGAACAAGAAAAGTAAATGGTAATGAAATAAACTAACAACAAATAGAGGCTCTTGGCAAGGTATGAGAACTGAAAATCCTATCCTAGTTATCCTTATCAATTATGATGAGAATTGTTCATCGCTCCCATTTAGTTAACCCTCTAGTTATGAAGGAAAGTCAAGTGGACGAATCAATTTGATTCCTCAAGTCCTAGTCAACTCATAAGGAAAGACTAGCTTTAGTGGAATCCAAATCAATCAGCAACTTTCAATTATCAATCAACAAAGAAGTTTGATAACTCAAGTGTCACCAATTACTCAACCAAGGCCAAAAGTATAAAAATCTACTCTAGAATGCAACCAAACATTTTATCAAACACTTGGAAGGCACAAAATAAAAATAGGGAAAATTAAATCCAAATAACCTATTAAAAGCATCAATAACACAAATTGAAGAAAGCAATCATAAATATAAAATACTTCAAATTGCATTAAATAGAAAATCAAATCTAACATGGAGTTCATAAACCAAATTAGGGAAATAAATAACTCAACAAGAGAAATAAATAAACCAAAGTACTAGAACAATTAAAGTAGAAGAGAAACTAAATTAAAGGAACATTGAACCTGAAATTAAGAAAAGCTAAACCTAAAATCCTAAAACCTAGAGAGATGAGAGAGCCTCTCTCTCTAGAAAACTATATCTAAAACCTAAAATCATGAATAATGAGAAGTGTATGAATGAATCATGATTCCCCCACTAACGGTCGGATTTCCTATCGGTAAAGAAATATAAAAATATAATCGCGTTGTAAGTATAGTTTCTAAACCAACAGAGAATCCTTTCGTACAAAAGTTTTGTTTGTCACTTAAGCAAACCCAATAAAAATAAATAACCGAAGTATTCAAACCTCGGGTCGTCTTCTCAAGGAATTGCCGGGAAGTATGATTTATTATTGGTTATGGAAAAAGATATATTTTATTTTGGGTTTTTGAAATAAGGAACAAGTAATTTAAATGACAAGCAAAATAAATTAATAATTAAGAAAATTCTTGGCAAGGTATGAGAATTGGAATTCCAATCCTAGTTATCCTTATCATGTGTGATGAGAATTGGGTTTTAACCCCACTTGGTCAGCCTTTGCTAAACAAAGGAAGGTCAAGTGGACTAATTAGCTTGATCCTCAAGTCCTAGTCAATCCTTATGGAAGGACTAGTTTTAGAGTGATCCAGATCAATCAGTAATTCCAATTTCAATCAACAGTTGAGTTTGATAACTCAAGTATCTCCAATTAATCAACCAAAGCTAAGAATGTAAAAAGCTAAATAAAATCATAGATATGAAATACCTCAAATTGTATTAATAAAAGAAAATCAATCCAAACATAAAGAGTCCATAAACTAAATTGAGAAAATAAGTAAAAGGGACATTGAACCTGAAAATTGAGAAGAAGAAATCCTAATTCCTTTAAGAGGAATCCTAATCCTAAATCCTAAGAGAGAGGAGAGAACCTCTCTCTCTCTCTAAAAACTACATCTAAACCTAAAATTGTGAATTATGAATGTTGTATCGATTGTTGAATGGATGCATTCCCCCACTTTATAGCCTCTAATATGTGTTTTCTGGGCCAAAAATTGGGTCAAAATAACCCAGAAATCGCTGAAACCATAAACCCCCAGCGATTTCTGGTACGTACAGGTCGCTGCAAAGTCACACGGAAGCGTCGTCCACATGTTAGCATGGATTGGGTTTTTTGCCAGGTCACGCATCTGCGTGATCGACGCATTTGCGTTGCCTGGCTTCCGGGCAGCTATGGCAAATTATATATCGTTGTAAAGCCCCGAACGTTAGCTTTCCAACGCAACTAAAAGCGCATCATTTAGACCTTTGTTGCTTAAGTTATGGTTAATTTAGTACCAAGAGGTCAGCTGGACAACTTTAGCAGTTCCTTCAATTTCTTGTATTCCTTCCACTTTTACATGCTTCCTTTCCATCCTCTAAGCCATTCTTGTCCTGTAATATCTGAAAACACTTAACACACATATCAAGGTATTGAATGGTAATAAGAGAGGATTAATATTAGCAAATATAAGGCCAAAGAAGCATGTTTTCAATCATAGCACAAAATCAGGAAGGAGAATGTAAAACATGCGATTAGTATGAATAAGTGAGTAAAGAGTTGATAAAAACCACTCAAATTAGCACAAGATAAACCATGAATTAGTGGTTTATCAACCTCCCCACACTTAAACATTAGCATGTCCTCATGCTAAGCTTAAGAGAACTAAAAGAGTGAAGGGGAATAGTAGAATGTATGAAATGAAACCTATCTATATGAATGCAACTATATGCTAAGATGTTTGTACCTACTTTGGTTAAAAATAAATAAATCTTTCAAGAACAAATATGAACTGGATTTTTCTAATTCAAATCACAAAATAAAGTACAAGTAAACTTGCAGAAGAAAATAGCTCATGAAAGCCGGGAACAAAGAATCGAGCATCGAACCCTCACTGGAAGTGTATGCACTCTAATCACTCAGGTGTTTAAGGTTCGATCTCTCAATTCTCTAATAACCTTGCTTTATAAGGATTGCTCTTCTTCTACCAATCAACAAAAGTTTAATGCACGAATACACAAATCAAGAGGTCTTTTAAGGGTTGTAATGGGGTTAGGGTCAAGGTAGGATTGTATTTGGTTAAGTGGACTAAAATCTGAATCCTTAATTAACTTAAACTTTCCACCTAACTTTAGACAATCCATATAATCATAATACCACATCTAACTATCCATTAACCATGTTTTCCACATATTCATGCATTCTAATTTCAAGTACAATACATATGCATTGCTTTCACCACTTACTTTGGGGCATTTTGTCCCCTTTCATTATTTGCTCTTTTTTTTTCTTTTTCTCTTTTTATTTATTTATTTTTTTTCTATTTTTTTCTTTAATCTATATTTTTTTCTTTTTCAATGCATATGATTAATATATTGAATGCATAAACATGTTCTTAACATTTTTCACATTTTCACACAAAGTCTAACATACTCAATTCCCAAACCAAACATTTCCAAACCCACTTTTCCCACGCTTAATTCATGAGCACTTTCACTAGTCTAAGCTAATTAAGGATTCAAATTAAAGACATTATTTTTTTTTCGCTTAGAGTTAGTGATGAGCTAAAATAAAGAACAAAGGGGTAAAATAGGCTCAACATTGGTTTGTAAAGGATAATGAAAGGATAAGGCCATATGGGTATGTAAGCTAAGTGAAACAAGGCCTCAATCATATAAGTATATGAATACATTAAACCATGGAAATATAGAATCAAACAAGATACATATCACAATTTTAGAGAGAAAAACACACACCAAAAATAAAATATATTGGTTGGTAAAATGCAACCAATCAAGTAGGCTCAAAATTTCACTGGTTTTGTGTGTTCGAGCTTTAAACCATGTTCCAAAATAATATTTCTTCAAACAAGTTTTTCAAAAAGTTTAATTCAAATTAGTGAAATGCTATAAAAAGTTTCTTGAAAAAGAAAATATTACTTCAACCAAGTGGTAAAATATGCACAAAATCAAACAAATATGCAATCAAACATGCAAATGCAACAATGAACAAACAAAGAAAATAAAACATTAGTGTTGAGAAGAAGGTAACTAACCCACGGAAGTCGGTATCGACCTCCCCACACTTAAAGATTGCACCGTCCTCGGTGCATGCTAAGATGTGCAAGTGGATGGGTGGCTCCAACTGACGCTTTTCTCCAAAGATTGTGCAGGTGGACTTGTCTGTCACCCCATATAGAAGTTTTTTTTTTCTTTTCTTTTCCGGTGGCCATCCTGAAAGAAGAGGAAAAGGAGAAAGGTAACCCAAAAATAAAGATAAGAAAACAAATAAAATATGGTTGGGTTAATGCCAAATAATGAGGGTCTCAATTACATGGTAGCTACAACATGCAAGTGAGAGAACAATAGAAGCACATGCCATATCAATAGTGCAAGAATTGCAACAAAGGGGCAAAGAGTGTGGGTAATGTAAGATAGTATAAGCTCATGTCAATGCAAAAGTAATACAAGTATCATAAAAGATGAGTATTGACTTAATAATATTACCCAACAGTGGAAAACAAGTCACTAAGCACCAAAATAATACTAGAAAAGATATAATAGCTGAATATGAACAAGTAATACCAATGTAAAAAGAATAACTTTAGGAAAGAAAATAAAAATAAGCACAAAATTAAAATATAATGAATGAAAGTATGCAGATAAATTAAGTAAAATAGAATGAAATAAAAGAAGGATAAGAAGTTGAAGAAAGGAAGAAGAAGTGAGGAGGGAAAAATTAGGATTGGTGAAGAAAAGATAAGATTTCTGGCGCTGATTTAGATAAGCTGTGCAGCGCAGGCGACGCAGATGCGTGGAGCACGCGTTCGTGTGAGTTGTGATATTTTCAAGTGACACGGACGCGTTGGTCATGCGGACGCGTGACTTGATTTGCACTAGTGGTGCGAGAGCAGCCTCGCGTTCGCGTAACTTTCTGTCTCGTTTGTATGTTGCCAAAATTTAGGGTGACGCGTGCGCGTGGGTGACGCGCACGCGTGGACGGCCTCACTTTTAAAAGTGATGCGGACGCGTGGGGGACACGTACGCGTGGTAGGATTTGTGCTTTCAGCATAATTCCAGCTCTACTACATCATAACTTGCTGCCATACACCCATTTACGTCGATTTTTAGGGGCACGCGTGCGCGTGGGTGACACGCTCGCGTGGGAGGCTGATTTTTCCACATGACGCAGACGCGTCAGCAACGCAGTCTCATGAGCGTATTGGTGCCAAAGGCACGCCTCCAGCCATGCTCTCGCGTGACTCTCTGTAAAATCTCTTTTCTTCCTTGAGGCACATACGACGCGGACGCGTCGGCGACGCTGTCGCGTTGCGTGCCATTTTTTTAATAATGCAGTATGCAGAATGCAATGCTAATATGAATGTTATGCATGATTCTAGGTCCAATCAAAACTCAAAAACAAACAAAACAGACTTGAATTAAAACTGAAAAAGGGACGATCATACCATGGTGGGTTGTCTCCCACCTAGCACTTTTTGTTAAAGTCCTTAAGTTGGACATTTGGTGAGCTCCCTGTTATGGTGGCTTGTGCTTGAACTCATCTTGAAACTTTCACCAATGCTTGGACTTCCAATAAGCTCTATCAATACCAAGTAAATTCCTCAAGCTTTGATGGAGTTCTTCACAAGCTTTGAGCTCCCAAAATTGATCCTCAAATATTCTCGGATCCCAAATCTTGTTTCTACACCTGTCTTCAAGTTGATCATCATTGTTCCAGCCGGGTGGCAAGCAATCCGAATTCTCACTAAGGCATCCAAACTGCTTCCTAGACCCATTCAATTGAGCTCTGCACCAACACTTGTACTCCAATGCGGAATGCAGAACCTTAATGAACCTTGCCTGACAACTCCAACCACTAACCATCTTCCTCTTATTCTTAATGCCACAAAGAGCTCTAAGTTGACCATCTGTCTCCAGTAGCTCATATTCAAGTGGGAAAGCAAAGGATAAGGATAGGAATTTTGCCCACTTGAACATTGTGTTGGACGGTAATGGCCTTGGGAGAGGTGTTTCTAATGAATTTGCAAGCTCCACTCCCTTATGCTCTTCTCTGACAACTTTCACCTCTTTGCAAGCTTCTTCAATATCAACCTCTTCCTCTTGGTAGCTTTCTTCCAATTCAATCTCTTCTTCATTGCGCACCAAGGGCATGAGAGGTTGTGTTTCTTTTTCTTGAATCTCCATCTCTTGATTAACCTCTTCCAAGTCTTCAACTATGATATACCTTGGAGGTTGTACACCTTCCTCAACATCAACATCAAACACCTTGGAAGGAGGCTTTATGACTTGACCTTCCCATGAAGGTTCAGCATCTCCTAAGTCTGCAATCACGTTTTCCTTTTCAATAATTGCTGCTTTTTCCAGTTGTTTAAGTATAAAATCGTACTCCTCCTTGATGATTTCTTTTCCATGACAACTCTCTTCAACTACTCCTTTATTTGTAAAGGTCTCTTCTACCTTCACCTTTAGTGCCTCCTCTAGCTCCTTATGAAGTATGGATTCGCAAAGATGATCCCTTCTCTCTTGTTCCATGTCAATAGTATCATTGGGATCATGTTGCTCTTAGATTGATGGATGTGGGTGCTCTACTAGGGAGGGTGGTGATGGGATGGAGAGATCATTATGGGATTGAAAAGGAAGGGCACTAGAGCTTGAGGGTTGATTGTTGAAGGTATTCGGTGGTCCAATTTGGGCGACGAGAGCTTGTACAGCAAAGTTTAGATCGATAAGTGCCTTCTCCATGGAGGTTTGGGGTGTATAGAAGGGTTCATTTGTTGGGAGAAAGGGTTCATGGTAGGAAGGTGGTTCATCTTGATAATGATAAGGAGATGGTGTATATTGAGGTGGTGGTTCATGAGAGTAGTTGTGGTCATATGGAGGTGAATAGTGGAAAGGGGCTTGTGAGTATAGTGGTCCAAAGTCATGTTGAGAAGGGGGTTCATAGGCATATCGTGGTGGTTGTTGATAATCAAAAGAGTGCTCACCATAGCCATTGCCTTGATATGCATCACATAATGGTTGTTGATAGTCCATTGGAGGTGGTTGTTGCCATGAGGGTTGATCAAATCCTTGTGGCTCCTCCCATCTTTGATTGTTCTATCCTTGATGCATGTTCTCATTGTAATCTCCTCTTCCTGCAACATAATTGTAACCAGACTCATAGCCAAAGGGGTGAGAGTTCATAGTAGCTAATAAAAATTAAAAATAAAAACAAATAAACAAGCAAAAGAAAATAAAATAAAAATAAATAAGAGAAAAGATTTGAAAAAGATTTGTTTTTAAGATTAGAAAAGATAAGATAAGTTAGGTAAGAGAAGATAAGTTTTTAAATTAAAAGGTTTTGAAATTTAAATTTTGAATTTGAAAATTAAATTTTGAATTTTAAATTTTGAAATTTGAATTTTGAATTTTGGAATTTAAATATTGAAATTTGAAATTTGATTTTGAAGTAAGATAAGATAAGATTTTGAAAAAGATATGATTTTTGTAAAAGATATGACTTTTGAAAAAGATTTGAATTTTGAAATTTAAGACTAAGATAAGATAAGATAAAAATTTTAAAATAAAAAATATAATCGCGTTGTAAGTATAGTTTCTAAACCAACATAGAATCCTTTCGTACAAAAGTTTTGTTTGTCACTTAAGCAAACCCAATAAAAATAAATAACCGAAGTATTCAAACCTCGGGTCGTCTTCTCAAGGAATTGCAGGGAAGTATGATTTATTATTGGTTATGGAAAAAGATATATTTTATTTTGGGTTTTGAAATAAGGAACAAGTAATTTAAATGACAAGAAAAATAAATTAATAATTAAGAAAACTCTTGGTAAGGTATGAGAAGTAGAATTCTTATCCTAGTTATCCTTATCAGGTGTGATGAGAATTGGGGTTTAACCCCACTTGGTCAGCCATTGCTAAACAAAGGAAGGTCAAGTGGACTAATTAGCTTGATCCTCAAGTCCTAGTCAATCCTTATGGAAGGACTAGTTTTAGAGTGATCCAGATCAATTAGTAATTCCAATTTCAATCAACAACTGAGTTTGATAACTCAAGTGTCTCCAATTAATCAACCAAAGCTAAGAATATAAAAAGCTAAATAAAACCATAGATATGAAATACCTCAAATTGCATTAATAAAAGAAAATCAATCCAAACATAAAGAGTTCATAAACCAAATTGAGAAAATAAGTAAAAGGAATATTGAACCTGAAAATTGAGAAGAAGAAATCCTAATTCCTTTAAGAGGAATCCTAAACCTAAATCCTAAGAGAGCGGAGAGAGAACCTCTCTCTCTAAAAATTACATCTAAACCTAAAATTGTGAATTATGAATGTTGTATCGATTGTTGAATGGATGCATTCCTCTACTTTATAGCCTCTAATTTGTATTTTCTGAGCCGAAAAATGGGTCAAAAATAGCCCAGAAATCGCCCCCAGCGATTTCTGGTACGTACAGGTCGCTGCAAAGTTGCGCGGAAGCGTCGTCCACGCGTTAGCGTGGATTGGGTTTTTTGCCAGGTCACGCATCCGCGTGATCCACGCGTTTGTGTCATATGGCTTCAGAGAAGCTATGGCAAATTATATATCGTTGCGAAGCCCCAGACGTTAGCTTTCCAACGCAACTAAAACCGCGTCATTTGGATCTTTGTAGCTCACGTTATGGTCAATTTAGTACCAAGAGATCAGTTTGGACAGCTTTAGCAGTTCCTTCAGTTTCTTGTATTCCTTCCACTTTTACATGCTTCCTTTCCATCCTCTAAGCCATTCCTGCCCTGTAATCTCTGAAAACACTTAACACACATATCAAGGCATCGAATGGTAATAAGAGATGATTAATATTAGCAAATATAAGGCCAAAGAAGCATATTTTCAATCATAGCACAAAATCAGGAAGGAGAATGTAAAACATGCGATTAGTATGAATAAGTGAGTAAAGAGTTGATAAAAACCACTCAAATTAGCACAAGATAAACCATGAAATAGTGGTTTATCACCCACTTTGCAATTTGTATTCTGTGTTTTCAGGCTTGGAACTGGGCCAAAGTGGAGCCTAGAAATCGCACCCAGCGTTTTCTACATTTTCTACACGTGGCGCATGTCACGCGTACGCGTCGCTTGGCGAAATTCTTTGTCACCCGTACGCGTCACTTGTCTTCTGCACTAGTCACATGTACACGTCAGGTACGAGCACGCGTCACTATGCAAATCTCCAAATCACGCACACGCGTCAGATACGCGCACACATCGCTCCTTGCTGGTTATCTCCTTCAATTCTTGTGCTCCTTCCATTTGTGCAAGCTTCCTCTCCATCCTCTAAGCCATTCCTGCCCTATATAGACTGAAAACACTTAACGCATGGATCACGACATCGAATGGTATAAAGGGGAATTAAAAATACACAATCTAAAGGCTTAGGAAGCAAGTTTTCAATTATAGAACAAAATTGGAAAAGAATTGTAAAATCATGCAAATTATATGAATAAGTGTGAGAATAATAGATAAAATCTACTCAATTAAGCACAAGATGTACCACGAAATAGTGTTGCATCAAACCTCCCCACACTTAAACATTAGCATGTCCTCATGCTAAGCTCAAGGTGACCAAAAAGAATAAAGGCAAAATAGTAGGATATATATGAAATGCAACCTATCTGTATGAATGCAGCTAAATGCAAAAATAATTCTATCTACTTGGTTAAAAGTAAATCAAATTCTCCAAGAACAAGTATGAACTGGATTTCATTAATTCAAATCATAAAATGAAGTACAAATAAACTTGCAAAAGAAAATAGCTCATGAAAGCCGGAAACAAAGAATCGAGCATCGAACCCTCACTGGAAGTGTATACACTTTAATCGCTCAAGTGTTTAAGGTTCGATTCTCTCAATTTTCTACTAATCTTGCTTTCTAAGGCTTGCTCTTCTTCTACCAACCAATAAAGAATTAATGCACATATACACATATCAAGAGGTCTTTTAAGGGTTGTAATGGGGTTAGGGTCAAGGTAGGATTGTATTTGGTCAAGTGGACTAAAATTTGAATTCTTGATTAACCTAAACTTCCCACCTAACTTGAGACAATCCATGTAATCACAATAAGAAATCTAACTACCCATTAACTATGTTTTCCACATATTCATGCATCCAAAATTGAGTACAACACATATGCATTGCTATCACCATTTATTTTGGGGCATTTTGTCCCCTTTTATTATTTTCTCTTTTTCTTTTCTTTTTCTTTTACTTTTTCTTGTATTTTTTCTTTGTTTTTCCTAATGCATATGATTAAGGTATTGAATGCATAAACATGTCCTCAATATTTTTCACATTTTCACAAAAAGTCTAACATACTTAATTCCCAAACCAAACGTTTTCAAACCCACTTTCCCCATACTTATTTCATGAGCACTCTCACTAGTCTAAGCTAACCAAAGATTCAAATTAAGGACATTATTATTTTCTGCTTAGAGTTAGTGATGAGCTAAAGTAAAGAACAAATAGGGTAAAATAGGCTCAAATTGGTTTGCAAAGGATAATGAAAGGGTAAGGCCATATGTGTATGTAAGCTAAGTGAAATAAGGCATCAATCATATAAGTATATACATACATTAAACCATAGAAATATAGAATCAAGCAAGATATAGATCACAATTTTAGAGAGAACAACACATACTAAAACAAAATATTGGTTGATAAAATGCAACCAATCAATTAGGCTCAAAATCTCACTGGTTTTGTGTGTTCGAGCTCTAAACCACGTTTCAATATAATATTTCTTCAAACAAGTTCAATAAAAATTTTAATTCAAATTAGTGAAGTGCTATAAAAAAGTTTCTTGAAAAAGAAAATATTACTTCAACCAAGTAGTGGTAAAATTATGCACAAAATCAAACAAACATGCAATTACACATGCAAATGCAACAATGAACTAACAAAGAAAATTAAACACTGGTGTTGAGAGGAAAATAACTAACCCACGAAAGTCGGTATCGACCTCCCCACACTTAAAAATTGCACCTTCCTCGGTGCATGCTGAGATGCACAAGTGGGCGGGTTGCTCCAACTGATGCTTTCTCTCCAAAGAGTGTGCAGCAAACTTGTTTATTGCTCCAGTTAGAAATTTTTTCTTTTTCTTTTTGGTGGTCATCCTGAAAGAGGAGAAAAAGGAAGGGAAAGAACCCACAAGCAAAGATATGAAAAGAGATAAAAACATATGTGGGCTAGTGCCAAATAATAAGGTTCTCAACTACATGGTAGCTACAACATGTAAGTGAGAAAATAATAGAAGCACAGGGCATGTCAACTAAATAGCAAACAAGTGAAGAAGCACACAAAATAATGCAAGATATATGTAGCGGTTGAGTACGAAAATTTTAACACCTGTGTGATAAAATAGGAAATTAGAAAAGAAGATAAAAATATGAATAAAATTAAAATGCAAGGAAAGAACGTATGCAAATGCAATATGTAAAAGAGAATGAAAGAGAATATGGATGAGAAGGAAAGAGAAGAAAGTGAGAAAGGAAGAGGAAAGAAGAAAAGGAAAGAGGAAAGTAGGAGAGAGAGAAGAAGAATAATGAAAAGGAAAGGAGGAAGGGGAAAAAGAAGAAGAAGAAGAAAAAGAAGGAAGAAATTAGGATTGGGAGAGAGGGGATATGTGAGATCTGGCGGCGTTTTGGTTTAACCACGCGGGGCATGCGACGCGTACGTGTACAGCACGCGTACGCGTGGGTCGCATGAAGTTCAAGTGACGCGTAAGCGTCCGGGACGCGTACGCGTGATCTTAGTTTGTGCAAATCGCGCGAAGGCAGCCCCGTGCACGCACAACTCTCGGATTAACCAATCGCTCAACGACATGATCACCACGATGATTATCTCTAAGGGTAAACACGAACACAACACTTGTTTTATGTTTGACGGTAAGACCATACAGTTTATTATCACCATGAACTTCAATATCATAGAAGATTTCAGCGATTTCAGTGGTTTCCAATTCAATCCATGATCCTTGCTTGAATTTGATAAAAGCTAGCCTTGTTTCGTACGTTCTGGTTTGATGAACGCTTTTTTTTATAGCTAAACACACACAAGAAAGCAACAACGAACTCCGCAGGCCCTGATGGTGCAGAATTGAATGCAACACGAACTTGATAATAATCTGGCTTTCCAGAAAACAAGAAGAGTTTTGGAAGCTTGAATTTGGCACGAGATAACGGGTTGAAGAATAAAAGCTCAAAAAACATTTGGCTCTTGTCGCTCACATAATCAAATATATTGAACATCAACCAACCTTGCACCGAGTGAACCCTGTTATCGGTACGGTTGATTCCTTGCGGCCATGTTTCAGTGAGCACAGTGGAATCATGGTTGCTTCATGGGGTGGATAAGCTTCCAAAGTTGTTGGGATACCCTGTTGAAAGAGAGAGCATCAATGGAAGCTGAGATGAAAATATGGTGTCAGCGGCCTTTCGCCAAGAGCGACATGTGGTACGACAATTCATGGCATCATCCAAACATAGCCTTTGAAAAATTAATTCCAACGGTAAAAGAGGCAAATACATCCAAGTGATCCAACTCATTGGAAGATGATGGATAAAATGTTAGGTTGGAGTCGCAATGAGGTTGGGCTATGTGTGGCAGTTGGGAAGGCGCGATGAAGCACGAATGCGTGTAGTGGCCGTGGCTGCAGACGCACGAGGAGGCCGGAACGTGTGTGACTGTGTGGTGGCTTGCGAGAGACAACGGGGTTGTGGGGAGCAAGGTAGAAGGGTTTGTGATTATTGAATCTCAAATTCAAAATAAGGATTATATCTAATTAATTTAAAATTTGATTTGTTTTTTAAAATTAAAATTAACTTTTTTAATATATTATTTAGGTTGTTTGAAAAAAATAAAAAACTATAAAAATTATTAAATAATAATTTAATTAAATTTTTTTTAAATCATTTAATAATCTTTAAATATATACTTCACAACTGTACGTGAGTTTTTGCTTTTTTAAATTTGTTAGGTAGACAATAATTTTTGTGAATAATGCAAATAATATATTCTAAAATTAGTCTAATAAAGTAAAAAAAACATTCCACTATCAAATTATTCTCTAAACCCTAACATTAGGATAACTATCTGCACACCTAATGAATTAAACATCTACCCATTATTAACTGTGTATGAGTAAAACCGAATCAAAAGAAATAACTATCCAATTAAAAATAATGAATATAATCATCTGCATACTTATTGAATTGAACATCTGACATATCCGTTGTTTACATTGTTTAGTATTCTCATTGTTTACCTATACTTTTCCATCATTTAAAGATGTGTTTGGAATATAATTGAATTAAAATTAATTTAATTTTAAAATAGGAATTAAAGTGATTTGTAAATGTCATGGATTCAGATTATGACTAAACTAAAATTACTTAATTTTTTAAAATAAAACTTAGTTAGAATTGAAATAATTTGATGTGATAAAACATAAAAAATCGTTTTTACCTTTTAAATTTTTATATAAAAAGTAAGAATATTAGTGATAATAGGCAAATCTTTAGAAGTGAAAACTTCTCAAATAGGTATTTAATAATATCCTTCAAAATCATCTAATTACTATTACTATATCAATAAAAATAACTAATTACCAAATCATGTACTTAAAATGTTATCTCAATGAATAAATTTAATTGAACAATAATATAATTTACTCTTGTGCATTAAAATTAAACTCCGACAAAACATGAAAACACTGACCCACATACCATTCTCCCTAATGCTACTGCTAAGCCTTTTTTTTCTCCTATGTTGGTAAGAATACAATGTTAAAATCGGTCCCTTTTCTACTTTTGTTGTCTACCATTAGAATTTCCATCCTAAACAAGACAAAACAGATATAACACATGTACATTCCATATAAGTGATTAAAAAAAGCTGCTGGCAAAATCATAAGAAATCTATATCATACTATTACTAATGAAAGGCAGGAATCAGCAGAAGAACAAACCCTTATGAATGAAAAAGAAATCAGCGAATGGTTTGACTGTGAAGCAACTCAACAGCAGCAGCAACCACTCCTTTTCCTTCTGCATTAATGTCCAATCCTAGTTCTTCAATTTTTCTGTTCAGAAGCTTGTCAAGCTCTCCATGTAATTTCTGCAAATCCCGTAGCGAATTAATCGTAACAAGAAGTTGTGTTTTCTTAAATTTATTGATAAAATGAGATGATCACTCGCATCAAATTGTCTTTATGTGAAAATGATAACTGAGAACTGTCAAATGGTAGTTTAGTTAAACATTCAAACCACCTAATGATTCTTACTTATGGTCTTCACAAGAAGATAAATACTTGTGGATGGTCACCAAAAAATAAATGTGTATAGTCTTAATTTTTCTAAGCCATCAAATATTTGCTGGAACAAGATTGAGGGACATTACCCATATCAAGTCAATGACACTCTTTGAAGCAGAGAAATGAAGGTAACCTCCAAGCATCTCAATGCCCTCGCCATTTTCGCCGGGGAAGATTACCGCCAAACAGAAGCAGGGCATCATCTAAAATGTTGGTAGAGTCTCTAACATAGATGCTGGTGGTTTTCACCTTTTCGCTATATACCATGTAAGGCAGAGGGAAGAGATGAACCCCGGCATTGACAGAAGCTGGATGGATGTCAACATTCCCAACTTCTTTCGTATAGAACGCCGTCCGTTTTCCTCTTCTTTTGCACTGAACAACATCAGGGTAGAGCCCGGCACAAAGGATTGCACAAACCATCTCCAAATCATGACTGTATTGGTTGTAAGCCTGCATGCACATACATCATGTATTAATGTTTGATTACTACCATATCAGAACTTAACTGACAAATTAGTCGACGGAAAAATTCTAATTAAAGTGTATTCAGAACAGAGGAAAACAAAGTTGGGGGGATATGGGTAGTAGTTGTTTAATAAAAAACAAATGGAAGTTACGACTAAGAGCTTACATTAGGACCCCTGGACTTGTCAACAAATCCAATGTAAGATAATAAATTGAGAAACTGTAATCTCATATCATCAATCAACCGCAAGGTTACTGAGGATAGAAAATTATCCCAACAAAACTGCTTCTCATTCCCACTAGGTTTTGCCTCCTTCTATCCTTCAAATGCTTTTAGAAAAGCTATGTGATCACTGAACCGAAATTCCACAAAAACAAGAAAAGAATTAGTGTAAGCACAACCATGATCAATGCAGTAAATTCGCTTGAACAATATCCGAAGGGAACATTTCTCAGTAACTATTTGTCTAACTTGCAAGAATCACCAGCAAAAGATCGTTTTGCATCATCAGCTTCCTCTTTTCTGTTAATAGGCAAGACAAATGGGTTGGAATATGCAAGAGCTGCAGCAATTGTTAAGGCAGGGTTAAGGCATTGAAAGATAGAGCCCATGAGAAGAATCTTTCCAATATTTGGGTCCAAAGGTATGGTGCTAAGATGCCGACCTGTAAGATTAAATTGGCTCAGATGATGCGTTCGTAAAAGCTAGCCTTTGCTTGAATTTGAATATCATAAAAGATTTCATCGATTTCAATGGATTCAATCCATGATCCTTGCTTGAATTTGATAAAAGCTAGCCTTTGCTTCGTATCTTCTGGTCCGATTAAGTTGTACACTTTTTCTTGATGGCAAAACACAACCAAGAAAGCAACAACAAACTCCTCAGACCCCGTTGGTGTAGAATTGAATGCAACACGAACTTGATAATAATACGGCCCTCCAGAAAACAAGAACAGTTTTGGAAGCTTGAATCTAGTTCGAGAAAATGGGTTCAAGAATAAAAGCTCAGAGAAAGTTTGGCTCTTGACCCACTCATAATGAAATATATTGAATACCAACCAACCTTGCACCGAGTAAACCCTATTATAACTACGGACGATTTCTTGCGGCCATTTATCAGTGAGCACAGTGGAATCATGGTTGCTCCATGGGGCAGATAAGCTTCCAAAGCTTCAACAGCACGTTGTTGAAAGAGAGAGCATCAATGGAAGCTGAGATGAAAATATGACATCAGCGGCCTTTCACCAAAAGCGGCATGTGGTACGACAATTCATGACATCATTTAAACACAGCCTTTGAAAAATTAATTCCAACAATTCCAGAGGCAAATTCATCCAACCCATCGAAATATGATGGATCAAATGTTAGGTTAATGATTTAATCAAGGTGACTCACCTCTCAAAACGAGTTTTAAATATATACTTCACCATTGTAAGAGAATTTTTATTTTTAATCATGTTAAACAATTGAATTCAAGTTGATTTAATTTTAAAATAAAAATTGATTTGATTTGAAAATCCCATTAATTAAGATTATAACTAAATTTAAATTATTTAATTTTTTAAAATAAATTTTGGTTAGAATTAAAATGATTTGATGCGTTAAAATGTAAACAATTATTTTTATATTTTAGATATCGATATTAAAAAATAAGAATATTAGTAATAAAAAACAATAGTAAATAAAAAATTAAATTATTATATCAACTTGTAAAATTTTATATCATTAATTCTAACACATAATAATTTATTTCCAATTCATTTCAGATCAAATCAAATCAAATCAACTCTAAAAAAAATTAATTTCAAATTCATCAATAATAATTTCAATCTTATTTTTTAATTTTGTCATGCTTCAAATATTTTAGTCAATGATATCCTATCCTGGTGAAATACCTGCTACATAAGGGGGCCGTTCTATTCTATAATAAATTAGAAAAAATTGCTCAAACTTTATATATGAAAATCTTAAAGCTTTAATTCAATTGTAATTGCCTTGGTATCCTTATTTCGAAAAATTTATAGGGTTGTAGAACTTTTTCATAGAATGTATTATAGAAGCTTCTACAAAACCAGCGTATATATAGTTTATATGCAATATTGGAAACTACTATATTTTTTTATATCTATTTGTAAAGTTTTGCTGGCAAACTAACTAAGGTGTAATCAGGCACGGACCGAATCATAATGATGGGGCACTTGCCCCACTCTGATTTCATATTTTTAAATAAAGTTTTTATTTTAAATTTTAAATGATCCATTACAAATAAATTAAGCTTATTTATTAAAAGTTCCAAACCTATTTTATCTTTCTATTATTTTGACTATTAATTAACCTAATCAAATTTAATCTTCTTCTATTCTCAAATTTCAGTCGTCTATTCATTTATTCTCTTAAACCCTCTTCTTAGTTTCATATTTTCAACCTTCTTTCTCTATTCTTTATCTAGTGGTCATCTTCGCTTCATCAAAAGGTAAATTTTAAATTTTAAATGTTATTTTATATAGCTCTCTATAACTCTATGTATCTTTCAATTTCATTGTTTCTCTTTTTGATATTTTCAATTGCAAATTTTAATTCAAACAATTATAATTTAGGTATTAATCTATTTTTTATTCTCTTCACGAATTTATATATTTTATTTTATTCTCAATTTAGTGATCCTTATTATTTATTTATTTATCTTTCGTTCTATTCTATTATATGTAATTTTGTTGCATATAAATTTTTAAAGTGAATTGATCAATTTACTAATTTAGAATATATATTTTTTATTTTTAGAAATAGTAATGGAAAAATATTTCAAAAGAAAGCTACCACTAGAATCTGAAGTCACTCCATTTGTCTCTTCTAATAAAAAGAAGTTCTTAGAATTCAATGTGGAAAGTCTGGTAGCTGATCCTGGACAACGACCTAAAATTTCAAATTATGATCCAAATGACAAGGATGAAGTTAAACGAGCTTATTTGCAAAAAGGTCCTTGTCAACCAAGAGAACATGATTTTCCACAAACATATTTTGGAACTTCTCTCCGTAGATTTAATGCTGATTGGTATAATGAAATTGGCAATTGGTTGGAATATAGTATTTCAAAAGATGTTGTCTTTTGTCTCTATTGCTATCTTATGAAACCTGATGGTGCGAGTGGTGATGCTTTTGTAAAAGAGGAATTTTCAAATTGGAAAAAGAAGGAGCGGTTACAAACACATGTTGAAAATTATGATAGTGCTCATAATCAAGCTCGAAGAAAATGCAAAGCACTCATGAAGCAAAAGCAACGTATTGAAGTTGTTTTTCAAAAGCATTCAGACCAAGCTAAAAAAGATTACCGAACTCACTTAACAGCAACAATTGAGTGCATTAGGTTCTTATTGCGACAAGGATTGGCTTTTCGTGGTGATGATGAATTGCACAATTCAAACAATCAAGGTAATTTTTTGGAGCTTCTTGACTTTCTTGCTCAACATAATACAGAGATTGATCGTGTTTTCAAAAATGCTCGTGAAAATCTTAAACTAGTAGCACCTAAAATTCAAAAAGATATTGTTAGAGCTGCTGCAAATGAAACTACTAAAGTTATTATTGATGATCTTGGAGATGATTTATTTGTTGTTTTAGTTGATGAAGCTCGAGACATTTCTGTTAAATAGCAAATGGCTGTTTGTTTGCGGTATTTGAATAAAGAAGGGATTGTAATGGAGCGATTTCTTGGCCTTGTCCATGTTTCTAGCACAAATGCGTTGTCGTTAAAAGTAGCTTTGGAATCTTTATTAGCAAAGCATAGTTTAAGCTTAGCAAGAATACGTGGACAAGGTTACGATGGAGCTAGTAATATGCAGGAGAATTCAATGGCTTAAAAAGTTTGATATTGAAAGAAAATGCTTGTGCTTTTTATGTTCATTATTTTGCTCACCAACTTCAATTAGCATTGTGGTTGTTGCAAAGAAACAGGTCAAAATTGCACTACTTTTTAATTTGCTTGCTAGTTTGTGCAATATTGTTGGAGCTTCTTGTAAATGTAAAGACATGCTTCGTGAAAGTCAAATGCAAAAGACAATTGTTGTATTACAAAACGGAGATGTTTCTAGTGGGCGTGGCTTAAATGAAGAAACAACATTGTAAAAGGCAGGTGATACTCGATGGGGCTCACATTATAGTACAATACTTAGCTCAATTTTTTTTTCTTCCGTGGTAGAACTTCTTGAAGTGATTGAGAAAGATGGAAATAATCCTGAACAAAGAGCTGAAGTATGTCAATTATTGAATCATATTCAATCTTCTGAATTTGTATTCAATTTACATTTGATGAAAAGTATATTAGGAGTTACTAATGAGTTGTCTCAAACTCTACAAAGAAGTGATCAAGACATTATAAATGCTACGACATTGGCTAAAGTGTCCAAGCAACGACTGTAAAGTATAAGAGACGATGGTTAGTCCTCTTTGCTCAATAAAGTTTCACTATTTTGTGATAGTCACAATATTCTTGTTCCAAATATGAATTACATATTTGTAACACAAGGAAGATCATGACACAAAATCCAAAAGGTCTCAAATTTACATGCTTTTCAAGTTGAATTATTTTATCAAGTGGTTGATAGACAACTTTAAGAGCTCAACAATCATTTTACATAGGTAAATACCGAGCTACTTCTTTGTATAGTTTGTTTGATTTCAGGTGACTTATTTTTTGCATTTGATAAGGAGAAGTTTCTTTGTTTAGCTTAATTTTATCCATATGAATTCTCTTCTACTCAACTTTTGACACTTGATGTAAACCCCGCTAAAATTAGAAAATAATTAGTAAATAAATTAAAAATGTAAAACTAATATCAAAATAGGATAGAGCTTATCAAAACGAGAATTTTGATACCAATTTTGAAAATTTTGGCCCAAAGTTGGACCGGATGGACCGAACCGGTTGAATCGGGGCCCAAACTGGGCCCATGGGTCCAACCGGACCCATAATTTAAAAGAAACACCAGCTTCTTCTTCCTCATTTCATACACCACGATGCCAATAGATTTGGGGAGGAAGAACTCCCAAACCCTCATCAACCCTTGATCCACCATAACTTCCTCGTTTGAGCACCATTCGCGGCCACGCGTTCAACGCGTTGAACTCTACATTTTTGTCAGATCAATTTTACCGTTAAGCTCCATTTTTATTTCAAAATCTATATTCCCCTTTCTTATGGTGAAATTGAACCCTTGTGATATAATCTTACCCAATTTGGTGTTTTAGGTTCGATTTAGCTTCCAGAGCATATTGGGCTTGAGTCACTATGTGTGTGGGTACGGTAAGAGTAACCTAAATCCTAATCAATTTTGATTTTAGTATGAAGAAGCTGAATTTGGAGTATATATGTGATTAGGTGTGAATTGAGTTCATATATATGCATTGGGATTGAAAAGTGAGTATTTGGAGGCTTATTGATGATTAAAGCTCAGTTTGTGGCTGGTTTCTTTGAGATTGGAGGGATGTGTTCTAGCTTGTGAGGCTGCCTTGGATTGAATAAAGTGATTGGCCAAGGTATGGTTTAGGTTTCGCGTGTTTAACATTTAAGGTGTTGTGAAAACTTAAGCTAGAGAACCATATGTTAAGTTGAAGTGGTTAAATGCATTAAATGATTAGTTTAGTGAAGATGTTGAATAGATTTATGGTTGAACTTGTATTGGAAATTATGAGTATAAGTTGTTGGTGTTGAATAAGTGTTCTTGTAATTATTAATGAAGGATTGATATATGTGTTGAAGAATTATATATGTTGAAGAATTGTTATATGTGATACATGTTGAGATATTGGGATCATTGTGTGGATTTTATCGAATGGTATGGACATTGGTGTGCTAGTGGTTGGTGATGATGGAATAAGACTTGTTGTATTGTATATCTACAAGTTTTGTGGGTAGAGAATGAGAAATTGGTGAAAAATGGGGTTTGAGGTATTTTTGGTAAAATGTAAATTTTGACGAACTTCCGCAGTGCATATCTTGCTCCAAAAATTTTGAATAAAGATGAAATTTGCTTTGAATTAAAGAGGGTTTAACAAGCTTGAGATCGATATAAAGTTTGTAGAAAACCAAATTTTGTAGAGGAAGTTATAGATGCCAAAAAATTGGTGCGAAAAACTGAATTTTTGTAAGTTGCAGCAGAAAGGGTTTAACAAAGCCGTGCGCATGCCCCCAATAGAAGTGAAAATCTACCTGTGCATACGCACGCCTCTGTGCGCATGCACACCTGGTATTTTCTATAAAGTGTGCGTACGCACGCCCCTGTGCGCATGCACACGCCAAGATGGGCCTTCTATTGGTGGCGCTAGCACAGGCAAGGTGCTGGCACACCAAGTGATGTGTGCGCACATAGGCACTCGTGCGCACGCACACGTGCTGCTTTCTTGTTGAGCTGTGTGCACGCATAGGTGTGTGCGTACGCACACGCCCTGTTTTCCAGCACCTTTATTTTTTCTATTCTAAACATGATTTTAAACACTAAACCCACTATTTTTGCCCTGTTGATCCTAGATCCTACTAGTAAGTTTAGTAAATAGCAGAAGATAGGAGTTTGAGGTAACTTAGGAGTGAAGAAAGAGGTAAATATGATGAGAAATGTGAAAGGGGAGTAGTTAATGAAAGGAGTTAATATGCCATGGCTTTGATGAATGATTAAATAATTATTATGATTATGAAATGGCTTATGAATGATGAAATCTGAGATACTAGTTTCCCTAGGTAAGAACCGTGGCTTGCCACCACGTGTTCCAGGTTGAATCTCGATACTCTGTTTACCCTACATCATAAAAGTAACTGGGTACGTATAAATTTCCGGGTATGGATAGCCCTCAGTGAGTGATTTCAATGATATATGAATGTGAAATCTATGCATAGACTCATGGGGATGTGCGACGTAGGACAGTCTAAGGTTTTCGGACTTGTCGGGTTGGCTGGATAACTGATAGATGAGCCTCATCAGCCATAGGACAGGCATGCATCATGTGCATTTGTTTGTTTTGATTGCTATGCATTTCCTAGGTTTTCTTAGTTGAATGTATACCTCCTACTACTTATTATACTTGCTACTTGCCCTATCTGCTTATTACTTGTGCGTGAATTTGTTTGGTTGCTTGTCTTTGCTGAATTATGGATGACGGAGGGATGGAGGGATGGTGAATTTGTTGAATTATTCCCAGGACCATATTTATTATACGCGTGTCACCTTTACCATGCTGAGAACCTCCGGTTCTCACCCCATACTGTGTTGTTATTTTTCAGATGCAGGTCGAGAGACTCTTCGCTAGGCGTCTGAATCCTTGAAGCGAAGTAGTTCCTGGGTGTATTTTGGGTTTCTGCTTGTATATATGTATATGTGTATTTAGTTTGCTCTCCAAGAAACTTGTTTATTTTGCTCCTCTTAGAGGCTACAGGAGAGTTAGGGGCTTGATTCTGTATCTTGAGTATTTTGGGATACCTGCCTATGTATATGTATATTCTCCGGCCAGCCTTGGCTTCGCGGGCTGAGTTAGGAGCTAGTTATAATGTATTCTTGGCTCTCTTTACTCTCTCGCTTATTCTTATCCTTATCTACTAGGTTTCTTAGCACGCAAGTAATCTTATTCCTCGAGCGTTGCGATTTTTGTTTACCCGTTTTCAAGGCTCCTCATATATTATCTCTTTTCACTATTATATGTACCTATTTATTTGATTAGAGGTTTGTAACACCACACTACCTCTGTTCTATGACTTAAGTGTTAAACTCTGTGTAGTAGGGTGTTACATTATGGTATCAGAGCAGTTCATTCCTGTAGAGCCTGAGGACAGACTGACTATGCTTCTGTGCATTCTCTGTGTATGTGTCTATGTGCTAGTAGGATATCTAACTGATATATGTGGCATAAATGTTCGTGAGCATGCATTTGGGACTTAAAGCACTAGACTTGCGATATTGAGACTGATCAACTTGATATCACTTGTTTGGTGTGTATAGAGACCAGATGTCGACTCGCGGACGCGGACGTGGGCGAGGTAGAGGCAGAATAGGCAATGCTATGCCTGAAGTGTCAGGGAATACTCCTAACCCTGTAGACTTCATGGCTGCTTTAGGCAATATGGCAGCAGCAATGCAAGCGACAGCTGAAGCCCTAGGAAATCAAATTAATAATGGAAATAATGGCAATAATAGTCCTATGTCACTTTCTTCTTTCTTGAAGGTTCACCCTCCGACCCTCAGAGGGACCTTGAATCCTATTGATGCTGATAAATGGATACAGGCTATTGAGCGAGCGTTACAGGCTCAGCAGGTTCCTGATGAACAGTGGTGGCAGGGCATAAGGCGTATTTTGCAGTCTGATGGAGTTGTGATTTTGTGGGAGTTGATCCGAGAAGAATTTTATAAGAAATACTTTCCCAACTCAGTTAGAAATGCCAAGGAACTCAAACTGCTTCAACTGAAACAAGGCCAGATGACCATTACTAAGTACACAAGCAAGTTTGAGGAATTGTGTCGCTTTTCACGCATCTGTCAGGGAGCTCCTGAGGACTTTGCTGAGTGGAAGTGTATCAAGTTTTAGGGAGGTCTCCGAAGCGATATTCAGAGCTTTGTAGCACCTATGGAGATTCGAGTGTTCTCTGAGCTTGTGAATAAGAGCAGAGTAGCTGAGGAGTATACAAGGAAGGCTGCAACAAAAAAGGGAAGCATGAGGATGCCATTTCAGAGGACTACGGGGAGGAATTTTGCACCTAGAGTCAGACAATTCAAACATGGAGGCTTTGCCCCTCAGAATAATCAGGGACAGGGCAACCTTAGAAGGCCAAATGCCATTTCCAATCAGGGAAGAAAACAGGGAAAGCAGCCACAGCAAGACTTGAGTTGCCACAGATGCGAAAAGTACCATTCAGAGCCATGTAGGTTTGGGACTGGAGTCTGTTATTCCTATGGGCAGCCTGGACAGTTGGCTAATAGCTACCCAAAGAAGAAGAGATGTGAGACAGGCAGAATGCAGCAACCAGGGAGAGTATATACTACTTCTTTGGTAGGCGCTGAGGGGTTAGAGACATTGATCATAGGTAATTGTGAGATGGCTGGTAAAACTTTGAATGCCTTGTTTCATTCTGGAGCTACACATTCTTTTATTGCGTTTGAGAAGGCTGATGAGTTAAGATTGAAAATAGTAGTCCTGGGATATGATTTAAAGGTGTATAATGCCACCCACGAGGCTTTGGTGACTAGGTTAGGGTGCCCCAATTTCCATTTCGGATACAACAGCGTGACTTCGTGCATAACTTAATTTGTCTGGCAATGAATGGTCTTGATCTCATTTTGGGGTTGGACTGGTTATCCAAGAACCATGTCCTACTTGATTGTTCCACGAAAACAGTGTGTTTTATGCCGGAAGATACAGAAGGACCGGTTGTGGCGAATAGCTATTATTTGAATTCCATGACAGTAAATTGTTTTGGGGCCGAATGCCAGGGAATATTGTTGTTAACTGTGGGTGTTTTGGGTGATGATCAAAGCTTGGAGCAAATTCTGATAGTGTGTGAGTTTTCGGAGGTGTTTCCTGACGATATTGATGAATTTCTGCCTAAGCGATAGGTGGAGTTCGCTATTGAATTAGTGCCTGGGGTTGGACTGATCTCGAGTGCTCCTTATAGGATGTCACCTCTAGAAATGGCCGAACTGAAGTCTCAACTGGAGGATCTGTTGGGAAAGAACTTTATCCGATCGAGTGTTTTTTCATGGGGCGCACCAGTGCTACTGGTGAAGAAGAAAGATGGGAGTATGCGCTTATGTGTTGACTATAGGCAGCTGAATAAGATTACAGTGAAGAATAAATACCCGTTGCCAAGGATTGATGACCTGATGGACCAGTTACAAGGAGCCGATGTGTTCTCTAAGATTGATTTACGATCCGGATACCATCAGATAAGGGTCAGAGATGAGGATATTCCTAAAACTGCCTTCAGAACGTGGTATGGTCATTATGAATACACAGTGATGTCCTTCGGGTTGACTAATGCTCCGACGATATTCATGGATTACATGAACATGATTTTCCACCCATATCTAGATAAGTTTGTTGTTGTGTTTATCGACGACATTCTTATCTACTCTAAGACAGAGGATGAGCATGCGGAGCACTTGCGAACACTGCTGCAAATCATAAAGGATAGGAAATTGTATGCCAAGCTATCCAAGTGCGAGCACTGGAAGTCTGAAGTGAAATTTCTTGGTCATTTGGTGAGTAAGCAAGGCATAGCAGTGGATCCTGCTAAGATTGAGGCGGTGATGAATTGGGGATGACCAACTTCAATAACAGAGATCAAAAGTTTCTCAGGCTTGGCGGGTTATTATCAGAGGTTCATTAGAGGGTTTTCACAGCTTGCTTTGCCTTTAACCAAGCTGACCAGGAAGGATGTTCCTTTTGAATGGACTCCTGAGTGCGAGGAGAGCTTCCTTGCGTTGAAGCAGAGATTGACTACTGCACCCATATTGGTGTTGCCTGAACCGAGAATACCATTTGAGGTATACTATGATGCATCCTTGAGGGGTTTAGGATGCGTGTTGATGCAGCATCATAAAGTTGTAGCTTATGCCTCGCGCCAATTAAGGCCGCATGAAAGAAAGTACCCAACTCATGATTTGGAGCTTGCTGCTGTGGTTTTTGCTTTGAAGATTTGAAGACATTACCTCTATGGTGTGAAGTTTCAAGTTTTCTCGGACCATAAAAGCCTGAAGTATCTATTTGAACAAAAAGAGTTGAATATGCATAAGAGGAGGTGGATGGAACTCCTAAAGGATTATGACTTCGAGCTGAACTACCATCTGGGAAAAGCGAATGTGGTGGCGGATGCCTTGAGTAGGAAATCCCTATGTGCTGCTTGGATGATGCTAAGAGAGGAAGAGTTGCTAAAAGCCTTCCAAGGATTGAAACTGGGAATCAGAAAAGAGTTTGGGACTTTATGCCTAAGTTAGTTACAGATTTCAAGTGACTTCAAGGCTGAACAAATAAAGGCTCATCAGAATGACCAAGAATTGTATAAGATTCTGCTGGCGATTGAGAAAGGCAAGCAATGGAGAGTGTCAGATGATAAAGATGGGTTGTGGAGGTTCAAGGATCGAATAATTGTGCCAGATGTCGGGGATTTGTGACAGAGCATATTAGAGGAAGCTCATAAGAGCGGGTTCTCCATTCATCCTGGAAGCACCAAAATGTACCAAGACCTAAAGACGATGTTCAGGTGGCCAGGAATGAAAAATGATGTGGCATTGCATGTTTCCAAATGCATAACTTGTCCAAAAGTCCAAATTAAACACCAAAGACCAGCAGGGACCCTTAAACCTTTGAAGATTCCACAATGAAAATGGGAGAGCATTGCTATGGATTTTGTGTTCAGTTTACCAAGAACTCGGACAGGTTGTGATGCCATTTGGGTGGTTGTAGATCGGCTGACCAAGTTTGTCCATTTCCTGCTTATTCGGATAAGTTGCACTTTGGAAGAGTTGGCACGGTTATATATAAAAGAGATTGTGAGGTTACATGGCATTGATGAACGAATTCCTCGCGTGGTCTAGAATTCACAAATAAGTTCTCGTTGAAAGTATAGCTTCTAGACCGACGAGGAATCCTTTCATATAAAAAAATTGTTTATCACAAGTAACAAACCCAATAAAAATAAACCGAAGTATTTAAACCTCAGATCATCTCTCACCGAATTGCAGGGAGGTGTTCTTGTTATTGGTTATGAGTTTTCTGAGAAATTTGGAGTTTGGGCAATGGGCACATAAATGATTATAAATTAAAGCAATGAAATTTAAGAAGAGGTTTTATGTAATTAAAATAAAAAGCCTTGACTAGGAGAAGATTAATCGGAAGTTCTATCCTTGTTGGATTTCCCAAGATTAGTAGTAATAGGTTGTTGTTTCTACTTAGTTAACCCTCAACGAATAAAGGAAAGTCAAGTAGTGAGACAACTTCTATTCACAAGTCCTATCCTCTCCCTTGGGAAGGATTAGCGTTAGTGACTAGAGAGCCAGCCAACAGTAAACCTAATTACAATTTAACTCTTGAGTCTCCCAACTCAAGGGTCTCCGAATATTAATCAACTCCAAAGTCAAGTTGGAAACCTACTCCATTGACATGGATGCCATGCTCGCATACATGTAAAGGGAGTAGAAAGTAGACATGATAATTTTGGAAGAAATTAAATATAACAATACTATAATATTAATAAATTTCAAGATTAAAGATATCCAATTGTAACTCTGAACAGGGTAAATAGGAAATAAAAGAGTATAGGAATATAAAACAAACTAGAATGATAAAAACTTCAACGGAGGTAGTAACTCTTTCAATATCCAACTCAAAAGCATAAAACTAGGAATCCTAAAACCTAGAGAGAGGAGCCTCTCTCTCTAGAAGCTACATCTAAAACCTAAAATTATGTGAATGAGAAGTTCTCTCTGATTTCTTCACTCTGCAGCCTCTAATCTGTGTTTTCTGGGCCGAAAACTGGGTCAAAAATAGCCCAGAAATTGCTGGGGGCGAATTCTGATACGCTGAATTTTCACAGATGTGACGCGTGCGTGTCACTTATCTGTAGAGCAACTATGGCAAATTATATATCATTTCAAAGGCCTGGATGTTAGCTTTCCAACGCAACTGGAACCGTCTCATTTAGACCTCTGTAGCTCAAGTTATGATCGATTAAATGCAAAGAGGTAAGGGCTGACAACTTTACAGTTCCTTCAGCTTCTTGTATTCCTTCCACTTTTGCATGCTTCTTTTCCATCCTCTAAGCCATTCCTGCCCTGTAATCTCTGAAAACACTTAACACACATATCAAGTTATCGAATGGTAATAAGAGAGGATTAAAATTAGCTAAATTAAGACCAAAGAGACATGTTTTCAATCATAGCACAAAATCAGGAAGGAAAATATAAAACATGCAATTTACATGAATAACTGTGAGAATAGTGGATAAAATCCACTCAATTAAGCACAAGATGTACCACGAAGGCGTACCTTCCACTATTGTATCTGATAGAGATCCTCGCTTTACATCACGGTTCTGGGGAGCTTTTCAGCGAGCTTTTGGCACTCAATTGAGCCTAAGCACTGCCTACCATCCTCAGACGGTTGGCCAATCAGAAAGGACAATCTAGACTTTGGAAGATATACTAAGAGCTTGTGTTGTGGACCAGCCAGCGAGTTGGGATCGATATATGCCTTTGGTAGAGTTTACTTACAACAACAGTTATCATGCGAGCATTGGAATGGCTCCGTATGAAGCTTTATACGGAACAAAATGTTAATCTCCATTATGTTGGTATGAAGCAGGAGAAAAGAGTTTGATAGGGCCTGAAATGATAAGTGAAACCACTGAGCAAATAAAGAAAATCCGTAGTCTAATGCTTGTGGCTTGGTCGGCGAAATTGTGAACTATACTTTTTCACAACTCTCATAATCCCTGGTAATGGCTCCAAAAACTTGGTGCGCTCAATACCATGGCATTACACAACTTCGCACAACTAACCAGCAAGTGCACTGGGTCGTCCAAGTAATAAACCTTACGTGAGTAAGGGTCGATCCCACGGAGATTGTTAGTATTGAAGCAAGCTATGGTCATCTTGTAAATCTTAGTCAGGCAAACTCAAATGTATATGATGATGATGAACGAAAATAACATAAAAGATAAAGATAGTGATACTTATGTATATCATTGGTGTAAGAGCTTCAGACAAGTGTATGAAGATGCCTTCCCTTCCGTCTCTCTGCTTTCCTACAGCCTTCATCCAATCCTTTCTTACTCCTTTCCATGGCAAGCTCGTATAGGGTCTCACTGTTGTCAGCAGCTACCTCCCATCCTCTCAGTGAAAGCGATTGCATATGCCCCTGTCACGGTCATAGCGGAATTCATCTGTCGGTTCTCAATCAGGCCGGAATAGAATCCAGTGATTCTTTTGCGTCTGTCACTAACGCCCCGCCCTCAGGGTTTGAAGCACGTCACAGTCATTCAATCATTGAATCCTACTCAGAATACCACAGACAAGGTTTAGACCTTCCGGATTCTCTTGAATGCCGCCATCAGGTCCTGCCTATACCACGAAGATTCTGATCTCACGGAATGGCTGGCTCGTTTGTCAGGCGAGCACTCGGTTGTCAGGCGATCAACCATGCATCGTGCAATCAGGAATCCAAGAGATATTCACTAAAGCCTCGAATGCTTGTAGAACAAGAATGGTTGTCAGTCACCTTGTTCATAGGTTGAAGAACGAGTGATATCTTAGATAAAGAACAAGCGGAGTTGAATAGAAGAACAATAGTAATTGCATTAATACTCGAGGTACAGCAGAGCTTCACACCCTTAATCTATGGTGTGTAGAAACTCCACCGTTGAAAATACATAAGCATAAGGTCCAGGCATGGCCGAATGGCCAGCCTCCCAAAGATCTAAGATAGCATAAAAGTGAAGATAGCTACCAAAGTCTACTAATACAATAGTAAAAGGTCCTATTAATAGTAAACTAGTAACCTAAGGTGTACAGAAATGAGTAAATGACATAAAAATCCACTTCCGGGCCCACTTGGTGTGTGCTTGGGCTGAGCAATCAAGGAAATTCGTGTAGAGACCTTTTCTGGAGTTAAACGCCAGCTCCCATGCCAGTTTGGGCGTTTAACTCCAACTTTTATTCCTGTTCCGGCGTTTAACGCTGGAATTCCTGAGGCCGGATTGCTTCGCGGGTTTGGGCCATCAAATCTTGGACAAAGTATGGACTATTATATATTGCTGGAAAGCCCTGGATGTCTACTTTCCAACGCCGTTGAGAGCGCGCCAATTGGGCTTCTGTAGCTCCAGAAAATCCACTTCGAGTGTAGGGAGGTCAGAATCCAACAGCATCTGCAGTCCTTTTTGGTCTCTGAATCAGATTTTTGCTCAGGTCCCTCAATTTCAGCCAGAAAATACCTGAAATCACAGAAAAACACACAAACTCATAGTAAAGTCCAGAAAAGTGAATTTTAAATAAAAACTAATAAAAATGTACTAAAATCTAACTAAAAGATATCAAAAACATACTAAAAACAATGCCAAAAAGTATACAAATTATCCGCTCATCACAACACCAAACTTAAATTGTTGCTTGTCCTCAAGCAACTGAAAATCAAATAAGATCAAAAGAAGAGAATATGCAATGAATTCCAAAAACATCTGTGAAGATCAGTATTAATTAGATGAGCGGGGCTTTTAACCTTCTGTCTCTGAACAGTTTTGGCATCTCAATCTATCCCTTGAAATTCAGAATGGTTGGCTTCTTTAGGAACTCAGAGTCCAGATAGTGTTAATGATTCTCCTAGTAAAGTATGATGATTCTTGAACATAGCTATTTATTGAGTCTTGGCTGTGGCCCAAAGCACTCTGTCTTCCAGTATTACCACCGGATACATACATGCCACAGACACATAATTGGGTGAACCTTTTCAGATTGTGACTCAGCTTTGCTAAAGTCCCCAATTAGAGGTGTCCAGGGTTCTTAAGCACACTCTTATTTGCCTTGGATCACAACTTTATTTTTTTCTTTTTCTTTCTTTTCTTTCTTTTTTTTTTCGATTTTTTTTTTTTTTTTCGGTTTTTTTCTCTCTTTTTTTTTTTTTTTTTTTTTTTGAATAGCTTTTTCTTGCTTCAAGAATCATTTTATTGATTTTTCAGATCCTCAGTAACATGTCTCCTTTTTCATCATTCTTTCAAGAGCCAACATTCATGAACCACAAATTCAAGATACATATGCACTGTTTACACATACATTCAGAGAACAAAAATATTGCCACCACATCAAAATAATTAAACTATTATAAAATTCAAAATTCATGCAATTCTTCCTTTTTCAATTAAGCACATTTTTATTCAAGAAAGGTGATGGATTCATAGGACATTCATAACTTTAAGGCATAGACACTAAGACACTAATGATCATAAGACACAAACATGGATAACATAAAGCATAAAATTCGAAAAACAGAAGAATAAATAACAAGGAAATCAAGGAATGGGTCCACCTCAGTGATGGCGGCTCTTCCTTGCTTTTGAAGGTCCTATGGAGTGCTTGAGCTCCTCAATGTCTCTTCCTTGCCTTTGTTGCTCCTCCCTCATGATTCTTTGATCTTCTCTAATTTCATGGAGGAGAATGGAGTGTTCTTGATGCTCCACCCTTAGTTGTCCCATGTTGGAACTTAATTCTCCTAGGGAGGTGTTTAGTTGCTCCCAATAGTTTTGTGGAGGAAAGTTCATCCCTTGAGGAATCTCAGGGATTTCTTGATGAGAGGGGTCTCTTGTGTATTCCATCCTTTTCTTGGTGATGGGCTTGTCCTCATCAATGGGGATATCTCCTTCTATGTCAACTCCAACTGAATAACAGAGGTGACAAATGAGGTGAGGAAAGGCTAATCTTGCCACAGTGGAGGTCTTGTCTGCCACTTTATAGAGTTCTTGAGCTATAACCTCATGAACCTCTATTTCCTCTCCAATCATGATACTATGGATCATGATGGCCCGGTCTATGGTAACTTCGGACCGGTTGCTAGTGGGAATGATTGAGCGTTGTATGAACTCTAACCATCCTCTAGCCACGGGCTTGAGGTCATGCCTTCTCAATTGGACCGGCTTTCCTCTTGAATCTTGCTTCCATTGTGCGCCCTCTTCATATGACTGTGAGGACTTGGTCCAACCTTTGATCAAAGTTGACCCTTCTAGTGAAAGGATGCTCATCTCCTTGCATCATAGGCAAGTTGAACGCCACCCTCACACTCTCCGGACTAAAATCCAAGTATTTCCCCCGAACCATAGTAAGATAATTCTTTGGATTCGGGTTCACACTTTGGTCATGGTTCTTTGTGATCCATGCATTGGCATAGAACTCTTGAACCATCAAGATTCCAACTTGTTGAATGGGGTTGGTGAGAACTTCCCAACCTCTTCTTTGGATCTCATGGCGGATCTCCGGATATTCACCCTTTTTGAGTAAAAAGGGGACTTCGGGGATCACCTTCTTCAAGGCCACAACTTCATAGAAGTGGTCTTGATGCACCTTTGAGAGGAATCTATCCATCTCCCATGACTCGGAGGTGGAAGCTTTTGCTTTCCCTTTCCTCTTTTTAGAGGTTTCTCCGGCCTTTGGTGCCATAATGGTTATGGAAAAACGAAAAAGCAACGCTTTTACCACACCAAACTTAAAATGTTTGCTCGTCCTCGAGCAAAAGAAGAAAGAAAGGAGTAGAAGAAGAAGAAATGAGGAAGAGGGGGAGGGTAGTGTGTTCGGCCAAAGGGGGAAGAAGTGGTCTTTAGGTTGTATGAAAATGAAGGGGTTGAAGAAGGGTATTTATAGGAGAGAGGGGGGTAAAGGTTCGGCCATTTGAGGGTGGGTTTGGGAGGGAAAGTGGTTTGAATTTGAAGGGTGAGGTTGGTGGGGTTTTATGAAGGATGGATGTGAGTGGTGAAGAGAAAGATGGGATTTGATAGGTGAGGGGTTTTTGGGGAAGAGGTGTTGAGGTGATTGGTGAATGGGGGAAGAAGAGAGAGAGTGATGGTAGGGTCCTGTGGGGTCCACAGATCCTGTAGTGTCAAGGAAAAGTCATCCTTGCACCAAATGGCATCAAAATCCACGTTTTGACCCATTTCTGGCGTTAAACGCCGGGCTGGTGCCCATTCCTGGCGTTTAACGCCAGGTTGTTGCCCTTTACTGGCGTTTAACGCCAGTCTGGTGCCCTTTTCTGGCGTTAAACGCCCAGAAAGGTGCCAGACTGGGCGTTAAACGCCCAACTGCTAGGCTGACTGGCGTTTGAACGCCAGCAGCATCTTCCTCCAGGGTGTGCTGTTTTTCTTCCTGTTTTTCATTTTGTTTTTGCTTTTTTCATTGTTTTTGTGACTTCTTATGATCATCAACCTACAAAAAAGATAAAATAACAAAAGAAAATAATTAATTATAAAACATTGGGTTGCCTCCCAACAAGCGCTTCTTTAGTGTCATTAGCTTGACAGAGGACTCCCATGGAGCCTCAGAAACACTCAGAACCGTGTTGAAACCTCCCAACACCAAACTTAGAGTTTGAATGTGGGGTTTCAACACCAAACTTAGAGTTTGGTTGTGGCCTCCCAACACCAAACTTAGAGTTGGACTGTGGGGGCTCTGCTTGGCTCTGTTTTGAGAGAAGCTCTTCATGCTTCCTCTCCATGATGACAGAGGGATATCCTTGAGCCTTAAATACCAAGGATCCTTCATTCACTTGAATGATCAACTCTCCTCTATCAACATCAATTACAGCCTTTGCTGTGGCTAGGAAGGGTCTGCCAAGGATGATGGATTCATCCATGCACTTCCCAGTCTCTAGGACTATGAAATCAGTAGGAATGTAATGGTCTTCAACTTTAACCAGAACATCCTCTACAAGTCCATGGGCTTGTTTTCTTGAGTTGTCTGCCATTTCTAGTGAGATTTTTGCAGCTTGCACCTCAAAGATCCCTAATTTCTCCATTACAGAGAGGGGCATGAGGTTTACACTTGACCCTAAGTCACACAAGGCCTTCTTGAAGGTCATGGTGCCTATGGTACAAGGTATAGAAAACTTCCCAGGATCCTGCCTCTTTTGAGGTAGTTTCTACCTAGACAGGTCATCCAGTTCTTTGGTGAGCAAGGGAGGTTCATCTTCCCAAGTCTCATTTCCAAATAACTTGTCATTTAGCTTCATGATTGCTCCAAGGTATTTAGCAACTTGCTCTTCAGTGACATACTCATCCTCTTCAGAGGAAGAATACTCATCAGAGCTCATGAAAGGCAGTAGCAAGTCCAAGGGAATCTCTATGGTCTCAGTTTGAGCCTCAGATTCCCAAGGTTCCTCATTGGGGAACTCATTAGAGGCCAGTGGACGTCCAGTGAGGCCTTCTTCAGTGGCGTTCACTGCCTCTTCTTCCTCCCAGAATTCGGCCATGTTTATGGCTTTGCACTCTCCTTTTGGATTTTCTTCAGTGTTACTTGGGAGAGTGCTTGGGGGAAGTTCAGTAATTTTCTTGCTCAGCTGACCCACTTGTCCTTCCAAATTCCTAATGGAGGATCTAGTTTCAGTCATGAAACTTTGAGTGGTTTTGATTAGATCAGAGACCATGGTTGCTAAGTCAGAGGTATTCTGCTTAGAGCTCTCTGTCTGTTGCTGAGAAGATGATGGAAAAGGTTTACCATTGTTAAACCTGTTTCTTCCACCATTATTATTGAAACCTTGTTGAGGTCTCTCTTGATTCTTCCATGAGAGATTTGGGTGATTTCTCCATGAGGAATTATAGGTGTTACCATAGGGTTCTCCCAGGTAATTCACCTCTTCCATGGAAGGGTTCTCAGGATCATAAGCTTCTTCCTCAGATGAAGCTTCCTTAGTACTGCTTGGTGCATTTTGCATTCCAGACAGACTTTGAGAAATCAAATTGACTTGTTGAGTCAATATTTTATTCTGGGCCAAAATGGCATTCAGAGTGTCAATATCAAGAACTCCTTTCTTCTGACTAGTCCCATTGTTCACAGGATTTCTTTCAGAAGTGTACATGAATTGGTTATTTGCAACCATTTCAATCAGTTCTTGAGCTTCAGTAGGCGTCTTCTTCAGATGAAGAGATCCTCCTGCAGAGCTATCCAAGGACATCTTAGATAGTTCAGAGAGACCATCATAGAAAATACCTATGATGCTCCATTCAGAAAGCATGTCAGAAGGACATTTTCTGATTAATTGTTTGTATCTTTCCCAAGCTTCATAGAGGGATTCTCCATCCTTTTGTCTAAAGGTTTGGACTTCCACTCTAAGCTTACTCCATCTTTGTGGTGGAAAGAATTTTGCCAAGAAGGCATTGACTAGCTTTTCCCATGAGTCCAGGCTTTCTTTAGGTTGAGAGTCCAACCATATTCTAGCTCTGTCTCTTACAGCAAAAGGGAATAGCATCAGTCTATAGACTTCAGGGTCAACCCCATTAGTCTTGACTGTGTCACAGATTTGCAAGAATTCAGCTAAAAACTGATGAGGATCTTCCATTGGAAGTCCATGGAACTTGCAATTCTGTTGCATTAGAGAAACTAATTGAGGCTTAAGCTCAAAGTTGTTTGCTCCAATGGCAGGGATAGAGATGCTTCTCCCATAAAAATCAGGAGTAGGTGCAGTAAAGTCACCCAGCACCTTCCTTGCATTGTTTGCATTGTTGTTGTTTTCTGCTGCCATGTTTTCTTCCTTGAAGAATTCGGTCAGGTCCTCTAAAGAGAGTTGTGCTTTGGCTTCTCTTAGCTTTCTCTTCAAAGTCCTTTCAGGTTCAGGATCAGCTTCAACAAGAATGCCTTTGTCCTTGCTCCTGCTCATATGAAAGAGAAGGGAACAAGAAAATGTGGAATCCTCTATGTCACAGTATAGAGATTCCTTTAAGTGTCAGAGGAAAAGAGAAATAGAAAGAAGAAGGAGAAGGAGAATTCGAATTTTAATTGATAAAATTCGAATTGTGCATTTAGAAGGAGTAGTACTCCATAAATAGAAGGATGTGGGAAGGAGGGAAGTTTATTTTCGAAAATCAAGTAAAAAATTTTGAAATTATTTTGAAAAACATTAATTAATTTTCGAAAATAAAAGTGGAAAAGAAATTAAGTGATTTTTGAAAAAGAATTTGAAATTAGAAATTAAGAAGATTTGATTGAAAGTTATTTTGAAAAAGATGTGGTTAAGAAGATATGAAAAAAAATGTGATTGAGAAGATATGATTTGAAAACTATTTGAAAAGATATGATTTTAAAAACAATTTGAAAAGATATGATTTTAAAAATTGATGACTTGCCTAACAAGAAAAGATATGATTCAAACATTAAAAACCTTTCTCAACAGAAAAGGTAACAAATTTGAGATGTTCAATCAAATCATTAATTGTTAGTAAGTATCTTTTAAAAAGGAAAGAAATTGATTTTGAAAACATTTGATTGAAAAGATTTGATTTGAAAAAGATTTGATTTTGAAAAATTTGAAAAAAATTGATTTGAAAACAAAATCTTCTCCCTAGCACCATCCTGGCGTTAAACGCCCAGAATGGTATACATTCTGGCGTTTAACGCCCAAAATGCTACCTCTTTGGGCGTTAAACGCCCAACCAGGTACCCTGGCTGGCGTTTAAACGCCAGTCTGCCTTCTTCACTGGGCATTTTTGAATGCTCAGCTTTTTCTGTATAATTCCTCTGCAGTATGTTCTAAATCTTCAATTCTTTGTATCATTGACTTGAAAAGACACAAATTAAAAATATTTTTGGATTTTTAATAATCAAAATGCAACAAGAATCAAATAACAATGCATGCAAGACACCAAACTTAGCAGTTTGTGTACTACTGACACTAACAATATGAGAATGCATATGAGACACAAAAAAAATACTTCAAGTCAATAGAATTCAAAGATTAGAACACAAAATATATGCATGGATTCGAAAAATATAACAAAGACATGCATTTGACACCAAACTTAAGATGAGACTCTAGACTCAAACAAGAAATATTTTTGGATTTTTATGGTTTTGTAATTTTTTTTTGTGATTTTCGAAAATTTAAGTGAAAACATCAAAATTCTTAATGAGAATTCTAGGAATCAGTGCAATGCTAGTCTAAGACTCCGGTCCAGGAATTAGACATGGCTTCACAGCCAGCCAAGCTTTCAAAGAAAGCTTCGGTCCAAAACACTAGACATGACCAAGGTCAGCCAAGCCTTAGCAAATCACTGCTCCAACAGCAAGATTGATACGAAATCAACAAGCTCTTGTGGTGATAAGTTGAAACCTCGGTCCAATCAGATTAGACATGGCTTCTCAGCCAGCCAGATTTCAACAAATCATCATGAAACTCTAGAATTCACCTTCAAGAATTTCGAAAAAAAAATACCTAATCTAAGCAACAAGATGAACCGTCAGTTGTCCAGCCTAAACAATCCCGGGCAATAACACCAAAAATTTGATGTTGTTGCCGGATCTTGGCTCTGATGTTACCAAAAGCTTGCTCAAAACATGAACAATCCCCGGCAACGGCGCCAAAAACTTGGTCGGCGAAATTGTGAACTATACTTTTTCACAACTCTCATAATCCCTGGTAATGGCTCCAAAAACTTGGTGCGCTCAATACCATGGCATTACACAACTTCGCACAACTAACCAGCAAGTGCACTGGGTCGTCCAAGTAATAAACCTTACGTGAGTAAGGGTCGATCCCACGGAGATTGTTAGTATTGAAGCAAGCTATGGTCATCTTGTAAATCTTAGTCAGGCAAACTCAAATGTATATGATGATGATGAACGAAAATAACATAAAAGATAAAGATAGTGATACTTATGTATATCATTGGTGTAAGAGCTTCAGACAAGTGTATGAAGATGCCTTCCCTTCCGTCTCTCTGCTTTCCTACAGCCTTCATCCAATCCTTTCTTACTCCTTTCCATGGCAAGCTCGTATAGGGTCTCACTGTTGTCAGCAGCTACCTCCCATCCTCTCAGTGAAAGCGATTGCATATGCCCCTGTCACGGTCATAGCGGAATTCATCTGTCGGTTCTCAATCAGGCCGGAATAGAATCCAGTGATTCTTTTGCGTCTGTCACTAACGCCCCGCCCTCAGGGTTTGAAGCACGTCACAGTCATTCAATCATTGAATCCTACTCAGAATACCACAGACAAGGTTTAGACCTTCCGGATTCTCTTGAATGCCGCCATCAGGTCCTGCCTATACCACGAAGATTCTGATCTCACGGAATGGCTGGCTCGTTTGTCAGGCGAGCACTCGGTTGTCAGGCGATCAACCATGCATCGTGCAATCAGGAATCCAAGAGATATTCACTAAAGCCTCGAATGCTTGTAGAACAAGAATGGTTGTCAGTCACCTTGTTCATAGGTTGAAGAACGAGTGATATCTTAGATAAAGAACAAGCGGAGTTGAATAGAAGAACAATAGTAATTCCATTAATACTCGAGGTACAGCAGAGCTTCACACCCTTAATCTATGGTGTGTAGAAACTCCACCGTTGAAAATACATAAGCATAAGGTCCAGGCATGGCCGAATGGCCAGCCTCCCAAAGATCTAAGATAGCATAAAAGTGAAGATAGCTACCAAAGTCTACTAATACAATAGTAAAAGGTCCTATTAATAGTAAACTAGTAACCTAAGGTGTACAGAAATGAGTAAATGACATAAAAATCCACTTCCGGGCCCACTTGGTGTGTGCTTGGGCTGAGCAATCAAGGAAATTCGTGTAGAGACCTTTTCTGGAGTTAAACGCCAGCTCCCATGCCAGTTTGGGCGTTTAACTCCAACTTTTATTCCTGTTCCGGCGTTTAACGCTGGAATTCCTGAGGCCGGATTGCTTCGCGGGTTTGGGCCATCAAATCTTGGACAAAGTATGGACTATTATATATTGCTGGAAAGCCCTGGATGTCTACTTTCCAACGCCGTTGAGAGCGCGCCAATTGGGCTTCTGTAGCTCCAGAAAATCCACTTCGAGTGCAGGGAGGTCAGAATCCAACAGCATCTGCAGTCCTTTTTGGTCTCTGAATCAGATTTTTGCTCAGGTCCCTCAATTTCAGCCAGAAAATACCTGAAATCACAGAAAAACACACAAACTCATAGTAAAGTCCAGAAAAGTGAATTTTAAATAAAAACTAATAAAAATGTACTAAAATCTAACTAAAAGATATCAAAAACATACTAAAAACAATGCCAAAAAGTATACAAATTATCCGCTCATCATGGCTCAAAGCCACCAGAAAAGCTATGATGATCAAAGGCGGAAGCCTTTAGAGTTTGAGGAAGGAGAACACGTCTTCCTGAAGGTTACTCCAACCACGGGTATAGGGAGATCCATCAAAACTAAGAAGCTAAATCCCCGTTACATTGGGCCGTTTGAAATCCTAAAGAGAATTGGACCAGTGGCGTACAGGATCGCCTTACCACCACATCTTTCAAACTTGCATGACGTGTTTCACGTATCGCAGCTTCGTAAATACACTTTTGATCCTAATCATGTCTTAGAGCCGGAATCAGTTCAAGTGAGATAGGATCTGACGCTTCCAGTAACTCCGGTTAAGATTGATGACACCAGCATCAAACGTTTATGCGGGAAAAAGGTTCCTTTGGTGAAAGTAGCTTGGAGTCAAGCTGGTATTGAAGAGCATACCTGGGAACTTGATTCAAAGATGCGGAAGGACTACCCACACCTCTTTTCAGGTAACTCACTCTAAATTTTGAGGACAAAATTCCTAATTAGGTGGGTAGGATGTAAACCCCGCTAAAATCGGTAAATAATTAGTTAATAAATTGAATTTTAATTAGAAAAATTAAAAATGAAAAACTAATATCAAAATAGGATAGAGCTCATCAAAATGAGAATTTTGATACCAATTTCGAAAACTTTGGCCCAAAGTTGGACCGGATGGGCTGAACCGGTTGAACTGGGGCCCAAATTGGGCCCTGTGGGTCCAACCGGACCCATAATTTAAAAGAAGCACCAGTTTCTTCTTCCTCATTTCATACACCACAAAGCCAACAGATTTGGGGAGGAAGAAGAACTCCCAAACCCTCATCAGCCCTTGATCCACCATAACTTCCTCGTTTGAGCTCCGATCGCTGCACCGTTCACAGCCACGCGTTCAGCACGTCGAGCTTTACATTTTTGTCGGATCAATTTCATCAGTAAGCTCCATTTTCATTTCAGAATCTCTATTCCCCTTTCTTATGGTGAAATTGAACCCTTGTGATATAATCTTGCCTAATTTGGTGTTTTAGGTTCGATTTAGCTTCCGGAGCATATTGGGCTTGAGTCACTATGCGTGTGGGTATAGTAATAATAACCTAAACCCTAATCAATTTTGATTTTAGTATGAAAAAGCTGAATTTGGAGTATATATGTGAATTAGGTGTGAATTGAGTTCATATATATGCATTGGGATTGAAAAGTGAGTATTTGGAGGCTTATTGGTGATTAAAGCTCGGTTTGTGGTTGGTTTCTTTGAGATTGGAGGGCTGTGTTCTAGCTTGTGAGGCTGTCTTGGATTGAATAAAGTGATCGGCCAAGGTATGATTTAGGTTTCGCGCGTTTAACATATAAGGTGTTGTGAAGACTTAGGCTTGAGAACCATATATTAAGTTGAAGTGGTTAAAAGCATTAAATAATTAGTTTAGTGAAGATGTTGAATAGATTTATGGTTGAACTTGTATTAAAAATTATGAGTATGAGTTGTTGGTGTTGAATAAATGTTCTTGTAATTATTAATGAAGGATTGATATATGTGTTGAAGGATTATATATGTTGAAGAATTATTATATGTGATACATGTTGATATATTGAGATCATTGTGTGGATTTTATGGAATGGCATGGACATTGATGTGCTAGTGGTTGGTGATGATGGAATAAGACTTGTTGTGTTGTATATCTGCAGGTTTTGTGGGTAGAGAATGAAAAATTGGTGAAAAATAGGGTTTGGGGTATTTTTGGTAAAATGTGAATTTTAACAAACTTTGGCAGCCCATATCTTGCTCTACAAATTTTGAATAAAGATGAGGTTTGTTTTAAATGAAAGAGGGTTTAACAAGCTTGATATTGATATAAAGTTTGCAGAAAATCAAATTTTGTAGAGGAAATTATGGACGCCGGAAAATTGGTGCAAAAAATTTAATTTTTGTAAGTTGCAGCAGAACCAGGTTTTCTGATGTGTGCCCACGCACAAAGCCGTGCGCACGCACCTAATAGAAGTGAAAATCTACCTGTGTGTATGCATGCCTCTGTGTGCACGCACACCTGGTATTTTCTATAAAGTGTGCGTACGCACGCCCTTGTGCGCACGCACACTGATGATTGGATTTTTGACGGTTAAGAATTTCACCAATGAAGCCTCGTTGTAAAGTATAGTCTCTAAACCAACAATAATCCTTTCATACAAAAATTTGTTTGTCACAAGTACAAACTTCTAAAATCTATAAACTAAAGTATTTAAACCTCGGGTCGTCTCTCAAAGGACTCGCAGGGTAGTGTTCTTATTATTGGTTACGGACTTGTTTATTTTGGGGTTTTAGATGAGAAACATGAATAGTAAATGGTAATAAAATTCTAATAGAAAAATGGTCTTGGCAAGGTTTGGTGGTCAAAGATCTCTATCATTATTACTAGCCACAATTATGATAGTTGCAAGGATCAATCCCACTAAGTCATCCTCCAACAAGTAGCAAAGAAAAGTCAAGTGAGTTATATCAATCCAAATCCATAAGTCCTAGCTTCCCACTAATTGAATTAATGAAGGCTAGAGTCAATGGCTATCAACTATCAATCACTTGGATATTAGTAACTCCAAAGTTCCTAAGTTACCTTCCCTAAGTCAAGAACATAAAATTCTACTCTAACATCCTTCCAAGCATTTCATCAAACACTTGGAAGGTACAAAAGAAAAGTATAGTAAATCACAACAAGAATGAATTCTAACAACAATTGAATACAAAGAATTAACAACAACAATCAAGGAAATCACAATTATCATGAATTACCTCAAATTGCATTATTAAAAGAAAACAAAAGAACAAAAATAGATCCACAACAAAGTGAAGAATTACAAGGATTAAAGTACAAAACTAGAGAGAGGGAGAGTAGAGGAGTAAGAATTGATAAAGGAATAGTAAATCAAATCATTAATTAAACCTAGATCTAAGAGGAGAGATTAACCTAAACCTAATCCTAATTCTAGAGAGAAGTGAGAGCTTCTCTCTCCAGAAAACTACCTCTAAACTAATTCTAATGTGAATGAGTGAAAGTGAGTGAATGATTGATGCCTTCCCCTTAAATCCTTGGTCCTTTAAAGCACTTTGGCGCCAAAATTGGTTGTAACTGGGCCCCACAGCTTCCCAGAAATCGCTGGGTACGTTTTCTGTTTAAAAATCACGTGTGGCCTTCGGCGCGGACGCGCACGATACGTGTATGCGTCCCTGGCTGATTTCGCAATGTGTGCGCGAGCGCCTTATGCGCGTGTGCGTCCTTGGCCAAGATCAATTCTTTGGCTTTTTGTTCTTCTCTCCACTTGCATGCTTCCTTCCTTGCTCCTTTGATCCATACCTAGCCTATTTTAACCTGAGATTACTAGCAAGCACATTAAGGCATCTTATGGAATCAAGGATGAATTAAAATTACCAAACTAAAGGCTTAAAAAGTATGTTTTTACATTCAAGCACAAATACGGGAGAGATCACGAAATCATGCTAATTCATTGGCTAAATGTGAGAAAAGGTTAGCAAAATACTCTAAATTCAACATAAGATAAACCCTAAAAACGGGGTTTATCAACCTCCCCACACTTAAACCTTAGCATGTCCTCATGCTAAATTAAGAATGAACTAAGGGGTATGACATTTATTAAATGCAACTAAGCTACATGCAATCTATCTAAATGCAACTACCTATAATGAATGCACTTGCTTGGTCAAACAAATCAATTTCCAAGATATCATATACAAGCACAAGGGCTTAGAGCAATAGGAACCAAGTCCAAACCACAATTGCATTGGATTATCAAAAGAATCATAACGTGCATGAATATAGAGCTATGGAACCCTTACCGGATGTGTATCCGCTCTTTTCACTCAAGTGTTTAACGGTTAATTCACTCAATTCTCTCTTAATCATGTTTTTCCAAGATTTGATCTTCTTCTAACAATCAACACTTAATCCATGCATGCATACATTCATCATGAGGTCTTTCATAGGTTGTAATGGGGCTAGGGTCAAGGTAGGATCATATATGGCTAGTGGACTAGGAATTGAATTTTTGATTAGCTTAAACTTCCCCACCTAACCTATATAATGACCTATACAACTAAGTGCTAATCTAACTACCCATTCCTCACTTTTTCACATACTCATGCATTTTCTTTTCGCTTCATAACACATATGCATTGACTTTTATTGAACTTTACTTTGAGGCAATTTGTCCCTTTTTATTGCTTTTTTTTTCTTTTTCCACATATTTTTTTCTTTCTTTTCTTTTCTTTTTCTTTTTTGCTTTTATTATTATTTTTTTCTTTGAAGAATATCAATGCATAAGGTCTTTTCATTTAATCAATACACGAGTATGTACCCAATTCCCAAATATAAAAATACAAACACACCCTTTTATCCCAACCAATGTTCCCAATCCTCACTAAACTTGAAAATAAACACTCTCACTAGCCTAAGCTAATCAAAGATCCAAATAGAACATTTATTGTTTTTTGCTTTGGGGCTTGTAATGTGCTAAAATGAAGAATAATTGGGTTAAGCGTAGGCTCAAACTTGGTTGCAATGGATGGTAAAAGGTAGGCTATTTAGGTAAGTGAGCTAATGAATTAATGGCCTCAATCATACAAATGCATGAATACAAGGAATAAATGGACATATAGAGTCAAGCAAACCAAGGATCACTGGTGCACGAAATTGCAATCACACTTTTGCAACCCCGCACAACTAACCAGCAAGTGCACTGGGTCGTCCAAGTAATACCTTACGTGAGTAAGGGTCGATCCCACGGAGATTGTCGGCTTGAAGCAAGCTATGGTTATCTTGTAAATCTTAGTCAGGATATCAGAAATTATCAGGATTGATTGTGAAAAGCAAAAGAACATGAAATAAGTACTTGTTATGCAGTAATGGAGAATAGGTTGAGGTTTTGGAGATGCTCCATCTTCTGAATCTCTACTTTCCTACTGTCTTCTTCATCAAACACGCAAGGCTCCTTCCATGGCAAGCTGTATGTAGGGTCTCACCGTTGTCAGTGGCTACCTCCCATCCTCTCAGTGGAAATGTTCAACGCACCCTGTCATGGCACGGCTATCCATCTGTCGATTCTCAATCAGGCCGGAATAGAATCCAGTGATTCTTTTGCGTCTGTCACTAACGCCCCGCCTTCAGGAGTTTGAAGCTCATCACAGTCATTCAATCATTGAATCCTACTCAGAATACCACAGACAAGGTTTAGACCTTCCGGATTCTCTTGAATGCCGCCATCAATTCTAGCTTATACCACGAAGATTCTGATTAAAGAATCCAAGAGATATCTACTTAATCTAAGGTAGAACGGAGGTGGTTGTCAGGCACACGTTCATAGTTGAGAATGATGATGAGTGTCACGGATCATCACATTCATCCAGGTTAAGAGCAAGTGATATCTTAGAATGGAAGCAAGCATGATTGAATGAAAAACAGTAGTAATTGCATTAATCCATCAAGACACAGCAGAGCTCCTCACCCCCAACCATGGGGTTTAGAGACTCATGCCGTGGAAGGTACACAAAGAAACGTGTAAAGTGTCATGAGGTACAGATACAATGTCAAAAGATCCTATTAATAGTAAACTAGTAACCTAGGGTGTACAGAAATGAGTAAATGACGTAAAAATCCACTTCTGGGTCCACTTAGTGTGTGCTTGGGCTGAGCAATGAAGCATTTTCGTGTAGAGACCTTTTCTGGAGTTAAACGCCAGCTTTTATGCCAGTTTGGGCGTTTAACTCCAAGTTTTATGCCAGTTCCAGCGTTAAACGCTGGAAATTCTGAGGCTGATTTGCCACGCCGGTTTGGGCCATCAAATCTCGGGCAAAGTATGGACTATTATACATTGCAGGAAAGCCCAGGATGTCTACTTTCCAATGCCGTTAAGAGCGCGCCAATTGGGCTTCTGTAGCTCCAGAAAATCCACTTCGAGTGTAGGGAGGTCAGAATCCAACAGCATCTGCAGTCCTTTTCAGTCTCTGAATCAGATTTTTGCTCAGGACCCTCAATTTCAGCCAGAAAATACCTGAAATCACAGAAAAACACACAAACTCATAGTAAAGTCCAGAAAAGTGAATTTTAACTAAAAACTAATAAAAATATACTAAAAACTAACTAGATCATACTAAAAACATACTAAAAACAATGCCAAAAAGCGTATAAATTATCCGCTCATCACAACACCAAACTTAAATTGTTGCTTGTCCCCAAGCAACTGAAAATTAAATAGGATAAAAAGAAGAGAATATACTATAAACTTCAAGCTATCAATGAAACTTAGCTCCAGTTAGATGAGCGGGACTAGTAGCTTTTTGCTCCCGAACAGTTTTGGCATCTCACTCTATCCTTTGAAGTTCAGAATGATTGGCATCTATAAGAACTCAGAACTCAGATAGTGTTATTGATTCTCCCAGTTAAGTATAATGATTCTTGAGCAGCTATGTCATGAGTCTTGGCTGTGGCCCAAAGCACTTTGTCTTCCAGTATTACCACCGGATACATACATGCCACAGACACATAATTGGGTGAACCTTTCCGGATTGTGACTCAGCTTTGCTAGAGTCCCCAATTAGAGGTGTCCAGGGTTCTTAAGCACACTCTTTTTGCCTTGGTTCACAACTTTATTTCTTTCTTCTCTTTTTTTTTTTTCGAAAATTTTTTTTTGTATTCACTGCTTTTTCTTGCTTCAAGAATCAAATTGATGATTTTTCAGATCCTCAATAACAGTTCTCTTTTTCCCTCATTCTTTCAAGAGCCAACAATTTTAACATTCTCAAATCAACAAATTCAAAAGACATATGCACTGTTCAAGCATTCATTCGGAAAACAAAAATTATTGTCACCACATCAGACTTAACTCAACTAGTTTCAAGGATAAATTTCGAAATCCTGTACTTCTTGTTCTTTTGTGATTAAATCATTTTTCATTTAAGAGAGGTGATGGATTCATAGGACATTCATAGCTTTAAGACATGAATTCTAAATTTTATTAATTATGAATTAAGAACAAGACTCAAAAATAGATATAAGATGAGGCTAAAAAAAATTAGAAAACAAAAATTTAAACTAGGCTCCTAATGATAGAGGTTTTCACAGAGTTAGGACTCAACAACCTTGATTTTGAGAAGTGGATGCTCCCTCAGCTTGAGAGGAGAGCTTTTGGCGTTTCAACTCTTGGAGTTCACGCCCCTGCTTCTCTTGTTCCTTCAGCAATTTGCAGAGCATGCAGTTCTGATTCTGCTGTTCTTCCTTAAGTTGCTCCATAGTCTCTTGCAACTTGGTGATAGATGCTTCCAGGCTAGCCCAGTAGCCAATTTCAGGAAATTCAGGGAGGAACTCCTGCGCCCTCCTTTTGATAGAGTTGTCTTGCATTTGTCCTTCCATTGACTTCTTGGTGATTGGGTGTTCAATGGGTATGAATTCATCTACTCCCATCTTTACCCCAGCCTCTTTACAGAGCAAGGAGATCAAGCTTGGGTAAGCCAGTTTGGCTTCAGTGGAATTCTTATTTGCAATTGTGTAGATCTCACAAGCAATCACATGATGAACCTCCACTTCTTTTCCAAGCATAATGCAATGAATCATCACTGCTCTCTTGATAGTGACCTCAGAACGGTTGCTAGTGGACAGTATGGAACGCCCAATAAAGTCTAGCCAACCTCTTGCAATTGGTTTGAGGTCTCCCCTCTTGAGTTGGTTTGGGACACCCTTAGAATTGGTTATCCACTTAGTTCCAGGGAGGCATATGTCCTCTAGAACTTGATCCAACCCTTTATCTGCTCTCACCATTCTCCTATTAAAGGATTCAGGATCATCTTGCAGTTGAGGTAATTTGAAGATTTCTCTTATTTTGTCCAGATGGAAGTACATAACTTTCCCTCTGACCATGGTTCTGTAGGTATGGTAAGCAGTTCCAGTCATTCTCTGCTTATCTGCTAGCCACAGATTTGAGTAGAATTCCTGAACCATATTCCTTCCAACCTTTATTTCAGGATTGGTTAGAACTTCCCATCCTCTGTTTCGAATTTGCTCTTGGATCTCCGGATATTCATCTTCTTTCAGATCAAACTTCACTTCCGGGATCACTGACCTCAGACCCATTATTTTGTGATAATGGTCTTCATGTTCTTTGGTTAAGAACTTCTCTTGATTCCAAAGATTCTTTGGATTATTCTCTTTCTTTCCTCTTAAATTGGTTTGTTTTCCCTTAGGAGCCATGATCTTGATGAATCTTGGATTTAGTGATCTCGGAAAAGCACACCAAACTTAGAGGTTTGCTTGTCCTCAAGCAAAAGAAAGGAAGGAGGAGAGAGAGTAGAAGAGCAAATTCGAATGGTGTGGGGGAATGGTGAGGCCGAACGTGTTTTTATAAGGGGGGAAGGAGATTTCGAAAAAATTGAAAAGAGATTTGAGAAGATATGGAGAGGATTTGAGAGAAGGGTGAGTTTTTGAATAAGATTTGGAATTGATTTGAAATAGATTTGAAGAATGGTTTTGATTTTTGAAGATTTGAAAGTGAATGATGAATGGTTGAAGTGTGTTTATGTAAAAAAGTATGGGTAAGAAAAGGAAAGTTTAAAAAAATTTGATGGAAAAACAAAATCTTGGTCCCCCCACCTTTCTGGCGTTAAACGCCCAGAATGGCATCCATTCTGGCGTTTAACGCCCACTTGATGCCCATTGTGGGCGTTTAACGCCCAGCCAGGTGCCCTGGCTGGTGTTAAACGCCAGAATCCCCTTTGTCACTGGGCGTTTTGCTAAACGCCCAGGATGCTGCACACCTGGCGTTAAACGCCCAGAATGGTGCCCATTCTGGCGTTTAACGCCCAAAATGGCACCATTCCTGGCGTTAAACGCCCAGAATGGTACCCATTCTGGCGTTTAACGCCCAAAATGCCCCTTACTGGCATTTTTTCGCCAGTAAGCTCTTTTTCTCTGCTTTTTGAGCTGAATCCTTCTGTAACTCTGTGAATTCCTTCATTTTTGATACTTGCCTCTGTAAAAACAAATCATATAACCTCCTAATGACTGGGTTGCCTCCCAGCAAGCGCTTCTTTACTGTCTTTAGCTGGACCTTTACTGAGAATCACTCAAGTCTCAGTTTTGAGCATTCCTGCTCAAAATTGCTTTCAAGATAATGCTTGATTCTCTGTCCATTAACAATGAACTTTTTGTCAGAATCAATATCTTGAAGCTCAACATATCCATATGGTGACACTTCTGTAATCACATACGGACCCCTCCACCGGGATTTAAGTTTTCCTGGAAACAATCTGAGCCTAGAGTTGAAGAGCAGAACTTTTTGTCCTGGCTCAAAGACTCTGGATGACAACTTCTTGTCATGCCATTTCTTTGCCTTTTCCTTATAAATTTTTGCATTTTCAAAGGCATTGAGTCTGAACTCCTCTAGCTCATTTAGCTGGAGTAATCTTTTTTCACCAGCCAACTGAGCATCCATGTTTAGGAATCTTGTTGCCCAGTAGGCTTTATGTTCCAGTTCCACGGGCAGATGACAGGCCTTCCCATACACCAGTTGGTATGGAGAGGTTCCTATAGGAGTCTTGAATGCTGTTCTGTATGCCCACAGAGCATCATCCAAGCTCTTTGCCCAATCCTTTCTTCGGGCTATCATAGTCCGTTCTAGGATTCTTTTTAGCTCTCTGTTAGAGACTTCAGCTTGCCCATTTGTCTGTGGATGATACGGAGTTGCCACTTTGTGGCTAATTCCATATCTAACCATAGCAGAGTATAGCTGTCTATTGCAGAAATGAGTGCCCCCGTCACTGATTAGTACTCTGGGAACACCAAACCTGCTGAAGATGTGTTTCTGGAGGAATTTCAGCACGGTCTTGGTATCATTAGTGGGTGTAGCAATTGCTTCTACCCACTTAGATACATAGTCCACTGCCACCAGAATGTAAGTGTTTGAGTATGATGGTGGGAATGGACCCATGAAGTCAATTCCCCATACATCAAACAATTCTATCTCTAATATCCCTTGTTGAGGCATGGCATATCCGTGAGGCAAGTTACCAGCTCTTTGGCAACTGTCACAGTTATGCACAAACTCTCGGGAATCTTTATAGAGAGTAGGCCAGTAGAAGCCACATTGGAGGACTTTAGTGGCTGTTCGCTCACTTCCAAAATGTCCTCCATACTGTGATCCATGGCAATGCCATAGGATCCTTTCTGCTTCTTCTCTGGGTACACATCTGCGGATCATTCCGTCTGCACATCTCTTAAAGAGATATGGCTCATCCCATAGGTAGTACTTGGCATCTGAAATTAATTTCTTTCTTTGCACACTGCTGTACTCCTGGGGTATGAACCTCACAGCTTTGTAGTTTGCAATATTTGCAAACCATGGAGCTTCCTGAATGGCAAAGAGTTGCTCATTTGGAAAAGTCTCAGAAATCTCAGTAGAAGGGAGGGACGTCCCAGCTACTGGTTCTATTCGGGACAGATGATCAGCTACTTGGTTCTCTGTCCCTTTTCTGTCTCTTATTTCTATATCAAACTCTTGCAGAAGCAACACCCATCTTATAAGCCTGGGTTTTGAATCCTACTTTGTGAGTAAGTATTTAAGAGCAGCATGGTCAGTGTACACAATCACTTTGGATCCCACTAGATAAGATCTAAACTTGTCAATGGCATAAACCACTGCAAGTAATTCTTTTTCTGTGGTTGTGTAATTCTTCTGTGCATCATTTAGAACACGGCTAGCATAATAAATGACGTGCAGAAGCTTGTTATGCCTCTGTCCCAACACTGCACCAATGGCATGGTCACTGGCATCACACATTAATTCAAATGGCAATGCCCAATCTGGTGCAGAGATGACTGGTGCTGTGACCAGCTTAGCTTTCAGGGTCTCAAACGCCTGCTGACACTGTGTGTCAAACACAAATGGCGTGTCAGCAGCTAGCAGGTTACTCAAAGGTTTTGCAATTTTCGAAAAATCCTTTATGAACCTTCTGTAGAATCCTGCATGCCCCAGAAAGCTTCTGATTGCCTTAACATTGGCAGGTGGTGGTAATTTTTCAATTACCTCTACCTTTGCCTTATCCACCTCTATTCCGCTTGGCGGAGTTTCTGAGGATAAGGCATCTTGGCTTTATATTCTTCAACCGTAGTTGCTGCAGGTTTATTCTCTACAGAGGTGGTTGGAGAAGCCTTTTTAGAGGTGTTACTATCAGCACTCTCAGGTGTCTGATCTCCCCTTGGCGTCTGAACGCCAGGATTGGGTGAAAAATGGGCGTTTAACGCCAACTTTTCCCCCTTTTCTGGCGTTTGAACGCCAGAACTGGGCAGGGAATGGGCGTTTAACGCCAGCTTTCCCTCCCTTTCTGGCGTTTGAACGCCACTAGCATTCCTCTCTGGGCTCTTACTGTCCTCAGAGGGATTTTGAATAGTGGGTTGGTTATCCTCTGTCAATTGTTCCTTATTTGACTTTTTGCTCTTTTGAGTGGTGTTATCCAGTGTCTTCCCACTCCTCAATTGAACTGCTTGACATTCCTCTGTTATCTGTTTAGATATTTGCTGTTTTGCTTGATTCAACTGCAGTTCTATATTCTTGTTAGCAACTTTAGTTTCATAGAGCATCTCTTTAAATTCCGCTAACTGTTCTGTCATCAGGAGCAATTGTTGATTAAGCTCAATCATCTGTTCTTGAGGATTAGGGTCAGTGACTACTGTCATGACTTCCTCTTCTGGAGAGAATTCATTGCTAGAGTACAAATATTGGTTTCTAGCAACAGTGTCTATAAGCTCTTGAGCCTCTTCAATTGTCTTCTTCATGTGTATAGATCCACCAGCTGAGTGGTCTAAAGACATTTGAGCCTTTTCTGTAAGCCCATAGTAGAAGATGTCTAACTGTACCCACTCTGAAAACATTTCAAAGGGGCATTTTCTTAGTATACCTCTATACCTCTCCCAGGCATTATAAAGGGATTCATTATCCTCTTGTTTAAAGCCTTGGATGTCCAGCCTTAGCTGTGTCATCCTTTTTGGAGGGTAAAAATGATTCAGGAATTTGTCTGATAACTGTTTACATGTCTTTATGCTTGCTGTAGGTTGGTTATTCAACCACCTTTTAGCTTGATCTTTTACAGCAAATGGAAACAGTAATAGTCTGTAGACATCCTGATCCACCTCTTTATCATGTACTGTGTCAACAATTTGTAAGAACTGTGCCAGAAACTCAGTAGGCTCTTCCTGAGGAAGACCGGAATACTGGCAATTTTGCTGTACTATGATAATGAGTTGAGGATTTAGCTCAAAGCTGCTTGCTTTGATGGGAGGCGTGCAGATGCTACTCCCATATGCAGCTGTAATGGGGTTAGCATATGACCCCAGAGTCCTTCTGGACTGATCAATCCCACTTAGGTCCATAATGGATAAAGGTAAATGATATGGATTGCCAATAGATAAATTTTGCTTTTTTTTTTGAATTAACCGAAAAATAAAATAAAAACAAAAAGAAAATAAAATAAAATAAAAAAATTCGAAAATTGAAAGAAAATAAGATCAAAGCAAATTGAAAACTGAATCAAGTAGTTAATTAAAAAGATTTTGAGATTAGCAATTAGAAAGATATGATTGGAAAATTTTTATGAAAAAGATTTGATTTTTGAAAAAAGGAAAGAGAAAAACAACAAAATGACACCAAACTTAAAATTTTTAGAAAATCAAACACAATTTTTTTTCGAAAATTTTTAAGAGAAAAACACAAAGAGGACACCAAACTTAGAACTTTTACGGATCAAAAAGGGATTAAGGTCATGCAAAATCGAAAATTAAAAGAAAAGCAAAAACAACAAAATGACACCAAACTTAAAATATGAAACTAGACTCAACTAAAAGACTCTAAACCAATAAAAACAAAACAGTCCTAATCTAAGCAACAAGATAAGCCGTCAGTTGTCCAAACTCGAACAATCCCCGGCAACGGCGCCAAAAACTTGGTGCACGAAATTGCAATCACACTTTTGCAACCCCGCACAACTAACCAGCAAGTGCACTGGGTCGTCCAAGTAATACCTTACGTGAGTAAGGGTCGATCCCACGGAGATTGTCGGCTTGAAGCAAGCTATGGTTATCTTGTAAATCTTAGTCAGGATATCAAAAATTATCAGGATTGATTGTGAAAAGCAAAAGAACATGAAATAAGTACTTGTTATGCAGTAATGGAGAATAGGTTGAGGTTTTGGAGATGCTCCATCTTCTGAATCTCTGCTTTCCTACTGTCTTCTTCATCAAACACGCAAGGCTCCTTCCATGGCAAGCTGTATGTAGGGTCTCACCGTTGTCAGTGGCTACCTCCCATCCTCTCAGTGGAAATGTTCAACGCACCCTGTCACGGCACGGCTATCCATCTGTCGGTTCTCAATCAGGCCGGAATAGAATCCAATGATTCTTTTGCGTCTGTCACTAACGCCCCGCCCTCAGGAGTTTGAAGTTCGTCACAGTCATTCAATCATTGAATCCTACTCAGAATACCACAGACAAGGTTTAGACCTTCCGGATTCTCTTGAATGCTGCCATCAGTTCTAGCTTATACCACGAAGATTCTGATTAAAGAATCCAAGAGATATCTACTTAATCTAAGATAGAATGGAGGTGGTTGTCAGGCACACGGTCATAGTTGAGAATGATGATGAGTGTCACGGATCATCACATTCATCCGGGTTAAGAGCAAGTGATATCTTAGAATGGAAGCAAGCATGATTGAATGAAAAACAGTAGTAATTGCATTAATCCATCAAGACACAGCAGAGCTCCTCACCCCCAACCATGGGGTTTAGAGACTCATGCCGTGGAAGGTACACAAAGAAACGTGTAAAGTGTCATGAGGTACAGATACAATGTCAAAAGATCCTATTAATAGTAAACTAGTAACCTAGGGTGTACAGAAATGAGTAAATGACGTAAAAATCCACTTCTGGGTCCACTTAGTGTGTTCTTGGGCTGAGCAATGAAGCATTTTCGTGTAGAGACCTTTTCTGGAGTTAAACGCCAGCTTTTATGCCAGTTTGGGCGTTTAACTCCAAGTTTTATGCCAGTTCCAGCGTTAAACGCTGGAAATTCTGAGGCTGATTTGCCACGCCGGTTTGGGCCATCAAATCTCGGGCAAAGTATGGACTATTATACATTGCTGGAAAGCCCAGGATGTCTACTTTCCAATGCCGTTAAGAGCGCGCCAATTGGGCTTCTGTAGCTCCAGAAAATCCACTTCGAGTGCAGGGAGGTCAGAATCCAACAGCATCTGCAGTCCTTTTCAGTCTCTGAATCAGATTTTTGCTCAGGACCCTCAATTTCAGCCAGAAAATACCTGAAATCACAGAAAAACACACAAACTCATAGTAAAGTCCAGAAAAGTGAATTTTAACTAAAAACTAATAAAAATATACTAAAAACTAACTAGATCATACTAAAAACATACTAAAAACAATGCCAAAAAGCGTATAAATTATCCGCTCATCAATCACAATCATAGAAAGAGAACAATTGCACACAAGAAGGGAAATAAGTGGTTATAAAATGTAACCACATCAATAGGCTCAAAACTCACTTGCTTGTGTTCTTAGCTCAATATATGCTTCACAATATATATAATTCAAGCAAGTTTAATAAAAAGTTTTCACTCAAATCAATTGAGATACCCTATAGATAGAAATCTTGAAAAATTTCATTATTTTGACTAAGCTTATTGTGTATACATATGCAAAATAAGAAAATGCAACAAAAATCCTAAAAACCTAAAATGAAATGCAAAAGTGTTGGAATTAGAAATTTGTCACCCAAAATTGCTGATCGGTCGGACGACCTCGCCACACTTAAAAGTTTGCACCGTCCTCGGTGCACTCAAAGATGAGCAAGGGGTACGGCGACTCTCCAGATTGCTACCTTCAGCTAGTAGGTCAACTGGTGCTGCGTGTTCTTAGTCTTGCTTCTTTTATTGCTTGTGGTGCATCCATCATGAAAAATAAAAATATAACACCATAAGATGAGAAAACAAAAGCAAGGAAGCACAATTGTTGGAATGAGGTAAATCACTAGAATTGAGTGGGTGAATTAGTGTGACATTAATGACAAATAAGTGTATGAATTCTAAATTGTGCGGTTTAGAACACACACTAGCATAAAAAGCGATGTCACAAAAGAAGTATACACTTCACTTATCCTAGTGTACTTGAGATGCTTTAAGTAAGCTTGTAAGGTAGAACAAGCATTAAAGAAGCATGAAAGCATTCAAGTCAAACACATATGGATGCATATGATCATGAAATATAATGCATTAAGGTAAATGCACAACATCATCCATCAAGAAGTTGCCTAATCGAGGAAAAGGATTCAAATCACATGGTGGCCAAATCATGCAATTTATGAAGAATTACAAGCTCGACGGCAATTCTCATCACTTGGTATTCGCAAAGGTAAGCATGAAAAACTCAAAACTAAGTAGCAAAATATAACCTCAACAATGGAATCCAACAAAGTTTATAAACATAATGATGTTAAGATAACATCTGATGACATGTCACCATGTCATGTTTTTCTATGCTTTTTCCTTTGTTTTCAATAGGTTTTATGCACTTTCTTGAGCCATAAGCAAGCCAATTGGGTAGATTTTCATGCTTCCTTTGATTTAATCAACCATGTGTGAATTAATGCAATTTCATGAGGTTTTATGCTATATTTGATACATATTGTGAAAGAATGAATATCTCATGATTTTAAGCATAGCTTTGATGTGTTTGGTTGATTAATGATAGGTGAAGAAAGCTTGGAGAAAGGTTGAAGCAAGAAGAAATGGCTAGGAGTAAAGAGAGGACAATAGAATAAGTAAAATTGAACCAGGAAGCAAAAAGCTGGACCTAAAGTTAGCCTCAAACTTTTGCACAAACTTTTGGGTGAAAAGTTAGCCCCAACGTTAGACCCCTAACTTCTGGGCTAACGTTGGAACTTGAAAATCACTCCCTGGGTACCAAAAGTTTGCGCCAACGTTAGACCCCTAACTTTTGGGCTAACGTTGGCACATGAAAAATACAAAGGGAGTACCAAAAGTTTGCGCCAACGTTAGACCCCTAACTTTTGGGCTAACGTTGGCGCCACACACCACAACAGCTTGAAGGGGTATACTTCCAACAAGAATAACTTGAGCTACAGAGCTCCAAATGAGATGATTCAAGAAGCATTGGAAAGTAGGAATCAAGAGCTTTCCAAGCATATATGGCACTGCATGGTGGACACTAAAATTGAGGGAGAAAACTGCCCCGCAATGTGCATAAACGAACATGGTGGCAACCTGCAGTGAGGCCAACTGACCTCTGCACCTTCAACGGAGTATAACTCGAGCTGTAGAGCTCCAATTGATGCGCTTCCAACGGCAATGGAAAGTAGACATTCAGGGCTTTCCAAAAATGTATAATAGTATGGGGTGGACAATACGTTTGAGCCTCCAGAACTGGCGTTTTTGCCAACGTTTGAGGCAAACTTTACCTCAAACGCTGCACACCAAAGCCAGCAACCATGCCCTCTTCAAATGATCATAACTTGAGTTGTAGATGTCCAATTGAAGTGATTCTAAGTGGGTTAGAAAGCTGACATTTAGAGCTTTCCAACCATATATGATAGTCTATATTGGGCATAAAATTGGCAACATGACAAGAGGACAAAGTTGGCACCATAAATGTGCATAAGGGAGGCCAACGTTGGAGCAAAAGTTAGACCCCAAACTTTTGCCCCAACGTTGGTATCAGCAAAAGAGGGTGGCTGATGTGAAAAGTTGGAGCAAAAGTTAGAAACTTTTACTCCAACTTTTGCAAAACTCCAACCCGGTTCACTTCGGTTCCTCCTCAAACTCCAAGAGCAATCAACCAAGGCCTCTATCAACCCAATTCCATCAAGAGCAAGGGCCCATGATCATCACTCAAAGGCACAAGAAATAGATAAAATAGGAATTTCATTTAATTGTAATTTGTTTTTAATTTCATTTTCATTTCCATTTTGTAAAGCCTATATAAGGCATCATTTTCATATTTGTGAAGAGGCTGGCTCCACTAGGGAGCATTAGGAGTAGTAGTAGAGAGCTCTCTCTTAGTTTTCCTTCCTGTTTTAAATCTTGGATTGAAATTGGAGAAATTCTGTTTCAGTTTCTATCTGAGATCTCTCTGTCTTTATTTTGCTGCATAATTCAAGGAATTGTGATTTGAATCAAGGCTCTCTTTACTGCTTCCATCTCTATTTCTTCTTCAAATTGTTTCTCTGTTGGATCAAGGAAGGAATTGAGATCTAGACTTGTTTTCTAGTCTCATTGATTCCCTGAGATCCTCACTTGTCTCTTTAGATTTCATTATTGCATTGAGTTTTCTTGCTGATTTACTTCTCTGCTACAATTTCTTTCTCTGCAATTTTTACTTTCTGTTGCACTGCCTTCAATTTATTTTTTCTGCAAGTTTAATTTTCTGCAATTGATCTGAGTTCTAATTTACTGCTTTCTTTAATTTTCAGCACCCACTCCCCTTTACATTCACTGCAATTTACATTTCTTGTCATTTAAGCTTCTCTCCATTTAAGATTCTGTCCCATTTAGCTTCTGCACCTTTAATTCTTACAATTTACTTTCTGTCGGTCACTCTTCACACAATTCATCAATGTTAGCTTGACTAAACCAATCACCCACTAAAATTGCTTGATCCATCAATCCCTGTGGGATCGACCTCACTCCCGTGAGTTATTATTACTTGATGCGACCCGGTGCACTTGCCGGTGAGTTTTGTGTCGGATCGTTTTCCGCACGTCAACATCCTTTTTTAATACTCAGCAGCAAGTAATGGTAAATAAGAATAACAATCCAACACTTATAATGAAAAAGAGAAAATGAAATGAAAACAAACTAAAACTAACTAATCAACTGACTAACTAACTAATTAGTTAACTAAAACAAATGGTTATCAAGGGTGTTTGGGAGTGTTGAATGAGGGGTAGGAGAGGGGAAGAAAAAAATAGGAGGAAAAAATGGAGAGAAGAGAAGAAAGGAAATGCTTGAAATAAGGGAATCCGCGTGTACGCACGCATGGCGCGCACGCGCGGATGGTGGTGCAATGGATGCGACGCGTACGCGTATAGAGTGCGTCCGCATCGATGGATTATTCCGAGAGGGGCGCGTACGCGGCATGTGCGCGTACGCGCAAATGGGTTTGTGCCAAAGGCACAACGTTGGCGTAGCGTGGGTATAACTCTTCGGAAAATGTACCAGGGGGCAGGTGGCACTATTGGCGCGCGCGCGCACGGTGTGCTTGCACGTCAATCCGCAAGTTGCCAAAAGGGTGCGTACGCGCCAGGAGTACGTACGCACGAATTGGTTTGTGCCTTAGGCCCAATTTTCACACAGTGCAGGCCTAACTCTCGAGTTTTTAGCTGGGGGTAGAATTTGTGCATCCGCGCGTATGCGTACTTGGTGCGTCCGCGTGGGTTGGTTAAAATGCTTGATGCACGCGTACGCGTGCAGTGCGCGTATGTGTAGATGGTGCTCTGTTTTTCAAAATTTTTTTCTATGTTTTTGCACCAATCTAAGCATTCCAAACCTCCAAACAGCTACCAAAACACCCTAAAACCTTATTTAACATGATAAAATACTTATTAAACTCAACAAACTAATCAAAACATGAAATTAAACTACTTTTACCAATATGTACAAAAGAAAAAAATGAAAAGATATTACCATGGTGGGGTGTCTCCCACCTAGCACTTTTGTTTATTGTCCTTACGTTGGACTTATGGGGAGCTCCTCTCAAGGTGGCTTGTGCTTGAAGCTATCCTTGAACATCCACCAATGCTTGAATCTCCAATAAGCTCAATTCTTTAATCTTAACATCTTCAAGCTTTGATGGAGTTCCGCACAAGCTATGAGCTCCCAAATTTGATTTTCCTTGTGCGATCCGGGGTCCCACACTTTGTTTTGACACCCGTCCTTAAATTGATCATCATTATTCCATCCGGGTGACATGGCCTTGGAATTCTCAAAGAAGCTTCCAAACAACTTCTAGACCCATGCCATTTGGTTCCACACCAACCATTGCTCTTGAATTTTGAGCTTGCAACCGTCATGAGCTTAGGATGATGTTTCCAACCACTACACAACTCTCTTCTACTTTTAACTCCACAAAGAGCTCTAAGTTGACCATCATTTTGAATCAAACCATATTCAAGCGAGAAAGTAAAGCTTAGGGATAAGAATTTTACCCACTTGAATTTTGTGTTGGATGGTGACTTGGGAATGGAGACCTCCCCACACTTAGACAATGCAAGGTCTACTTCCTTGTGCTCTTCTTTGTGTATTTCCACCTCTTTACGAGCTTCCTCAATTTCAACCTTTCCCCTTTTATCACATGGCTTGGTGTTGTCTTCAAGAACTTTGATTTCTTGCCCAATGGGAGGTGATTCAATTTTGGATAGGAATTCATTGATGAATAAATCCATCTCTTGATCAACCTCTTCATATTCTTCAATTTCAATATACACCAATTTGACTTTTTTCTCTTGGTAGCTCTCTTTTGATTCACTCTCTTTCTCATTACTCACCAAGGGTATGGAAGGTTGTGCACATTCTTCTATAGTTTTAACTCCATGTCCAATGGGAGAGGATTCACTTGTAGATGATTGAATCCATCTCTTGATAAACCTCTTCCAAGTCTCCAACGACGATATGCCTTGGAGGTTGCGCACCCTCCTCAACATCAATTTCAAGCTTCTTGGAAGAATGCTCTATGATGCTACATTCCCATGGACTTTCAACATCTCCTAAATCTTCAACCACTTCTTCCTTTTCTTCAATGATCATAGGCTCCTCCAATTGTTCCAACACAAAATTTGACTCCTCCTTCTCCACCGGATTTTCCAATTTCTCCTTCATGCTTTGCTCTTCTTTTGACTTTTCACATGTGGTCACGGAAGTACCTTGAGTATTCAAACATTGGTGGGCTAAAGTGTGCACCACCTTTGTCAAATTGGTCACAAACTCAAGTGTATCCCGCTTCATGGCTTTTTGTCCTTGAAGTAACAAAGTGAGAGGATCGTCTATTGGGGCTTGGGGTGAGTAGGAATGTTCATTATTTTAGAGAGAGGGTTCATGGTTGGAAGGTGGTTCTTCTTGGTAAGGGTATAGAGATGGTGAGTATTGAGGTGAGTATTGAGGTGGTTCTTGGTAATAATCATGATAGGGTTGTGGTGGTTCTATAGGTTCTTGCTTATAATGGTCATAAGAATATGGTATGGGTGATTAGTCATATGGTGGATATGGATCATAGGAAGGTGCTTGGTATGGAGGGGCTTGTGAGTATGGTTGAGCGTCATGTTGAGGATAAGAGTAATAGGCATATGGTGGTGGTTGATTGTCACAAAAAGAGTCACCATAGCCGTTGAATTGACATGCATTAGGATGTGAGTTGCACCTATAAGTATCCGGAGGTTGTTGCCAATAGGAGTGATCAATTCCTTGAGGCTCCTCCCATCCTGGAGTGTTCCATCCTTGGTGCGTGTTATCATTGAAGTTCATATTTCCTACAACACAATTAGAACTAAACTCATAGCCAAAGGGAGAATTCATTATGGAAGGACAAAATAAAACTAACAAAACTAGTAATCAAAACAAAAGCAACCTATTCACAATATTCACATATGTACAGTAACCAATAACATAACACCATTGCAAGTCCCCGGCAACGGGGGCATTTTGATGATTGGATTTTTGATGGTTTAGAATTTCACCAATGAAGTCTCGTTGTAAAGTATAGTCTCTAAACCAACAATAATCCTTTCATACAAAAATTTGTTTGTCACAAGTACAAACCCCTAAAATCTATAAACGGAAGTATTTAAACCTCGGATCATTTCTCAAAAGACTCGCAGGGTAGTGTTCTTATTATTGGTTGCGAACATGTTTATTTGGAGTTTTAGATGAGAAACATGAATAGTAAATGGTAATGAAATTCTAATAGAAAAATGGTCTTCGCAAGGTTTGGTGGTCAAAGATCTCTATCATTATTACTAGCCACAATTATGATAGTTGCAAGGATCAATCCCACTAAGTCATCCTCCAACAAGTAGCAAAAGAAAGTCAAGTGAGTTATATCAATCCAAATCCATAAGTCCTAACTTCCCACTAATTTAATTAATGAAGGTTAGAGCCAATGGCTATCAACTATCAATCACTTGGATATTAGTAACTCAAGAGTTCCTAAGTTACCTTCCCTAAGCCAAGAACATAAAATTCTACTCTAACATCCTTCCAAGCATTTCATCAAACACTTGGAAGGTACAAAAGAAAAGTATAGTAAATCACAACAAGAATGAATTCTAACAACAATTGAATATAAAGAATTAACAACAACAATCAAGAAAATCAAGATTATCATGAATTACCTCAAATTGTATTATTAAAAGAAAACAAAAGAACAAAAATAGATCCATAACAAAGTGAAGAATTACAAGTATTAAAGTACAAAACTAGAAAGAGGGAGAGTAGAGGAGTAAGAATTGATAAAGGAATAGTAAATCAAATCATGAATTAAACCTAGATCTAAGAGGAGAGATTAACCTAAACCTAATCCTAATTCTAGAGAGAAGTGAGAGCTTCTCTCTCTAGAAAACAACCTCTAAACTAATTCTAATGTGAATGAGTGAAAGTGAGTGAATGATTGATGCCTTCCCCTTCAATCCTTGGTCCTTTAAAGCACTTTGGCGCCAAAATTGGTTGTAACTGGGCCCCACAGCTTCCCAGAAATTGCTGGGGACATTTACTGTTTAAAAATCACGTGCGGCCTTCGGCGCGGACACGCACGATACGCGTACGCGTCCCTGGCCGATTTCGCAATGTGCGTGATGCAGCAAAAATTGGTGAATTAAAAATTATTAAGATGTGTACGTTGCAAGTATAGTTCTTAACTCACCGGAAATCTACTTATCAATTTTTAAATATGTCACAGAAATTCAAATTTTAAATACTGGAAGTATGAATCCCAGGTCGTCTCCCAACGAGTTGCAGAAAGGTGTGCTATTTTATTAATCAGATGTTTTCAAAAAAAGTTTGAGTTGAATAACAGGAAATTAAATTGATGAATTTGAACAATGTAAATAAAAGCCTTGACTGGGAGTTGATTAGCTGGAATCCCTATTATAGTTGGAATGCTCTCAAGATTAATTGATAATTAAAAGTTATTCTGTTTTGTTATCCTTTACTAGGCAAAGGAAAGTCAAACAAGTTGGAATGATACGTCTGTTCACAAATTGCAACCCACTTAATTAAAAGGGATTGGTGTTAGTGACTAGAAGGCAATCCAACAGTAAACCCAATTACAATCTTTCTTTCAAGCCTTCCAACTCAATTGGTTCCTTTCAATCAACTCCCCATCAAGTTAGGGAACTACTCGCTCATTGTGAATGCAAAATTCATAACATATGAGAAGAAATTAAAGAAAGACATTGTAAATAGAAATAAAAAATAATCCAATTAAAATAAGAATAATCCTTATATTGAATAAATCCTAATAATATTCCAATGGTAAAATTAACAAAGCAAAGGACATGGAAGAGTAAAGCCAAGTAAAGAAAAAGAACTAGAATGACGAAGTCTTGATGAGATAATGACTCTTCTCAATATCCCAATGCAAAAGTAGTAGAAAAATAATATCCTAAGAGTACCAATTGTGTAGAGAGAAAACCTAGAGGAGGAGTAAAACTAGATCTAAAAACTCAAAACTGTGTAGAATGAATGTTGTCTCTCTTTTCTGCATGTTCTCTGGCTCTAGTCTGCTGTTCTGGGCCGAGAACTGGGTCAAAACAGGGCCTAAAACCGCTCTCAGCGAAATCTGCAGATTATGCAGATCGCGCATGTCACGCGATCGCGTCGTCCACGCGAACGCGTCATTCGCGTTTTCCGTGCCACGCGTTCGCGTCGTCCACGCCTCCGTGTCACGTGTGCTTTTCCTTTCCGCACGGTCGCGTGAGCCATGCGGCCGCGTCACTGCGATTTCTCCTCTTCCGTGCGAACGCGTGAGCCATGCGGCCGCGTCACTTCTTGCTGGTTGTCTCCTCAATTTCTTGTGTTCCTTCCATTTTTGCTAGCTTCCCTTCCAATCTCCAACTCATCCATGCCCTATAAAGCCTGAAACACTTAACACACAGATCACGGCATCGAATGGGATAAAGGAGAACTAAAATGCATAATAAAAAGTCTCTAGGAAGCAGTTTTCAACCATGTAATAATTCCAGGAAGGAAATATAAATGCATGCTAAATTAATGAATAAGTAGGTAAGAATCATGATAAAACCACATAATTATACACAATATAAACCATAAAATAGTGGTTTATCAACCTCCCCACACTTAAACATTAGCATGTCCTCATGCTTAATTGAAGAAGATAAGATAAATGAGTATAAACATGTAGAAATTCATGCAATGCAATACAACTTATATATGTACAAATGCAACTATATGATTCTTGCCCACTTGATCAAAAGTAAATAAGCTCTTCAAAATAATTACAAATCAAATTCCATTAATTCTATCACTATACAATAAAACAGATAAAAGTGCAAGGAGATAACTCGTGAAAGCAGGGAACATGAAAATTTAAGCATAGAACCCTCACTGATGATGTATATACGCTCTAATCCCTCTAGTGTATAGGGTAATCACTCTATCCTTCTCTAATTATGCTCTCTAACTTTTGTTTTTCTCCTAACCAATCAACAACAGTTAATATGCCAATGCAAACATCATGAGATCTTTTTTAAGGTTGTAATAGGGCCAAGGTAAGGGTAGGGATATATATATGGTTAAGTGAGCTTATAAATTGAATCTTTAATTAACCCAGCTTTAACTCAACCTATATATTTTATATAACTTTAGAATTCATACCTAGCTACCCAGAATTCCCTTTTACCTTCCATACTCATGTATCAATTTTTTTTATATATGTGTGCATTGATCTTTGAATTTTTTAATTTAACATTGGGATAATTTTGTCCCCTTATTCATTAAGCATAGCTTATCAATGCACATAGATTTGTAATTCTTATAGCTTCACATGAGTAGGTACCCAAATTCCCATTATATTATCATAATACATTCCCTTAATAATTTTTGTTCCCACAAATTCCCATACTTAACTAGCATACACAATTCTATCTTAAGCTAACCAAAGATTCAATTTGGGATATACAATTGTTTTTTCGCTTAAAGCTAGTAATGTGGTAAAATACAGAATAAATGGGATTTTAAGGCTCAAAGTGGTTAATAAAGGTAATTAAAGAGGGTAGGCTTAATTTGGATAAGTGAGTTTAAACAAATAATGGCCTCAATCACATGCAAGCATATAAAAATAATAACTATTGGACATATAGGATGAGACAAAATATAGATTACAATCATAGAGAAGTAAACACACAGGAATAAAATAATCATGGTTAAATAATGTAACCATGCATAAAGGCTCAAATTTTCACAGGTTGTGTGTTCTTTAGCTCAAAAATAATGTTCCAAATACAACTCCAAGCAGATTTATCCTAAAAATTAGGATCAGAATTAGTGAAATTTTGTTCTAAAGATATTTTTTTTAGAAGAAACTTATTGTCTTTTCAATTAAGTAGAACATGCATGCAACTAACCTATTCTAAGAAAAAGAAAATCTAACTAAAATATCCTAATTTATTGGTGCTAGGGAAGAGAATTTACCTCCGGAAGTCAGGTACTGACTGACCTCCCCACACTTAAGACTTTGCACCGTCCGCGGTGCCATCTGTTATGAACAATGGTGGGCTGGTGGCAGTGTCTCCACAGTCGGGGCCGTCATGGCTCCCTGTGCTGGTAAAGGACATGGAGTCCGGGGTGTCTGAGTCTCTGCAATCTCCTCGAAGCAGCTTCCTGAGGTGTTTGAATCGGCGTTGGTTGCGGCACTCACGAAGCTTTGCTTTCCTTTCATGTTGGTCCAACCGCTTCAGTATCTGATGTAGCAGTTGACTGGTAGATGGTGGAGGAGCTGCAGCATCCTCTGTGGACTGGCTGGTAGTGGCAAGTTGTGGCCTGAGATATTTCCCGTGAGGAACATATTGATCATCCCGTGGGAGAATGGCTTTGGTGTCCCCAGCTCTGTAGGATACTCTGGCTGCTGAGATGAGATCAGAGACCAATGCGGGAAAAGGTAGGTTGCCCGCGATCTGCACATGTTCCATAGCATTCTGGATATGTCGCGGTAAATTGAGAGGCTAGTCTGTGAGGATACACCATAGTAGAACGGCCATGTCTGCAGTGAAGGAGGACTCATGAGTACTCGGGAAGACGTAATGGGACATGATTTGTGCCCATACGTGAGCCTCTAAGGTAAGAGCGGAAGCCGAGATTCCCTTAGGATGGGAACGATGGTATCCGAAGATCCATTTGCTGCCAGGACGAGCAATAACTCTGAGAACAGCGTCCCAGTCAAAAGTGTATGCCTGGCGCTTGGTTGCGGCTTTCTGAAAAGTGTCCAATCCTTCTGGAGCAGGTGGGAGATTTAAGGCTTGCTGTATGGCTTCTTCTGTAATGGGGACTTGCTTCTGGCGTAAATAGATGGACTGCAGAGTCGGCAGGTGGAAGTTGGAGTAGAACTCAACAACCCAAGAAAGATTAACCTGTCGTGGCTGTCTCAGTAAAAATTCCCAATGTCTATGTGCAATTTGTGGCTCAACAAATTCAGCGATATGAGGCGGAAGGATAAGAAGGTGTTCGTTGTTGTAATTTCGAGCTGCCAGAATAGGAAACATCTGCTCACAGTAGCGATTTGGGAATCATGCAGTGTCCTTGGCTGGGAAGGCTCGTTCCTTTTCATCAACCTTGATAATCCTTTTAATTCTCTTTGTTGAGGGCTTGACTGCAGTTGAAGAAGGTTCTGCCACTAATGCTCTCTTCGCTCCTTTCCTTGCTGTGGGTTTAGGGGTAGTCTTCTCTTTGCCTTTCTTGGTGGCCATTCTGAAAAAGGGAAGAGAAAGTAAGTTAGATCCAAAGAAACAAAACAAGGAAGGAGATGGAGTGGGTAATAAACAGTGCACGGTGAAGATGAATGAAATAAACACATGGTCTAGACAACATGTGAAAAGATCAAGAAAGAAAATAGGATAGGTGCATAAAAAGGGAAGTAGATGCAAGATGATTATTGGCATGCCGGCAAGGGCATGAGTAGCATAGATAGCGCATCACTTCGTAACAAATTAACAATTTGTATTGGCAATTAAATTGGATTAATAAAATAGTAAAGGAATTTTGTGAAAAACATGCATGGAGTAGTAGAATAGGATAATGTAGAAAAGTTCATGATGCCATATGGGCCTTTTCACAAACACATAGCATGCATGGTAAATAAGGCATAGAAAGTATTAAAGTAAACATGCAAGCAATCCTTTTTTGAGAATAAGATATAAGTGCCAAACAAATTACAATAATCCACAAGCAAATAATGAGGAATGATGGCTCAAATAAATATGCTAGCACCATGTAAAAAGGAAATAAGAAGAAAGAAAATAATGATAAAGAAAAGAAAAAGAAAAGAAAAGAAAATAACATCTAAAAGAAGAAGAATGATAAAAAAGGAAGAAGAAAAGAAAACCTTGTTAATGGAGGTGAGAGAAAGAGAGAGTGAAGGGTGGGGTAGAAGGGAGAAGGGAGAAGGGAGAAATAAGGAGGGAAAAGAAAAATTAGGATTTGGAGGAGAGAAAGATAAGATAATGTGGCAGTTTTGGTGGAGCTGTGCGGCGCAAGCGATGCGGCCGCGTGGAGCACGCGTTCGCGTGATTGCGCTGTAAGGTAGTTGACGCGGTCGCGTGACCCATATTGTGCTTCTGGCATGAGTACAGTCTCGCGGCTGCACAACTCTCTGTTCAAAATGATAAATTTGCCAAAATTGGGTTGATGCGATCGCGTGGGGCATGCGATCGCGTGAGTGGGCTTTTAGAGGAATGTGACGCGGTCGCGTGGCTAGAATTGTGCGTTCAGCACCAATCCAGCACCACTCCAGCACAATAATTGGTTGTGCACCCTTTTACGTTGAAATCCAGGGCACGCGACCGCGTGGGGCATGCGATCGCGTGGAAGGCCAGGAATCCCATGAGACGCGGACGCGTCAGTGACGCGGTCGCGTGGGATGATTTGTGCCATTGGCACATCTCCAGCCACGCTCAGGCGTGACTCTCTGTACGCTTTTTATTTTCTCACCTCTTCCTGCGACGCGGATGCGTCGCTGATGTGGTCGCGTCGCGCAGCTCTTGTTTTTTTTATATATAGAATGCGAATGCAGATGCATGAAGGCGCTAATAAAGAGAAGAGTTATTGACTAGGAAAAACTAAAGATAGAAAGAAAAGAACGATCATACCATGGTGGGTTGTCTCCCACCTAGCACTTTGCTTTAACGTCCGTAAGTTGGACGCTTCAGTAGCTCAATCTTCTGGCCTGTGGGGATCTTCCAAGAGGAAGATCTCAAGCTCCTTATTTTTCTGTAGCTTCTCTCCATGGTACAGCTTCAGACGATGTCCATTAACTTTAATAAGTTCAGAGTGTGAAGGGTGGCTTAGGTGATAAATTCCGTATGGTTCGGCCTTCTCTACTCTGTATGGACCTTCCCACTCGATCTTAACTTGCCTGGCATGAGTCTTAGTCGAGATTTGTAGAGGAGGACTAAATCCTCAGGTTGGAACTCTTTCCTCCTAATGTGCTGATCATGTACAGCCTTCATCTTTTCCTTGTATATTCCTGAGTTCTCATAAGCTTCTAGGCGAAGGCTCTCCAGTTCTTGCAGTTGCAACTTCCTTTCAGCTCCAGCTTGCTCAATTCCCATGTTGCACTCCTTGACTGCCCAAAAGGCTCTGTGCTCTACTTCAACTGGGAGATGACATGCTTTTCCATAAACTAAGCGAAAAGGGCTCATTCCAATGGGTGTTTTGTATGCTGTCCTGTATGCCCATAGTGCATCTTGCAGCCTGGTGCTCCAGTCTTTTCTATGAGGTTTGACTATCTTCTGCAAGATACGCTTTATCTCTCTATTTGACACCTCGGCTTGCCCATTGGTCTGAGGATGGTATACTGTTGCAACCTTATGAATTATCCCATGCTTCTTCATCAATCCTGTTAGTTTCCTGTTACAGAAATGGGTGCCTTGATCGCTCACGATTGCTCGTGGTGATCCAAAGCGGTAAATAATATGGTTTCTCACAAAGGAAACAACAGTGTTAGCATCATCAGTGTGGGTGGGAATTGCTTCCACCCACTTGGAAACATAATCCACAGCTAACAATATATAAAATTGACCATTAGAATTTGGGAACGGACCCATGAAGTCAATGCCCCAAACATCAAAAATTTCACAAAAAAGCATAAATTGTTGAGGCATCTCATCCCTCTTGGATATATTACCATATTTTTGGCATGGAAGATAAGATCTACAAAACTCAGCAGCATCTCTAAAAAAAGTAGGCCACCAGAATCCACAGTCTAAGATTTTTCTAGCTGTTCTTTGAGGGCCAAAATGTCCTCCATTCTCAGATGAGTGACAGGCCTCCAAAATGGACTGGAATTCTGATTGAGGTACACAACGTCTAATTACCTGATCAGCACCACATCTCCACAAATATGGGTCATCCCATATATAATATTTAGACTCGCTTTTCAGCTTGTCCCTTTGATGCTTAGAAAAATGCGGAGGAAATATGCGGCTAACTAAATAATTAGCTACAGGTGCGTACCAAGGTGCTACCTCAGATACTGCTTGCAGGTTATCAAATGGAAAATTATCATCTATAGGAGTAGAATCATTCTTAATGTGCTCAAGGCGACTCAAGTGGTCTGCCACTAGATTCTGATTACCACTCCTATCCTTTATTTCTAAATCAAATTCTTGTAAAAGTAATATCCAACGTATGAGCCTTGGTTTGGACTCCTTTTTAGCTAATAGATACTTCAAAGCTGCATGGTCCGAATACACTACTACTCTAGTACCAAGTAGATAAGCTTGGAATTTATCCAGAGCAAAAACAATAGCAAGAAGCTCTTTCTCAGTAGTAGTATAATTGGACTGGGCAGCGTCTAAAGTTTTAGACGCGTAAGCAATAACAAAAGGATCCTTACCTTCACGCTGAGCCAGTGCTGCTCCTACTGCATGGTTGGAAGCATCGCACATGATTTCAAATGGCTGGCTCCAGTTTGGTCCTCTTACAATGGGAGCTTGAGTCAGGTTGGTCTTCAGCTTATCGAACGCTTGCTTACAATTCTCACTGAACTCGAACTCAATATCCTTCTGCAGCAATCTGGATAAGGGAAGTGCTACCTTACTGAAGTCCTTAATAAATCTCCTATAAAAACCTGCATGGCCAAGGAACGAATGGACTTCCCTCACAGAGGAGGGGTAAGGTAAACTGGAAATAACATTCACCTTTGCTGGGTCTACAGAAATACCAGTATTAGATACAACATGTCCTAATACAATCCCTTGTTTAACCATAAAATGACATTTTTCAAAATTTAATACAAGGTTTGTATTGACACATCTATCTAATACTCTAGATAATCCATCTAAGCAAAGGCTAAAAGAATCACCATAAATGCTAAAATCATCCATAAATACTTCCATACAGTCCTCAATAAGATCAGAAAAAAGACTCATCATGCACCTCTGAAAAGTAGCTGGTGCATTGCACAAGCCAAAGGGCATTCTCTTGTAAGCATAAGTCCCAAAAGGACATGTAAAAGTAGTCTTTTCCTAATCCTCAGGAGCTATATGAATCTGGAAATAACCTGTGTAACCATCTAAAAAGCAATAATGTTATTTACCTGACAGGCGATCCAGCATTTGATCAATGAATGGAAGAGGGTAGTGATCCTTGCGAGTGGCTTGGTTGAGATGCCTGTAATCAATGCAGACTCCTAAAACGTTCTGTACTCTGGTCGCTATGAGCTCTCCATGCTCGTTCTTCACTGTAGTGACTCCAGACTTCTTGGGCACCACTTGTACTGGGCTAACCCATTCACTGTCTGAAATGGGATAAATGATACATGCTTCCAATAGTATGGTCACTTCCTTTTTGACAACTTCCAAAATAGTGGGATTCAGTCTTCTCTGGGGTTGGCGGACAAGTCTTGCTCCTTCCTCTAAAAATATTCTGTGCTCACATACTTGAGGGTTGATGCCTACGATGTCTGCCAAACTCCACCCAATTACTTTCTTGTGCTTCCTCAGCACATTAAGTAGCTGCTCTTCCTGTTCAGGAGTGAGATCCTGTGCAATAATAACTGGAAACTTCTGCCCTTCTTCAAGATAAGCGTATTTGAGATGTGGAGGGAGAGGTTTCAACTCAATCTTCTAGTCATGGGCAGGCTCTAGGTTGTTTGGAGCTTGTGAAAGTTCAGAAGTGTCCTTATTGTTAGTTAATAGAGTCCCCACACTTGGACTTTGTTCTGTGTACTTTTCTTCCAGCTCTTCCTGGTGAATTTTAGCTACAGCTTCATCTATGACATCACACTGGAAGATGGAATGATCTTCTAGAGGGTTGTTTGTGACTTCATTCAAATTGAAGATTACTATTTGGCCATCTATTTCAAAAGAATATGTTCCTGAAAAAGCATCTAATTTGAATCTTGACGTCTTCAGGAATGGTCTGCCAAGTAGGATTGATAATGGCTTATCTGAGTCATTATTGGGCATCTCCAAGATATAGAAATCAGTGGAAAATGTGAGCCATTTAATGTTCACTGAAACATCTTCAGCAACTCCAGCTACTGTAATAATGCTTTTATCTGCCAACACAAAACGAGCTGCCGACCTTTTTAAGGGAGGGAGCCTTAAAACATCATATACAGATAAAGGCATAATACTAACACATGCTCCCAAATCACACATGCAATCATAAATTACTACACCACCAATAGTACAGCTAACTATACAAGGACCTGGGTCACTACATTTTTCAGGTAAACTTCCCATTAAAGCAGATATGGAACTTCCTAAAGGAATATTTTCTAATTCATTAATTTTGTCCTTATGTATACATAAATCTTTTAGAAACTTTGCATATTTAGGTACCTGTTGAATGACATCAAAAAGGGGAACAGTTACCTAAACCTTTTTGAAGATTTCTACCATCTTGGGGTCAGGTTCCAACTGCTTCCTGGGCTTCCTTGCAAGTTGTGGAAATGGAATGGGAGTGGTGTTTCCTGCAGTGTTTGCGCCTTTTGGTGCTTTCTCCTGTGATTGAGCTTCTTCTCTCTCAGCTATGTCCTGTATGTCCTCTTCCTCTTCAACATCTTCTAATTCCACAACCTCTTCAGCTGAGGCGTGTTCTGGTGGGCTTGACTCCTCCTGACTTCTCTCCTACAGTGTGGTTCCAGACCTTAGGGTGATGGCATTAATACCACCCTTTGGGTTGGGGAATGGTTGAGAGGGGAGTCCACCAGAGCTTGAGGAATGGTTACTGGAATTTTGCGTTGATCCCATCTGTGAGACAAGAGTTTGTAAAGTAGAAGCGAAAGTATTCAGAGTTGCTTTAATACTTTCTTCCATAGCCTGATGTCTCTGATCAATGGCTTGTAGTAAGTCAGCATTAGGTGATGAAGAGATGCTAGTGGTCTGAGAGGTTTGCTGAGGGGCTTGAGGTTGTCTTAAATGAGGTGCTCCGTAAGGTTGATTCTGCTGCCTGTTGTTATTGTTATTCCACCTCGGATTTCCATTGTTATCTCTGCCTCCTCTGTTAGAATTGTCCCTCCAACCCAGGTTAGAATTGTCTCTCCAGCCTTGGTTAGAATTATCCTGCCATCCTTGGTTATAATTGCCACCTTGATTGTACCCCTGATTGGGGCGGTCATAAAAGTTGTGAGTGGCTGCTATAGTATTGTCTTCTGGTTGGAGCTGCGGACACTCATCGGTATAGTGACTATAATCTGCACAGATGCCGCACACTCTTTGTGGGACTAAATACTGGCTGTGCTGTGGTGGAGAAGTCTGAACTTGCTGAGGTTGTTATTGATACAGTTGCATCTGTTTCAGCAAGTTAGTAATTTCACATAGATTCTGGGCTAAAGCGGTAGTCTCTGTATTAGTGGATACATCCGTAACAGCTCTTGACCGACTTTGTCTCTGCCTATGATTCCTAGTAGAGTCAGCTAAGTCTCTGATCAATTGCCACGCTTCATCCGTAGTCTTGTGCTTTTTCATAGAACCATTGCAAGCACCTTCTTGTGTGATCCTATCTTGAGGTCTCAGACCCTGTGTAAAGTAACCGAGTAAGACTATCTTGTCAATCATATGATGGGGACATGCATTTCGAAGTGTATTGAAGCGTTCTAAGTATTCATAGAGGGTCTCAGATTCGTCCTGGACGATCATAGACATGTCCTTCCTTAGCTTATCAGCAACTTCAGCTGGAAAAAATTTATCTAGAAATTCGCTCCTAAGTGTATCCCAATTGGAAATAGTTTTTCTAGGCTGAGTGTAGTACCACTCTCTTGCCTTTTCTTCTAGAGAAAACGGGAAGGCTTTTAGTAGAATAGAGATTTCATCAGCTCTATCACGCTTAACAGTAGAGCAAGCAGTCTGAAAATCCCTGAGATGCTTGATAGGCTCTTGAGCCGGTAAGCCATGAAATTTGGGCATCAAGTTGAGTAGTGACGATTTTATTTCAAAATCTACAGCTACTGCTGGGTGGTGCACCTGGAATGGCTGGAGCGTAAAATCAGGGGCTCCTTCCTCCTGGATGGTGACTCTTCTGGGTGCTGCCATGTCACCTGCACGTAAATGAACTGGATCAGTAGAAAGGGAGGTTGTTTCTTCCTTAAATGACGGTTTAGGTTCGTCCTCAAAGAGGAGTCGCCTACGCCTAGCTCGCCTTATATGTGAAAGAGTTCTTTCAATTTCAGGGTCAAATGCTGGCAAGCTTGGATCAGGAAGCGAACGCGTCATTTAACGAAAGAAACATGCAGTTCATAGTGATAGAATGAAAAGAAAAAAATTGCAATAGAAATAAATACCAATCAATAAATTAACACACTGTTGCAACTCTCCGGCAAAGGCACCAAAAATTGATGCAGCGAAAATTGGTGAATTAAAAATTATTAAGATGTGTACGTTGCAAGTATAGTTCTTAACTCACCGAAAATCCACTTATCAATTTTAGAAATATGTCACAGAAATTCAAATTTTAAATACTGGAAGTATGAATCCCAGGTCGTCTCCCAACGAGTTGCAGAAAGGTGTGCTATTTTATTAATCAGATGTTTTCAAAAAAAGTTTGAGTTGAATAACAGGAAACTAAATTCATGAATTTGAACAATGTAAATAAAAGCCTTGACTGGGAGTTGATTAGCTGGAATCCCTATTATAGTTGGAATGCTCTCAAGATTAATTGATAATTAAAAGTTATTCTGTTTTGTTATCCTTTACTAGGCAAAGGAAAGTCAAACAAGTTGGAATCCTACAACTGTTCACAAATTGCAACCCACTTAATTAAAAGGGATTGGTGTTAGTGACTAGAAGGCAATCCAACAGTAAACCCAATTACAATCTTTCTTTCAAGCCTTCCAACTCAGTTGGTTCCTTTCAATCAACTCCCCATCAAGTTAGGGAACTACTCGCTCATTGTGAATGCAAAATTCATAACATATGAGAAGAAATTAAAGAAAGACATTGTAAATAGAAATAAAAAATAATCCAATTAAAATAAGAATAATCCTTATATTGAATAAATCCTAATAATATTCCAATGGTAAAATTAACAAAGCAAAGGACATGGAAGAGTAAAGCCAAGTAAAGAAAACGAACTAGAATGACGAAGTCTTGATGAGGTAATGACTCTTCTCAATATCCCAATGCAAAAGTAGTAGAAAAATAATATCCTAAGAGTACCAATTATGTAGAGAGAAAACCTAGAGGAGGAGTAAAACTAGATCTAAAATCTCAAAACTGTGTAGAATGAATGTTGTCTCTCTTTTCTGCATGTTCTCTGGCTCTAGTCTGCTGTTCTGGGCCGAGAACTGGGTCAAAACAGGGCCTAAAACCGCTCTCAGCGAAATCTGCAGATTATGCAGATCGCGCATGTCACGCGATCGCGTCGTCCACGCGGACACGTCATTCACGTTTTTCCATGCCACGCGTTTGCGTCGTCCACGCCTCCGCGTCACTTGTGCTTTTCCTTTCCGCGCGGTCGCGTGAGCCATGCGGCCACGTCACTGCGATTTCTCCTCTTCCGCGCGAACGCGTGAGCCAGGCGGCCACGTCACTTCTCGCTGGTTGTCTCCTCAAGTTCTTGTGTTCCTTTCATTTTTGCTAGCTTCCCTTCCAATCTCCAACTCATCCATGCCCTATAAAGCCTGAAACACTTAATACACAGATCATGGCATCGAATGGGATAAAGGAGAACTAAAATGCATAATAAAAAGTCTCTAGGAAGCAGTTTTCAACCATGTAATAATTTCAGGAAGGAAATATAAATGCATGCTAAATTAATGAAAAAGTAGGTAAGGATCATGATAAAACCACATAATTATACACAATATAAACCATAAAATAGTGGTTTATCAGTGCGCGCGAGCGCCTTGTGCGCGTGTGCGTCCTTGGCCGAGATCAATTCTTTGGCTTTTTGTGCTTCTCTCCACTTGCATGCTTCCTTCCTTGCTCCTTTGATCTATGCCTAGCCTATTTTAACTTGAGATTACTAGCAAGCACATCGAGGCATCTTATGGAATCAAGGATGAATTAAAATTACCAAATTAAAGGCTTAAAAAGCATGTTTTTACATTCAAGCACAAATACGGGGGAGATCACGAAATCATGCTAATTCATTGGCTAAATGTGAGAAAATATTAGCAAAATACTTTAAATTTAACACAAGATAAACCCTAAAAACGGGGTTTATCACACACGCCAAGATGGGCCTTCTGTTGGTGGTGCTAGCACAGGCGAGGTGCTTGCACACCAAGTGATGTGTGTGCACGCACACGTGCTGCTTTCTTGTTGAGCTGTGGCACGCACAGGTGTGTGCATACGCACACGCCCTGTTTTCTAGCACCTTTATTTTTTCTATTCTAAACATGATTTTAAACCCTAAACCCCCTATTTTTGCCCCGTTGATCCTAGATCCTACTAGTAGGTTTAGTAAATAGCAGAACATAGGAGTTTGAGGTAACTTGGGAATGAAGAAAGAGGTAAATATGATGAGAAATGTGAAAGGGGAGTTGTTAATGAAAGGAGTTAATATGCCATGGCTTTGATGAATGATTAAATAATGATTATGATTATGAAATGGCTTATGAATTCTCCATGTTAGATTCAATTTTCTTATTAATGCAAGTAGAGGTATTTTATGTTTATTGCTTCTTCCTTCATTTGTTTTCATTGATGTTTGCGATTGGTTGTTTAGATTTAATATTCTCTTATTAATTTTCTATGTTTTTATTTTCTGCCTTCCAAGTGTTTGATAAAATGCTTAGTTGAATTCTAGATTAGACTTATTTTCTCCTGGTTTAGGTTGAGTAATTGGTGACACTTTAGTTATCAAACTCCTTTGTTGATTGATAATTGAAAGTTGTTAAGTGATTTCAGAAGCTATAGGGCATGGATGGCTTAGAAGAGAGGAAGAAAGCATGCATAAAGGGAAGGAGCATGAGAAAAATAAAGCTTTGGAGTTTGGGTAGCGGCGCGTACGCATACCTTGCGCGCACGCGTGGATGTGCGCTACCAAGATCGGCGCGAAGAAGCCAAAGCATGAAGCCGGCGCATTTGCATGGCTAAGCCAAAACCTCATGGACGCGCATGCACGCTTGATGCCTGTGCGTGGATTGCAAAGCTCCAAGGACGTGTATGCGTGCTGTGCGCGTACGCGTCGATGCCGCACGTAATTTTTAAAGAGAAAACGTGACCAGCAATTTCAGGGCAGTTACAGCCCTTGTTTGGAGTAGCATTCTGGCGGGAAAAGCATATGAAGACCAAGGGTTGATGGATCTAAGTCATTCACTCATATCACACACATTCTAGATATTTTTAGAAGTTAGTTACATTTTTAGAGAGAGAAGCTCTACCTTCTCTCTAGGGTTTTCCTCTTTCTACTTCAACTCCTCTTGAATTCATTTGGTGAGATCCATTACTAATTCGTTCTTGCTTTAATTGAAGTTGTAGATCTACTCTTTTAGTCTCAATTAGTGTCTTTGATTCACTTTGTTACTTTGATTTTGATTAAGGAAGTGAGGAATTTTATTCAATTGTTTGATTGGTGATGTTTGCTTGAATTAGATAGCTTGAATTCAATTTCTTCTCTTAATTTCATGATGTATCTCACTATTGCTCACTAATTGTTTGAGGAAATTCTAATCCTAGTTATGGAGTAGATTCCTCTTACTTGGCTTAGGGGTTGAGTTATTGGAGATACTTGAATAGTTAATAGTAATTGTTAATCCTCAATTGAGATTGCTAATTGACTTGTGTATCACTCAAGCTAGACTCCTTTGAGGTTAGGCTAGGACTTGTGACTCTAGTTAATTACTTTCACTAGATATTCCTCCATATTTAGGAGTTAACTAAGTAAAGTAATGATTAATTGTTGGCACAATTGATGGAAGCTATAATGATGGAACTTCCAATGCTCACCCTTAGCCAAGGCTTTTACCATAATTGATTGTTGTTCATTTTGTTAGCTCAAATTCTTACACCAACTCACAAAACCACAAAAGACTTCCTAATCAATGATGTGCATTCTAAGGCAATTCATAGGGAAGACGACTCGGGACTAATACTCTCGGTTATAGATTTTAGATTTGTTTGATGTGAAATTTACATGTTGGTTAGACTATACTCATGATTGGATTTATTGATAATTTCTACTCTTGGCAAATTCCAGGCTGACATTATGCCTCACGCCCAACCTCGCTCCCGCGTGCACGCACCTGGCACGTACGCTTCCTTCTGCCACCTTGCGAATCGACACGTGAGTGTGCATGACGTGTTCGCGTCGATCGCATCACTCGCAATCTTGGTACCACTCTCTAGAGAGTTGCGCAACCACTGCGCCAACACTATGCTAGTCGCGTAGCCCCATCAACGCGCAGGCGTACATGCCGCTTGCGCGTCCCCTTGCCTCATGCTAATCCGCACGTGCGCGCACCGTACGCGTACGCGTCGATCCTGCTGCAGCCAACTCCTGGTCCATTTTTCCCGAGAGTTGAGCAAGTTTCGGGCTAGCATTATGCTACTAGCACAACTAGACTCACGCGTGCGTGCCACTTGTGCGTACGCGTACATCCCTGTTCTGCTACCCACGCGTATGCATGGGGGATGCTTCCGCGTCTTTGGGTCTTTCTGCACATCCATGTATACGCGTGAAGGGCGCGCGCGCGTCGATCTTGCGACGTAAAAACACTGTAGCGCGCCAATTTTCAAACTCTCCACCCCCCTTTTTTCTCATTTTCCATCTTCTTCTTCTAGTCTTACCTTCTCTACCCCTTCAACCACCACTATCAACTATTTTGATGATCGGGATTTTGTGTGGTTTATAAATTCACAATAAATTCTCATTGCAAGTATAGTTTCTAAACCAACAGAGAAACCTCGGGTCGTTCTCCCTAGGAATTACAATAAGGTGTTCTTGTTGTTGGTTATTGATGAGCGGATAATTTGTACGCTTTTTGGCATTGTTTTTAGTATGTTTTTAGTATGATTTAGTGAGTTTTTAGTATATTTTTATTAGTTTTTAGTTAAAATTCACTTTTCTGGACTTTACTATGAGTTTGTGTGTTTTTCTATGATTTCAGGTATTTTCTGGCTGAAATTGAGGGACCTGAGCAAAAATCTGATTCAGAGACTGAAAAGGACTGCAGATGCTGTTGGATTCTGACCTCCCTGCACTCGAAGTGGATTTTCTGGAGCTACAGAAGCCCAATTGGCGCGCTCTCAACGGCGTTGGAAAGTAGACATCCTGGGCTTTCCAGCAATATATGATAGTCCATACTTTGCCCAAGATTTGATGGCCCAAACCGGCGTTCAAAGTCACCCTCAGAATTCCCAGCGTTAAAGGCCGGAACTGGCACAAGAATGGGAGTTAAACGCCCAAACTGGCACCAAAGCTGGCGTTTAACTCCAAGAAGAGTCTCTACACGAAAAATGCTTCATTGCTCAGCCCAAGCACACACCAAGTGGGCCCGGAAGTGGATTTTTATGTCATTTACTCATCTTTGTAATCCTTAGGCTACTAGTTCCCTATAAGTAGGACCTTTTACTATTGTATTTTCATCTTTCAATCTTAGGATCTTTTGATCATGTTTTTATGATTGAACCCTCTTTGGGAGGCTGGCCTCACGGCCATGCCTAGACCTTGTTCTTATGTATTTTCAACGGTGGAGTTTCTACACACCATAGATTAAGGTGTGGAGCTCTGCTGTACCTCGAGTATTAATGCAATTACTATTGTTCTTCTATTCAATTCCGCTTGTTCTTGTTCTAAGATATCGCTTGTTCTTCAACTTGATGAATGTGATGATCCGTGACACTCATCATCATTCTCACCTATGAACGTGTGACTGACAACCACCTCCGTTCTACCTTAGATAGGGTGAATATCTCTTGGATTCCTGATACACGATGCATGGTTGATCGCCTGACAACCGAGCGCTCACCTGACAACCGAGCCAGCCATTCCGTGAGATCAGAGTCTTCGTGGTATAGGCAAGAACTGATGGCGGCATTCAAGAGAATCCGGAAGGTCTAACCTTGTCTGTGGTATTCTGAGTAGGATTCAATGATTGGATGACTGTGACGTGCTTCAAACTCCTGAAGGCGGGGCGTTAGTGACAGACGCAAAAGAATCACTGAATTCTATTCCGGCCTGATCGAGAACCGACAGATGGATAGCCGTGCTGTGACAGGGTGCGTTGAACATTTCCACTGAGAGGATGGGAGGTAGCCACTGACAACAGTGAAACCCTTGCATAAGCTTGCCATGGAAAGGAGTAAGAAGGATTGGATGAAGACAGTAGGAAAGCAGAGAGACGGAAGGGACCAAGCATCTTCATACGCTTATCTGAAATTCCTACCAATGAATTACATAAGTACCTCTATCTTTATCTTTATGTTTTATTCATATATCACCCATACCCATTTGAGTCTGCCTGACTAAGATTTACAAGGTGACCATAGCTTGCTTCATACCAACAATCTCCGTGGGATCGACCCTTACTCGCGTAAGGTTTATTACTTGGACGACCCAGTGCACTTGCTGGTTAGTTGTGCGGAGTTGTGATAGAGAGTTGAGATTGCAATGAGCGTACCATGTTGATGGCGCCATTGATGATCACAATTTTGTGCACCAAGTTTTTGGCGCCGTTGCCGGGGATTGTTTCGTGTATGGACAACTGACGGTTCATCTTGTTGCTTAGATTAGGTATTTTTCAGAGTTCTTAAGAATGATTTCTAGAGTTTCATGATGATCTGTTGAAGTCTGGCTGGCTGTGAAGCCATGTCTAATCTTATTGGACCGAGGTTTCGACTGATCATCACAAGAGCTTGTTGATCTCTATCAATCTTGCTATTGGAGCAATGATCTGCTAAGGCTTGGCTGGCCATTGGCCATGTCTAGTGTTTTGGACCGAAGCTTTCTTTGAAGGCTTGGCTGGCTGTGAAGCCATGTCTAATTCCTGGACCGGAGTCTTAGACTAGCATTGCAATGATTCCTAGAATCCAAATTAAGAATTATGAACCCTTTATTTTCTATTTCCATATAATTTTCGAAAAATCCAAAAAAATTTTAAAATCATAAAAACAAAAAATATTTTATGTTTCTTGTTTGAGTCTAGTGTCTAACTTTAAGTTTGGTGTCTTGCATGCATTGTTTATTTGATCTTGGTTCTATTTTCAAGTCAATAGTACAGGGAACTGAAGATTCAGAACATGCAGCAGAGGAATTACACAGAAAAAGCTGGGCGTTCAAAACGCCCAGTGAAGAAGGACAGACTGGCGTTTAAACGCCAGCCAGGGTGCCTGGTTGGGCGTTTAACGCCCAAAAAGGTAGTGCATTGGGCGTTAAACGCCAGAATGTGCACCATTCTGGGCGTTTAACGCCAGGATGGCACAAGGGGGAGGATTTTGTTTTCAATCAATTTTTTTCAAGTTTTCAAAGTTTTTCAAAATCAAATCTTTTTCAAAATCAATTTCTTTCCTTTTTCAAAGATACTTGCTAACAATTAATGATTTGATTGAACAATTCAAGTATGCAGCCTTTTCTGTTGAGAAAGGTTTAATGTTTGAATCATATCTTTTCTTGTTAGGCAAGTCATTAATTTTTAAAATCATATCTTTTCAATCATATCTTTTTAAAAACCATAACTTTTCAATCAAATCTTTTTAATCACATCTTTTTCAAAAATAGTTTTGAATCATATTTTTTTCAAAATCTTTTTCAAAAAAAAAAAATCACTTGATTTCTTTCCCACTTTTAGTTTTCGAAAATTATCAATCAATTTTTCAAAATGTTTTCAAAATATCTCACTTAATTTTCGAAAAAGCTCTTCCCCTCTTCTCACATCCTTCTATTTATGGAGTACCACTCCTCCTCAATGCACAATTCGAACTATATCTCACTAAGTTCGAATTCTTTACTTCTTCCTTCTATTTTTCTTTTCCTCTGACACCTCAAGGAATCTCTATACTGTGACATAGAGGATTCCACATTTTCTTGTTCTCTTCTCTTTCATATGAGCAGGAACAAAGACAAAAGCATCCTTGTTGAAGCTGACCCTGAACCTGAAAGGACCTTGAAGCGAAAGCTAAGAGAAGCTAAGGCACAACTCTCTGTAGAGGACCTAACAGAAATCTTCAAAGAAGAAGAACCCATGGCAGCCGAAAACAACAACAATGCCAACAATGCAAGGAAGGTGCTGGGTGACTTTACTGCACCTACTCCCGACTTCTATGGGAGAAGCATCTCTATCCCTGCCATTGGAGCAAACAACTTTGAGCTTAAGCCTCAATTAGTTTCTCTAATGCAACTGAATTGCAAGTTCCATGGACTTCCATTGGAAGATCCTCATCAGTTCTTAGCTGAATTCTTGCAAATCTGTGACACTGTCAAGACTAATGGGGTTGACCCTGAGGTCTACAGACTTATGCTATTCCCTTTTGCTGTAAGAGACAGAGCTAGGACATAGTTGGACTCACAACCTAAAGAAAGCCTGGACTCATGGGAAAAGCTAGTCAATGCCTTCTTGGCAAAGTTCTTTCCACCTCAAAAATTGAGTAAGCTTAGAGTGGAAGTCCAAACCTTCAGACAGAAGGATGGAGAATCCCTCTATGAAGCTTGGGAAAGATACAAACAATTGATCAGAAAATGTCCTTTTGACATGCTTTCTGAATGGAGCATCATAGGTATTTTCTATAATGGTCTCTCTGAACTATCCAAGATGTCTTTGGATAGCTCTGCTGGAGGATCTCTTCATCTGAAGAAGACGCCTACAGAAGCTCAAGAGCTAATTGAAATGGTTGCAAATAACCAATTCATGTACACTTCTGAAAGGAATCCTGTGAACAATGGGACAAATCAGAAGAAAGGAGTTCTTGAGATTGATACTCTGAATGCCATATTGGCTCAGAACAAAATATTGACTCAGCAAGTCAATATGATTTCTCAAAGTCTGTCTGGAATGAAAAATGCACCAAGCAGTACTAAGGATGCTTCATCTGAAGAAGAAGCTTATGATCCTGAGAACCCTTCAATGGAAGAGGTGAATTACCTGGGAGAACCCTATGGAAACACCTATAATTCTTCATGGAGAAATCATCCAAATTTCTCATGGAAGGATCAACAGAAACCTCAACAAGGTTTCAACAACAATAATGGTGGAAGAAACAGGTTTAGCAATGGCAAGCCTTTTCCATCATCTTCTCAGCAACAGACAGAGAATTCTAAGCAGAACAACTCTGACTTAGCAACCATGGTCTCTGATCTAATCAAAACCACTCAAAGTTTCATGACTGAAACAAGGTCCTCCATTAGGATTTTGGAGGCACAAGTGGGACAGCTGAGTAAGAAAGTTACTGAACTCCCTCCTAGTACTCTTCCAAGCAATATAGAAGAAAATCCAAAAGGAGAGTGCAAGGCCATCAACATGGCCGAATTTGGAGAGGAAGAAGAGGAAGTGAACGCCACTAAGGAAGACTTCAATGAACGTCCACTGGCCTCCACTGAGTTCCCTAATGAGGAACCATGGGAATCTGAGGCTCACACTGAGACCATAGAGATTCCATTGGATTTAATTCTGCCATTCATGAGCTCTGATGAGTATTCTTCCTTTGAAGAGGATGAGTATGTCACTGAAGAGCAAGTTGCTAAATACCTTGGAGCAATCATGAAGTTAAATGACAAGTTATTTGGTAATGAGACTTAGGAGAAAGAACCTCCTTTGTTCACCAAAGAACTAGATGACTTGTCTAGGCAGAGATTACCTCAAAAGAGACAAGATCCTGGGAAGTTTTCAATACCTTGCACCATAGGCACCATGACCTTCAAGAAGGCTCTGTGTGACCTAGGGTCAAGTGTAAACCTTATGCCTCTCTCTGTAATGGAGAAGCTAGGGATCTTTGAGGTACAAGCTACAAGAATCTCACTAGAGATGGCAGACAACTCAAGAAAACAAGCTTATGGACTTGTAGAGGATGTTTTGGTGAAGATTAAAGACCATTACATCCCTGTTGATTTCATAGTCCTAAAGACTGGGAAGTGCATGGATGAATCCATCATCCTTGGCAGACCCTTCCTAGCCACAGCTAAGGCTATGATTGATGTTGATGGAGGTGAACTGATCATTCAAGTGAATGAAGAATTCTTTGTGTTTAAGGCTCAAGGATGTCCCTCTGTCACCATGGAGAGGAAGCATGAAGAGCTTCTCTCAAATCAGAGTCAAACAGAGCCCCCACAGTCAAACTCTAAGTTTGGTGTTGGGAGGCCACAACCAAACTCTAAGTTTGGTGTTGAACCCCCACATTCAAACTCTAAGTTTGGTGTTGGGAGGTTCCAACATTGCTCTGAGAAAATGTGAGGCTCCATGAGAGCCCTCTGTCAAGCTACTGACATTAAAGAAGCGCTTGTTGGGAGGCAACCCAATGTTATATTTTATATATTTTTCTTTGTTATTTTATGTTTTCTATAGGTTGATGATCATGAGAAGTCACAAAATCAATTGAAAAAGCAAAAACAGAATGAAAAACAGGAAGAAAAACAGCACACCCTGGAGGAAGAACCTACTGGCGTTTAAACGCCAGTAAGGCTAGCAGATGGGCGTTTAACGCCCAGTCTGGCACCATTCTGGGCGTTTAACGCCAGAAAGGGGCACTAGACTGGCGTTAAACGCCAGGAAAGGGCAAGAACCTGGCGTTAAACGCCAGAAATGGGCACCAGCCCGGCGTTTAACGCCAGAAATGGCTCAAAACGCATTTTTGCATGCCATTTGGTGCAGGGATGACTTTTCCTTGACACCTCAGGATCTGTGGACCCCACAGGATCCCCATCAACCCCACCACTCTCTCTCTTCTTCACCCATTCACCAATCACCTCAATACCTCTTCCCCAAAAACCCTTCACCTATCAAATCCCATATTCTCTTCACCACTCACATCCATCCTTCACAAAACCCCACCTACCTCACCCTTCAAATTTAAACCACTTTCCCTCCCAAACCCACCCATACATGACCGAACCATGAGCCCCCCTCTCCTATATAAACCCTTCTTCACCCCTTCATTTTCACACAACCTAAACACCACTTCTCCCCCTGTTTGGCCGAACACAAAGCCATTCCCTTCTTCCTCATTTCTTCTTCTTCTCCTCTATTCTTTCTTCTTTTGCTCGAGGACGAGCAAACCTTTTAAGTTTGGTGTGGTAAAAGCGTTGCTTTTCATTTTTCCATAACCATTTATGGCATCCAAGGCCGGAGAAACCTCTAGAAAGAGAAAAGGGAAGGCAAAAGCCTCCTCCTCCGAGTCATGAGAAATGGAGAGATTCATCTCAAGGGTGCATCAAGACCACTTCTATGAAGTTGTGGCCATGAAGAAGGGTCAACTTTGATCAAAGGTTGGACCAAGTCTTCATAGACATTTATGAAGAGGGCGTTCAATGAAAGAGAGATTCAAGAGGGAAGCCGGTTCAACTGAGAAGGCATGACCTCAAGCCCATCACTAAGAAAAGGATGGAGCAAACAAGAGATCCCACTCATCATGAAATCCCTGAGATACCTCAAGGGATGCACTTTCCTCCACAAAACTATTGGGAGCAACTAAATACCTCCCTAGGAGAATTGAGTTCCAACATGGGACAACTAAGGGTGGAGCACCAAGAACATTCCATTCTCCTCCATGAAATTAGAGAAGATCAAAGAATCATGAGAGAGGAGCAACAAAGACAAGGAAGAGACATTGAGGAGCTCAAGCACTCCATAAGACCTTCAAGAGGAAGAACAAGCCGCCATCACTAAGGTGGACCCGTTCTTTAATCTCCTTGTTCTTTATTTTCCTGTTTTTCGAATTTTAGTGCTTATGTTTATCTATGTTTGTGTCTTGTGATCATTAGTGTCTTAGTGTCTATGCCTTAAAGTTATGAATGTCCTATGAATCCATCACCTCTCTTGAATAAAAAATGTTCTTAATTGAAAAAAGAAAGAATTGCATGAATTTTGAATTTTATAACAGTTTGATTATTTTGATGTGGTGGCAACACTTTTGTTTTCTGAATGTATGCTTAAACAGTGCATATGTCTTTTGAATTTATGGTTCATGAATGTTGGCTCTTGAAAGAATGATGAAAAAGGAGACATGTTACTGAGGATCTGAAAAATCATAAAAATGATTCTTGAAGCAAGAAAAAGCAGTGAATACAAAAAAAAAAGAGAAAGAAAGAAAAAGAAAGAAATAAAGTTGTGATCCAAGGCAAAAAGAGTGTGCTTAAGAACCCTGGACACCTCTAGTTGGGGACTCTAGCAAACCTGAGTCACAATCTGAAAAGGTTCACCCAATTATGTGTCTGTGGCATGTATGTATCCGGTGGTAATACTGGAAGACAGAGTGCTTTGGGCCACAGCCAAGACTCAATGAGTAGCTGTGTTCAAGAATCATCATACTTAGCTAGCTAGGAGAATCAATAACACTATCTGGATTCTGAGTTCCTAAAGAAGTCAATCATTCTGAGTTTCAAAGGATAGAGTGAGATGCCAAAACTGTTCAGAGGCAAAAAGCTAAAAGCCCCGCTCATCTAATTAATACTGATCTTCATAGATGTTTTTGGAATTCATTGCATATTCTTTTTTTTTATCTTATTTGATTTTCAGTTGCTTGGGGACAAGCAACAATTTAAGTTTGGTGTTGTGATGAGCGGATAATTTGTACGCTTTTTGGCATTGTTTTTAGTATGTTTTTAGTATGATTTAGTGAGTTTTTAGTATATTTTTATTAGTTTTTAGTTAAAATTCACTTTTCTAGACTTTACTATGAGTTTGTGTGTTTTTCTGTGATTTCAGGTATTTTCTGGCTGAAATTGAGGGACCTGAGCAAAAATCTGATTCAGAGACTGAAAAGGACTGCAGATGCTGTTGGATTCTGACCTCCCTGCACTCGAAGTGAATTTTCTGGAGCTACAGAAGCCCAATTGGCGCGCTCTCAACGGCATTGGAAAGTAGACATCCTGGGCTTTCCAGCAATATATGATAGTCCATACTTTGCCCAAGATTTGATGGCCCAAACCGGCGTTCAAAGTCACCCTCAGAATTCCCAGCGTTAAACGCCGGAACTGGCACAAGAATGGGAGTTAAACGCCCAATCTGGCACCAAAGCTGGCGTTTAACTCCAAGAAGAGTCTCTACACGAAAAATGCTTCATTGCTCAGCCCAAGCACACACCAAGTGGGCCCGGAAGTGGATTTTATGTCATTACTCATCTTTGTAATCCTTAGGCTACTAGTTCCCTATAAGTAGGACCTTTTACTATTGTATTTTCATCTTTCAATCTTAGGATCTTTTGATCATGTTTTTATGATTGAACCCTCTTTGGGAGGCTGGCCTCACGGCCATGCCTAGACCTTGTTCTTATGTATTTTCAACGGTGGAGTTTCTACACACCATAGATTAAGGTGTGGAGCTCTGCTGTACCTCGAGTATTAATGCAATTACTATTGTTCTTCTATTCAATTCCGCTTGTTCTTGTTCTAAGATATCACTTGTTCTTCAACTTGATGAATGTGATGATCCGTGACACTCATCATCATTCTCACCTATGAACGTGTGACTGACAACCACCTCCGTTCTACCTTAGATAGGGTGAATATCTCTTGGATTCCTGATACACGATGCATGGTTGATCGCCTGACAACCGAGCGCTCGCCTGACAACTGAGCCAGCCATTTCGTGAGATCAGAGTCTTCGTGGTATAGGCAAGAACTGATGGCGGCATTCAAGAGAATCCGGAAGGTCTAACCTTGTCTGTGGTATTCTGAGTAGGATTCAATGATTGGATGACTGTGACGTGCTTCAAACTCCTGAAGGCGGGGCGTTAGTGACAGACGCAAAAGAATCACTGGATTCTATTCCGGCCTGATCGAGAACCGACAGATGGATAGCCGTGCCATGACAGGGTGCGTTGAACATTTCCACTGAGAGGATGGGAGGTAGCCACTGACAACGGTGAAACCCTTGCATAAGCTTGCCATGGAAAGGAGTAAGAAGGATTGGATGAAGACAGTAGGAAAGCAGAGAGACGGAAGGGACCAAGCATCTTCATACGCTTATCTGAAATTCCTACCAATGAATTACATAAGTACCTCTATCTTTATCTTTATGTTTTATTCATATATCACCCATACCCATTTGAGTCTGCCTGACTAAGATTTACAGGGTGACCATAGCTTGCTTCATACCAACAATCTCCGTGGGATCGACCCTTACTCGCGTAAGGTTTATTACTTGGACGACCCAGTGCACTTGCTGGTTAGTTGTGCAGAGTTGTGATAGAGAGTTGAGATTGCAATGAGCGTACTATGTTGATGGCGCCATTGATGATCACAATTTCGTGCACCAGTTATGAAGTATGTTTGGGGGTTTGAGATAATAGACAAGAAGTATAAATGGAAAAGGAAATAAACTAACAACTAACAAAACTCTTGGCAAGGTATGAGAACTAGAAGTCATATCCTAGCTATCCTTATCAATTGTGACAACAATTGTTCATTGCTCCCACTTGGTTAACCTCTAACCATGGAGGAAAGTTATGTGGATGAATTAACTTGATTCCACAAGTCCTAGCCAACTCCTAAGGAAAGACTAGCTTAGTGGCATTCATGTCAATTAGCAATCTCTAATTATCAATCAACAAGAGAGTTTGATAACTCAAGAATCACTAATTACTCAACCTAAGGCAAGAGGAGAAAATTCTACTTTAGCATCCTTTCAAGCATTTAATCAAACACTTGGAAGGCATCAAAGGAAAGTAAAATAAAATTGCAAGAAAAGTAAATCTGCAATTACTAATAGCAAAAAATTAACAATCAACAAATCAAATCAACAATAAAGGAACATGAATCATAAATTGCATTAAAAGAGAAATAGAAGGACAAGAGTGCATCAACATAAAAGTAAAGAATTACAAGAATTAAAGTACAAAACTAGAGAAAGGAGAAGTAGAGGAACAAGAAATTATAAAGGAAAAGTAAATCAAAGCATGAATCAAACCTAGATCTAGAGAAGAATTAAACCTAATCCTAATCCTAATTCTAGAGAGAAGAGAGAGCTTCTCTCTCTAAAAAAAACTAAACTAAAGCCTAATTGTGTGTCCCCTTGAATTGATGATTCCTTCCACATTCAATCCTTGGTCCTTTTGTACATTTTGGCGCCAAAGTGGGTTCAGATTAGGCCCCACAGCTTCCGTGAATTTGCTGGGCACGAATTCAATTAAAAATCACGTGCCAGCATCGGCACGTACGCGCACAGCACGCGTATGTGTCCATGGGGTTTTACGCGATCCACGCGTATGAGTCTAGTGCGCGCGCGCGTCCATAGACTTGTCCCAAATCTTTGGCTTTTCATAATTTCTCCACTTTGCGTGTTTTCTCTTCACTCCTTTGATCTATTCCTAGCCCCTTTTCAATCTGAAATCACTAGCGAACACATCAAGGCATCTAGTGGAATCAAAGAAAGATTAAAATTATCAATTCACGGGTCTAAAAGCATGTTTTCACATTTAAGCACAAATTAGGAGACAATCATGAAACTATGTTATTTTATTGAATAAATGTGAGAAAATGTTAACAAAATACTCCAAATTCAATGCAAGATAGACCATAAAGAGAGGGTTTATCACTTTTTACAAAAAAAATTCGACAACTACTTCATCTTCAAGGGTCTCTCCTACTTCCACCTTTTGGGCCTCCTCTTGCTTCTCTTAAAGTTTGGATGTGTGAACCTGATCCATTACGTCCCTAAGATGATCCCTTCTCTCTTGTTCCATGTCAATAGCATAATTGGGATCATCTTGCTCTTGGATTGATGGATTCATATGGGATATAAAAGCTTAGAGAGTATAGGTGAGACCAATGAGAGTAGAGGTAAGTGTGATTTGAAGCTCTCTTTGCTTTTGGTGAATAACATTAAAGGTATTATTTATGGGTGCTTGGGGTGAATAGGAGGGTTCATTTGTTGGTAGAAATGGCTCGTAATACTGAGGTGGTTCTTCTTGATAAGGATATAGAGATGGTGTGTATTGAGGTGGTGGTTCTTGGGAGTATTTGTGTTGGAATTGGGGTGGTTCTATGTATGGCTCGTATGGTTCATATGGTAGTTGGTATGGTGGGTAAGGATTAGGGTCATATGGAGGTGTTTGGTGGTAAGGGGCTTGTGAGTACGGAGGTTCAAAATTATGTTGAGGATGGGTGTTCATAGGCATATGGTGGTGGTTGTTGACATGTACAAGAAGGACTACCACATCCATTATATTGGTATACATTAGGATTGGAGTTATACCTGTATGAGATCGGAGGAGGTTGTTGCCAAGAGGGTTTATCAAATCCTTGTGGCTCCTCCCATCTTTGATTCTCCCATCCTTGATGCATATTCTTATTGTAGCTTCCATTTTCTGCAACATAGTTTAAACCAAACTCATAGCCAAAGGGGGTGAGAATTCATAGTAGCAAATAAAAACAAAAACTAATAAAAATAAGCAACAAAACCCTAAAACTAACAAAAACTAACAAACAAGCAAAAAGCAAATATTTACAATAACCAACATAAGGCACATGTCTGCAATTCCCTCGCAACGGCGCTATTTTGATGATCGGATTTTGATGGTATAGAATTTCACAATAAGATTTCGTTGAAAGTATAGCTTCTAAACCAACAAGAATCCTTTCATACAAATATTTGTTTGTCACAAGTAACAAACCCTATAAAAATAAACCGAAGTATTCAAACCTCGGGTCGTCTCTCAAGGAATTGCAGGGACATGTACTTACTATTGATTATGGGAAAAGTATCTTTTTGGGGTTTTTTAAGATAAGAAACAAGAAAAGTAAATTGCAAGAATTAAACTAACAACTAGAAAAGCTCTTGGAAAGGAATGAAAACTAGAAGTCCTATCCTCATTATCATCCTCAATTGTCACAAAGAATTATTCATTGCTCCTACTTAGTTAACCTCTAACTATGAAGGAAAGTCAAGTGGATGAATCAATTTGATTCCTCAAGTCCTAGTCAACTCCTAAGGAAAGAATAGCATTAGTGGAATTCAAATCAATTAGCAACTTATAATTATCAATCAATAAAGGAGTTTGATAACTCAAGAGTCACCAATTACTCAACCAAAGCCAAGAGGAGAAAATTTTAATCTAACATCCTTCCAAGCATTTTGTCAAACACTTGGTAGGCACAAAATAAAAGCATAGAAAAGCAATAAAAGAATGTAAAATCTAAAACCAATAATTGCAAAATCAATGATAACAAATAAAGGAAGAAGCAATAAACATGAAATACTTCAAATTGCATTAAAAGGAGAATCAAATCTAACATGAGAATTCATAAACTAAATTGGCAAAAGAAGGAAATCACAATGAGAAATAGATAACTAAAGTGCTAGAACAAATAATAGTAGAAGAAACCTAAATTAAAGTAAAGTACAAATCTGAAAATAAGAAGAAATAAGACTAAGAACCCTAAAACCTAGAGAGAGGAGAGAGCCTCTCTCTCTAGAAACTACATCTCAAAACTAATGTTGTGAATAATGAGAAGTGTATATTTGATTCTGCTCCACTCCCAGCCTCTAATCTGTGTTTTCGGGCTTGAAATTGGGCCAAAAATAGCCCACGTGGCTCCGTCACGCGTACGCGTCGCCCACGCGTATGCGTCGTTTGTCTGCCGCACTATCCACGCGTACGCATCACCTAACAACAAGGCAACTATGGCAAATTGCATATCATTTTGACGCCCCAGATGTTAGCTTTCTAACGCAACTGAAACCGCCTCATTTGGACCTCTGTAGCTCAAGTTATATCTGATTTAGTACGAAGAGGTTAGGCTTGACAACTTAGCAATTCCTTCAATTTCTTGTATTCCTTCCAATTTTGCATGCTTCCTTTCCATCCTTTAGGTCATTTCTGCCCTATAAACCCTGAAATCACTTAACACATATATCAAGGCATCGAATGGTAATAAGAGAGGATTAAAATTAGCAAATTTAGGGCCAAAGAAGCATGTTTTCAATCATAGCACAAAATTAGGAAGGAAAATGTAAAACATGCGAATTCAATGAATAAGTGTGAGAATAATGGATAAAATTCACTAAATTAAGTACAAGATAAATCATAAAATAGCGGTTTATCAAACGACATCAGTTGAGAGAACATTTTCTGCTATGAATATCATAAAGAGTCGACTTCGTAATCGAATGGGAGATAAGTGGTTGAATGATTGTTTGGTTACATATATAGAAAGAGAGACATTCAATCAAGTTGATAATGAAACAATTATTCAACATTTTCAAAATATGAAAAAAAGAAGAGAAGTACCTTCAAGATTTGAAGCGAAGAAAGTTAGCGGCTAGTGTAATTTTTTATTTTTTATTTGAATAATTAATGTGCATTTTTATATTTTTAAATTTAAATTAATATATCTTTTGATAGTAATGTGTATTATTTTTGCCCCCCAACATAAATTTTCTAGGTCCGTCACTGGGTGTAATCAACTGAAACTAACTAATTGAAAAACAGATTCATTATAAAAAAATTAATAATAATTACGACTATCCTAGATTAGCTTGAGTAATAAATTGAAAATACAAGAATTACATAATAAAAATAGCATATAAAATAAAGGAGGAAACAAAAGATAACAGCATTATGTGCAGCATACATAGCCAGAAGATTATTGGATATTATTATATTAAATCTTCAAACAGTCGAAAGAATCAGAAATTGGATGTTGTTAATAACAACAAGAACATATGCAAAATGCAATAGTTACCTCTACTTTCAACACATTTGAAGAGTGTGAATAGAGAAAAGGCTGACAAAGTCTTCTGAACCTTGTCTCTCCCTCACAAACATCTCTATCTCAAAATTTGTATCCCTTCTTTTATTGGAGATTGGACACAAATTTTTATCCTTTTGCATTTGTTTGTTAAGAATTAATTGAGTTTTGTCTTGTTCTGTTTTTTTTTAAATACAAACTAAACACACCATAGATACTATTGAATAGTCAAGGTGTAACATACTTTTGTGAGACTTTGTATGATCAAAATAGTTTGTTTAAGTTAATCCTTAACTTAGATCTTAAAATTTGATGTTGAATTTAAATTAATTCATAAAATTTTAATTAACTCAAATTTGACTTCTAAATTTATTATAATTATAATTCACATTAGTCTCTAAATTTATCTTTATTAATAACATACTGATTTGACACGTTAATTTATCATATTTATCAAACGATATTGTTTTAATGATATTAAAATATATCTCATTTTACGGTGAGTCATGAGTAAAAAATTTTTTTAATTTTAATTATTGATCCTCTATTTGGCAAGAATAAATCAAGATCAAATAAACATTATTCTAATAAATTATATATCAAAATTAAGATCAGATAACAAATTGTGACATATATTTCTTATCAAAGTAATTAAGGAGGAGTAAACCACATTCTGAAGTGAGAACAGCATAGAACTAATTTCAAAATGGCTAATAGTCCTGTCAGCTAAGAAAAAGGATCCAATATCATGTTCTTGAAATCCTTGTAGACATAGCTAATGAGTATTTGCATGCATGGCAGAAAAAGATGCAATTGCCTTTATTAAATTTATAGTATGTAAGTTTAAGGCACGCAGTTAGTAGACTGATGGTTCCTATTTGGAGAATGAATCACTAAGAATAAATATTTCAACAACAGTATCTTTTATGGTAAATTGTTCCTTTATAAACAATATGTTTTATGGTATTAACTATAACTAATCGTTGACCAACAGGAACACAACACTTGTTTTATTTGAAGATAAGTCATACAGTTTATTATCATCATCATGAACTGCAATATCATAAAAGATTTCAAGTTTCAATGGATTCAATCCATAAACCTTTGTTTGAATTTGATAAAAGCTAGCCTTTTCTTTACTTATTTGTTTTGATGAACACTCTTTCTTAATAGCAAAACACACAAAATTGGTTCATGTTTACAAGTGAATAGTAGTTATCTCTACTAATCGACATGTGGGTGGGAGTCTGCTGCTGCCTGCTGACTAATGGGTGGGTTACTGTATGTATATGACAAAATTCGAACTTTCAACATTTATTTAAATAGATGAGTGAATTGAACCACTTGCCAATCTAAATTTATTTTTTGAATATTATATTATCATTTAAAATTACCTTGATCCTTATCAATATAAATCTAAAAAACATATCCACACATACACCTTGCATATTCATTTAAAAACCCTTTTTCACCTTGGCTTATCTATGAATCTATAAAACAATCAAATTAACTTGACACAAATAATCAAACATTATGTTTATCCATAAAGATTCAAAACACTGGAAATTTATTAAAAAAATAAAATAATTTTATACTCATAAAAAAAATTGTGTTGACAAAATTAACCAAAATTTAAAAATAAATTCAAAAATTTAAAATTACTAATTTTAACCTTGTTTATTTCATACTTAATTTCTAACCAATCACCATCAACCCCCTTATATCAATCTCTCTTTTCTTCTTCTTTTTCTCTGCTATTTTAACACAAAATTTGTATTCCTTATATCATTGGACACAAATTTTTATCCTTTTGTATTTGTATATGAAGAATTAAATGGGTTTTGTCTTTATAGATTTCTCTTAAAATAAAATCTAAACACAACTTTAATAGTCAAGATATAATATACTTTTGTAAAATTTTATACGATCAAAAATAAATTGTCCAAATTAATACTTAATTTAGATTCCTAAATTTAAGATCGAATTTAAATTATCTCATAAAATTTTAATAGACTTAAATTTAATGTTTATTCGCATTAATCTTTCAACTCATTTTCATTACTAGCATATTAATTTGCCACATTTAATAAATCAATATTATTTTAATGGTATTAAAATGCATCTTGTTTTTAGGATCTTCAGTAAACATCATGCTAATAAATTGTTTATCAAGATAAAATTAAGATCAGATAACAAATTATTACATATATTTCTTCACGTAATAAAATAACAAGAATAATAAGAGAATGCAATCAAGAACTTAAATTTCTTATCAAAATAATTAACAAGCAGGACTAAACCATATGTTCCGAAGTGAAAACAGCAAAGAAGAACAAATTAGAAATAGCTAATGGTTTTATCAAACAAGAAGAAAACTCCTACATCATGTTCTTTAAATTCATTCAATCGAACGTGAGTATTTGCATGGCAGAAAAAGATGCAATTGCCCCTCTTAAACTGTTCTGCAACTCTAAGTTCCTTAGCAAACACAAGACTCATGGAATCCCAGAACAAGAAACAATCACCAATATCAAAAACCTCACACCATCTGAGAATGCTTCTATGCAACTTAAAACACTAAACCCTTCTGTACGAACTGATGACTTGTAACATGTACTTCTCTCATGACGAACTAGCAACAACTCCCCAGTCCTAGTGTCTATTACCATCTGATGACTTCGTTTGAAGAATTCAGAATTAACAACAACTTTGCTTAAAAAAACCTTCTATGGTATTTAGCATAACCAATCGTTCAAGGACATGATCATCACGATGATTATCTCCGAGGGTAAGCACAAACACAACTCTTGTTTCATGTTTGAAGGTAATACCATACAGTTTATTATCATCATGAACTGCAACATCATAAAAGATTTAATCAGTTTCAATGAATTCAATCTATGATCCTTGTTTGAATTTGATAAAAGCTAGCCTTTGCTTCTTATGTTCGGGTGTGTACACTTTTTCTTGATATCTAAACACACACAAGAAAGCAATAACGAACTCCTCAGACCCCGGTGGTGCAGAATTGAATGCAACACGAACTTGATAATAAAACGGCTCTCTAGAAAACAAGAACAGTTTTGGAAGCTTGAATCTGGCACGAGATAACGGGTTGAAGAATGGAAGCCTAGAGAAAGTTTGGTCCTCTTTGTCGCTCACATAATGAAATACATTGAACATCAACCACCCTTGCACTGACTGAACCCTAGTATCGCTACGGTCGATTCCTTGCGGCCATGTTTGAGTCAGCACAGTGGAATCATGGTTGCTCTATGGGGCAGATAAGCTTCCAAAGTTGTTATCTGCTTTAAACATCCATGGCCAGCAAGATGCAGATGATATTGAAAGAGAGAGCGTGAATGGAAGCTGAGATGAAAACATGGCGTCAGCGGCCTTTCACCAAGAGCAGCATATGGCACGACAATTCATGGCATCATCCAAACATTGCCTTTGAAAAATTAATTCCAACAATTCCAGAGGCAAATCCATCCTACCCATCGGAAGATGATGGATCAAATGTTAGGTTAATGATTTAACCAAGGTGACTCACCTGTCAAAAAGAGCTTTAAATATATACTTCACCATTGTAAGTGAGTTTTTATTTTCAATCTCGCTATGTTACCAACACTTAATCTGCCAACTCTTGCCAATTTTTAATGGGCTGGACCCTAATTATCCATACTAACCCTTTTTACTCCTAATTACCCATAGTAATCCGAATTTTAACCATTCGGCAACACCCACCCCAAAACCCAACAGCAACCCCATCCAACCTTCTTTTTTGTCTCCCTTTTCGATGCTGGCATCAACCCTAGTCAGCGCTGCCGTCGTTTCCATCGACGAGCAGTTGTGTGTGTTCGAGAGATCAACGCAGTACCGCCACTACTGCTGCATGTCATCGTCGCAGCTCCGTTAAAGATGTATCTCTTTTTCGTTGGACCAGCCGATGGTGCGTCCACGTGCTCTGCCTCCACACACGCCGCGTTGAAAATCTCCCTGTCCTTCCAAAGCACCAATATCTCACTTCATCTCTTCTATCTGACTAGCCCCAATCAGTGCCGCAACTAGCACCGGCTCCAAGACGTGTCGCGCAGATGCTTCCTCCTTCGTTGGTGCCACTGATCTAACAGGTTAGTAGTAGTAATTCATGGTTTATGTACCTGGATGTGGCTGATCTATTGAGGGTTCATATATCTGGATTAGGTATTCATATAAGATGCATTTTTGAATTTGTGGATGTTATTTTTATGTAATGTTAGAAGTTAAATTATATGAATTGATCTGAATCTTCTGTGATTATCTGTTCATTGTGCTTTGCTGGAGATCTTTTGTATGCATTATTAATTGTTTTTGTTTAAAGAATTCACAAAGATAAAAATGGGGTTTTAAGGTCGTTTGTTTGTTCCTTGCCGCATTAAAATTGTGTTTACATGTGGTCAAAGTAAACTTCAAGGATTAAGATAGTCTACGGAGTAAATGTTATGCCATTTTGGATGTGCCATTTTGGAGGTGTCTTTTTAGGATGTGTCTAACTATGGATGTGTCTTCTAATAAAGTCGTGTCTTCTATGCATGTGTCCTTTTGTCTTGGATGTGTCTACTAATGGAGCTGTGTTCCAATGGACATGTCTTCCGTTTCCTTAATAGATATGTCTTTTATGGATATATCTTACATTTAACATTTATTTGGTTTTGTCTTTAATAGATGTGTCTACTATTAAATGTGTGTTTATTGGATATGCCTTCTGTTAAAAACTTTTTTGGATGTGTCTTTAATAGATGTTTCTTTTGTTATAAGAGAGGAAAATTGTGACTGCTCGCACTAAGTATGAGAAGTTGGAAGAGCAGATGAAGGAAGCTACTGCTAACTTGGTCTCTCAAGCAAGTCAAATAGAGGAACCGAAGTTCCATCTCAGGGAGTGTGATCAAGAGGTTGCTAACATGAAGAGTTCTCTAATCGAATAGTTTCTTTTTGGATTCTCAAGTTTTTTAAGATTAAGTGATTTATACTCTTAAGGATTTGTCAGATTCTTATTTTGGATGTCAAGAAACATAGTTTGTTCATCAATGTAGACATACTCTTAAAAGTTTATATGAATGTATGTGCACAGGATTTTTCCAAGCTTCTCAATTTTCCTTTAGACATATTTACATCAATGTAAGTTCAATTGTTTGTTACATCTATTTGGTTATAGTGATCCTGTAACTATAAATTTGTCATCATGCTGAGATTTAATGAAAGAAATCATAATACGCATTCAACTTATCCATATAATTTGCATCACTATAGAATCAGAAATTTATCATGGCAAAAAATAATGCAAGAACTTTATATTTTGTTAGAGGGGTAAAGCTACATTGTTTAGAAAATTATTATATCATTACTATACAACTAGCTAAACAAATAACAACTTTCTATTTGCTACACTTGGATCACGTCTTTTCCACTTCATCTGGTTCATCAATTGTTTCAAATTTCTCTTCCATTAGTTCAGATTCATGAATCATCTTAAAGTAGATTTTCTGTTTTTTCAATATGGTCTTGCAGCTCAGAATCCTTAAGCGTATCTTCTGATCAGGTTCTTTAATTTGTTGATCTTCCTCTTCACAGCCTGCAGAACATTAAATAGTAGCTAAGACCAACTTAAATTATAAAAATCCTCTCAGCTAGTGGAGATTTACTAAAATAGAAGTATAGACTATTCAGAAACTTTACAAACCATGTTAAAGTTTTAACTTTCATAAAGAGGCAGAAATCTTAAAGCAAACTTGAAAATGAATGTAATTAACCAAGTTGCCTACTTCTTATAACACATGCAAGGCACCAAAGACATACCTTAGGGAACTAGGAGCAATACCAATCAAGAACAACCATTTTTCTATAGGGTCACATAGATAATTAATGAGTTGATTGTTTGCCAAATTAGTTCTTTCAAACATTTTCACAGGTCCAGAATCTCCTACATGATACATATATCACAGATCAACAAATAATTCAACCATTTCCATACAAGCTACAAGCACCTCAACCAAAATGCATAAGATGGAAAACATATTTAAATTAGCAGAATTACGTCTCACCTTCAATTGACCAATGGTATATAGACGTCTGTGTCATAAGACCCAATAACTTGGGGCTAATCCCATTCCAAAAAACTATCTGTACATAAAATAATCACAGTCTAAATAGATTAAATTAAAATTAAAAGAAACAATTATAACTCAATGAAACATCTACTTTTAAAAATAGATGGATGATGATGGAACAAGCTAGGAATCCCTTACTAAAAAATAAGGCCACATTTCTGAAATCCATATGGCAAAATGACTGAAACATTTTTTTATCTTTGAGTTGTTATTACGACACTCAACATTGACGCAATGCATACAGAAAGCTTGACAAAGCAGAAAAAATTGAAAGAAACTCCAAAATAATATGCAGCATGCTTCTAAGTTCTCCAAAAAAAAAAAAGATTAGTAAGATAATTATATAGTCACCTCAAGAGCCAGCAGAAGCAGAAATGTTTCAACTGAGTAAAATCCTCTATCGACGAAATCCCCAAGGAACAGGTAGTTTGTTTTGGGGGCAATCACCTCCTACTTTGAAAAGCTCCTTCATGTCATAAAACTGACCATGGATGTCACCGCAAATCTACGCAACCAAAATAGCTTATCAGATGTTTACAGGGAAAAAAATAACAAGTAGAATCTTAAAGAGTCATTAGTGCAGTAGACCAAATCCTAAATCTTGTTACCAACATACTGAATACATCTGCTTTGCTATAAAAACAAGCAACAAGAACATAAACCGCAGTTCCATTATTATCTAGTAGAGAACATTGTATGTCATGCACTTCAGTACTTACCTAATTCCTAAAAAACCTATGAAAATTACTTTGAGATTAAAAAATGCACAATACAATGTAGTACTATGTAAATCTGATACAAATTATCTCAGTCCACTAGCTCCTACCTCAACCTATTCATGCAATTCAACAAATTTCACTCAGAAAAGGGAAAAAAGCACACAGTCTATCGAATTTCCAATAAATACTAAGACCTAGATAAAGTTCCCAACTTGAAATATTTTTCTTCTTCCCTCGAAAAATTGAAATGGAAAAGATTTCAGGCACATTTTGTTCAGTTTCAGCTGAAATTAGCAAAATAGAAAAATCCAAATGAAACGTTGAATCTAGAAATTGAAGAAAAGGAGCAACGAGTTGAGTGAATGATAACAAATTTTTATGCGAGAAAGAGGGGGAGGTTTAGGGTTGAGAACTGACGGTGACGGGCGGCGACAGAACAATGCGAACGATGGATGATGCAGTGACAGCGTGGTGGAGGACGACATGAGGGAGGACGCACCACTGAGGCACGGTTGAGGAGAGTGACGTGAGGGTGGGGATTGCAGTGTGATGGAGAACGGTGAGGCGATGGAGAAAGAGGCAACACCGGTGCTGAGTAAAGTGGCGTTCTCGAAGAGGCAACGTCGGCGCCAAGAAAGGAAGGAGAAGGAGGAGGCACAACATAGAGAGATTAATGGGTGGGTGAAAGAAAAATAGAATTAGGGTAAAATTTGAATGGGATTATTTAAATTCTGATTTTTTTTTAATTCTTAATTGATATAAAAAATTATATTTAAGTATTTTTAATTATTATTGGTAACAGTTGGTAGATTTATATCTTGGTACCCTATACTTTTCCTTTTATTTTTAATCAAATATGTTAAATTATTTAAGAGTCCTGCTAGGGAGCCAATGGAATATTTGTATAATGGACTATTTATTTATTTGGCCTAATATAAGTTAAAAAATGTACATCACCCATACTATCCAAAATAACCATCCGGGTACTAGAGATAATAAACATCGCATATTATGAAACTACTCATCCCAAAAGCTTAAGCTGATTTTGGGGTTCACCAAGAATCAAACTCTTGACCTTTGGAATCTAAAGCTCTCATACCATGTCATGATACCACTCATCCCAAGAGTTTAAGTTGATGAAAAAAGGTAACACTAATGGTTATATCTCTAATACTGAATCGGACATCCCTAAACCTCAATTGTACACATTGTACAAATATTCCACTGGCTCCCTATACTTTCTCATTATTTAAACACATGTTTAAAATACAATTGAATTCAAATTGATTTAATTTTAAAATAAGAATTGAATTGATTTGTAAATTCCATGATTTAAGATTATAACTAAATTTAAATAAAATTTGGTTAAAATCAAAATGATTTGATGGTTTAAAATGTAAAAAATTACTTTTATATTTTAGATATTAATATAAAAATTAAGAATATTAGTAATGAAAAATTGTGTAATAAATATCAAATCAAATTATTATAAAAATTTATAAAATTTTATATCATTAATTTCAAATGCAATCATATATTTCCAATTCATTTCAAATCAATTTTAAAAAAATTTTATTTCAAATTCACCCTATATCAAGGCGAATTTATATAACAATTTTGTTTTACTTCAAATATTTTGATTAATGATATTCTATATCTGTGATATGCCTGCCATATATAAGTAGGCAAGTTCTATTCTATATTAAGATAAAAAAAATTACTCAAACTTTGAATATGAAAATTTTAAAGTTTTAATCTAATTGTAACTGCTTTGATATCCTTTTTCCGAATAAGTTACAGAGTCATAAAATTTTTTAAAGATTTATTGTTAGTCAATAGGTAAATTGATGCATACACAAGAGGCAAATCCATCCAATTCATCGAAAGATGATGGATAAAATGTTAGATTAATTATTTAATCAAGAGACTAATGTGTGAATTTAATAGTTAAAAATTATTAAAAAATAATTTTATTAAATTTATTAAATTATTTAATAATTTTTAAATATAAATTTTATAACTATATATAAATTTTTATTTTTAATCAAATATGTTAAATTATTTAAAGATGTGTTTAGAATATAATTAATTTGTAAATTCTATAAATTAAAATTATAACTAAATTTAAATTATTTATTTTTTTTAAATAAAATTTGATGATTAAATTTAAAATGATTTGATTTGTTAAAATATAAAAAGATTAATAAAAAAGATAAAAATATTAGTTATGAAAAATTATATAATAAATAAAAGGTAAAATTATAAAATCAAAGTATTCTATCGATTTGTAAAATTTTATATTATTAATTTTAAACATAGTAAATTATTTTCACTTGATTTTAAATCAAATCAATTTTAAAAATGCTCTATTTCAAACATATTTTAAGTAGGACGTTTTATTTTGGTAATGTGTCTACCATATAGGTAGGCGGCTCTATTGGTAACTAATAAGTTATTTTTTTTTTAAACTTTGAATATGAAATTCTTAAATCTTTAATATAATTGTAATTGTCTTGATATTTTTATTTCGGTAAATTATTAGATCATAGAACTTTTTTAATGCATGTATTATAGAAATTTCTATAAAACCAACATATATTTGTGTTTATTGATTACCTGTAAATTTAAAAATATTTTACTAAAAAATTAATTATAAGGATAGTCAACTAGAATTAATTAATTAAAAAATATAAAATTTGTTATAAAAAAGAAAAAACAATCTTTCACAATTTTAATTTTTTGAATTTTAAAATTAAAAATATAAAAAGATAACTTGAGTTGACTTATGATATAATAGGTTCTTTAAACTTTTTCATTTAAAAAATCGTAATAACTCAATATCTACGACAATATCTCTGTTTATCAGTTTACCAGCAAATGTTTGACCAGAATTTCATAGATAATGGCAAATTTTTAGCGATGAAAACTTCTCAAATAGATTTATTCAATAACTAATATTATATAGCTAATAATAATAAATATTCTTATTTTATTAATAATAATTTATATTTATATTTATAAATATTTTATACATAAAAATATAATTTACATTTATATTTATTTGAATTTTATACATATAAATTAATATAGTTTATACTTATATCTATGATGCACGGACACTGATACAATTAGCAGACTGATGGTTCCTATGTGAAGAATGAATCACTAAAAATAAATATTTCAACAACAATATCTTTTATGGTAAACTGTTCCTTCATGAACAATATATTTTATAGTATTGACTATAACTAATCGTAGTTGACCAACACGAATACAACACTTGTTTTATGTTTGAAGATAAATCATAGTTTATTATTAACATCATGCAATAATGAACTGCAATATTATAAAAGATTTCATTAGTTTCAATAGATTCAATCCATAAACCTTTGTTTGAATTTGGTAAAAGCTAGCCTTTTCTTCACTTATTTGTTTTGATGAACACTCTTTCTTGATAGCAAAACACACAAATTTGATTCATTTTTTCAAGTGAATACTAGTTATCTCTACTAATGGCCACATGGATCTAATAAACACTATCTAAAGATCAATTGTTGTCTGCTGGCCAATGGGTGGAGGTCTGCTGCTCCCTGCTAGCCAATGAATGAGTTACTGCATGCACATGATAAAATTCGAAATTCTAACATTTATTTAAGCTGACGAGTGAATTGAACCACTTAGGCCAGTCCGAGTTGAATTTTTTTAACTTATATTATCATTTAAAATTACCTTAATGTTTAAGTATATGAATCTAAAAAAATATCCACACATACACCTTACCTATTCATTTAAAAACCCATTTTTACCTTGGTTTATCTATGAATCTATAAAGCAATCAAATTAACTTGACACAAATAATCAAACATCTTGTTTACACAAGAACAATGACACTGCCCTATTTTAATTTTTTTTCAAGTTTGTTTCCCACATCACATTGTCCTTACCACAATAATGGTGAAAATATGTTAGAAAGAAGTACCTAAATTGAGAATTGTATTATCCTTAAATTATGGTAGCAAGTGAACTATCATATTAGTGTTAAAAAAAATAAAATTAATTTAGACACAAGATGATCAAATTGTGACTTCCTACAAGACTATAAGTGATAGAAGTTTGAAGAAAGAAAATTTATCAAAAATGTTCAAGATTTAATCAAATAAGCTAAGGAAGCTAAGATTGTATGGTGAATTTTTGGAGGAATGTAAACATACATGGTCAAATGAACAAAGTTAGGTAAAAAATTAAAACTTGTGTATTTGCATATAGTATGGTTGGTGGCTAACCTGTTCATATTAATTAGCTGCCTATATAAATGCAAGAATAAATTAAGATAAATAAATATTATGCTGGGTCAAAATTAACATCAAATCACAAATTTTCATGGTTACAAGAATAATAAGAATAAAATGTTTTGTCCTGGGTTATTAGTTGTAATTTTATATTTTTTATTTTCACGTGGAATGCTTTATTTTTAGAATTTTATGAAAAAAAAAGTAAAAACAATAAAATTATCCTATTTTTTATTTTTATTCTCAATAAAATTTAAAAAAGCTACAAATACTAAAAATAAAAAATAAAAAAGCAAACTAAGATTTCTTATCAAACCAATTAAGGAGCAGTCACAAAAAAAATTACGGAGCAGGACTGAACCACATGTTTAGAAATGGAAACCGCATAGAAAAACTAATTGGAAAATGACTAATGGTTCTATCAGTCAAGAAGAAAACACCCATGCCATGTACTTTAAATCGAAATAGATCTTCAATATTTGATAGATACTTCCACTCCTGGTGAGTATTTGCATGGCAGAAAAATATGCAATTGTCCCTCTTGAACTGTTCTGCAAGTCTGAGTCCCTTAGTAGATACAAGACTCACCTTTGCGTAATCCCAGAACAAGAAACGATCACCAATGTCAAAAACCTCACACCATCTAAGATTGCTTCTGTCCAATTTAAAAACACTAAACCCTTTTGTATGAATTGAGTCATACCATCCATTTAGAGATTCATGACAAACTAACAACAACTTCCCTGTGCTAGTGTCCATTACCATTTGATGAGTTCGTTCATGACAAAAATTATTAAATCTGCCAACAGCAATATTTTTTATGGTATTTAGCATAACCAATCTTTTGACGACATGATCATAACGATAATTATCTAGGGTAAACACGAACATAACACTTGTGTGATGTTTAACAGTAAGACCATACAGTTTATTATCACCACGAACTTCAATATCATAGAAGATTTTAGCTGCTTCAATGGATTCCATCCATAATCCTTGCTTGATATTGATAAAAGCTAGTCTTTGCTTCATATATTCTGGTCTCATGAGGTCGTACAATTCTTCTTTATAGCTAAACACACAAAAGAAAGCAACAACAAACTCCTCAGACTCCGGTGGTGCAGAATGCAACACGAACTTGATAATAATACGGCTCTCTATAAAACAAGAACAATTTTGGAAGCTTGAATCTGGCTCGAGAAAACGGTTTGAAGAATGAAAGCTCAGAGAAAGTTTGGTCCTTGTCGCTCACATGATGAAAGATATTGAACATCAACCACCCTTGCACCGAGTGAACCCTATTAATATCGTTAGGGTTGATTCTTTGGGGCCATGTTTCAGTCAGCACAGTGGAATCATGGTTGCTCTATAGGGCGGATAAGCTTCGAAAGTTGTTATCTAATTTAAGATCCATGGCCAGGTGTATGAAGATTTAGATGGTGTTAAAAGAGATAGCATCAATGGAAGCTGAGATGTAAATATGGCGTCAGCAGCCTTTCGCCATGAGCAACATGTGGCACGACAATTTATGGCATCATCCAAACATAGCCTTTGGAAAATTAATTCTAACAATTCCAGAGACAAATCCATCCAACTCATCGGAAGATGATGGATCAAATGTTAGGTTAATGATTTAATCAAGGTGACTCATCTGGCAAAACGAATTTGAAATATGAAAAATTGTATCTATATTTATCCTAATCAATAATCATATTTATAATACACAATAAAAATAATTCATAATTAAAGATCTGCTTAGAATATAATTAAATTCAAATTGATATTAATTTTAAAATGAAAATTGAATTGATTTGTAAATTCCATGAATTAAAATTATAACTAAATTTAAATTACTTAATTTTTTTAAATAAAATTTAGTTAGAATTAGAATGATTTGACTGGTTAAACTGTAAAAAATTATTTTTACATTTTAGATATTAATATAAAAAATAAGAATATTAGTAATAAAAAACTGAGTAGTAAATAATATAAAATCAAATTATTATATCAATTATAAAACTTTACATCATTAATTCTAAACGGAATAATTTATTTCTAATTCATTTCAAATCAAATCAAATCAATTCTAAAAAAATTTCATTTTAAATTTATCCCTTATAATCGGGAGCTTATATAACGATTTTGTCTTGCTATAAATATTTTGGTCAATGATATTCTGTCCCAGTTATATGCCTGCCATATAAATAGACTGTTGTATTCTATAAGAAGTTAGAGAAAAACTGCTCAAACTTCGATTATAAAAAATCTTGAAGCTTTAATCCAATTGTAATTGCTTTCATATCCTTATTTTAAATTGAGTCGTAGAATTTTTTCAATGCATGTATTATAGAAGCTTCTACAAAACCAACATATATGTAGTTTATCTAGGAGTGTAATATTGGGAGCTACTATTTTTTTTATATCTACTTGTAAATAATAAAAACTCATAAATACAACCAATCCTTGGGACTAACTAACTAAACAAACACTTTCCCTACACTAGAGAAGTGCAAGGCATGAACAGGCATGCACAATCCATGTTAAATTTTCAACTTCGGATTAATTGTTAGTTTTTTACTATGCATGCTTAACTTTTTTCGTCCATAATTCCCAACCCTTCATCGTCACTGTTACCGTCAACCCCTTATGTCAATGTCTCTTTTGTTCTTCTTCTGCTATTTTAACACAAAATATGTATCCCTTCTATTATTGGACACAAATTTTTATTCTTTGGTATTTGTATGTGAATAATTAAATGAGTTTTGTCTTTCACTATTTTCCTAAAAAAACAAATTAAGCACACCATAATACTACTTACATGGTTAAGGTGTAATATACTTTTGTAGGACTTGGTATGAACAAAATATTTTGTTCAAGTTAATCTTTAATTTAGATCCTAAAATTTGATGTTGAATTTAAATTATATAAATTTTCAGTTGACACAAATTTGATTTTTAAATTTATAATTGTAATTTGTATTAGTCTCTAAATTCATCTTTATTAACAACATTTGATGAATTTAGAAACTAATTTATCAAATTTGATGAAACTCATCGTTTTAATGATTAAAATGCATCTGGTTTTATGTGTTCACATATATGTATGGTTGGTGGCTTAGTTGCACTCAAACTATAAATTTGTTGAAATATAATTTGTGTATTTACATTCAGATTGCAACAAGTTAAAAGTTGTATTGTTCAGATAAATATGTGGTAACTAATTTATTTAGTTGTCTATATAAATGCAAGCATAAATCAACATAAATAAATATTATGCTATGTCAAATTTAAGACCATACCACAAATTGTCATGACTACAAAGAATAATAAGAATGAAGGTTTTTGTATTGTGTTTAGTTGTATTTTTATTTTTTGTTTTCATCTTGAACGCTTTATCTTTAGAATTTTATAAAAAATATATTTTTTGTTTTCATTCTTGATAAAATTCTAAAATAAAAAAATTCTAAACAGAAAATACTAAAAAATTATTAGAATTTATTATTTTTGGTAATTACTTTTTGCTATCAACTTAATTACTTTATTTTAGTAATTCATTAATATACTTTAACTCACATGTTTAATATTAATAACTAATTGATGATAAAAAATAATAATAAATTCTCATTCCTTAACTCTTAAAATGAAAATACAAACAAAGCATGGCCTAGTTTCTTATCAAACTAACTAAGGAGCAGGACCGAATCATATGTTTAGAAGCGAAAACGACAAAAAAAAACTGATTGAAAAATGGCTAATGGTTCTGTCAACCAAGAAGAAGACACGCATATCAGGTTCTTTAAATCGAATTTGATCTTGAATATCTGGTATTGGAGATTTCCACTCCCCACGAGTATTTGAATGGCAGAGAAATATGCAATTGCCCCGCTTAATCCGTTATGCAAGGCTGAGTCCCTTAGGAGACACAAGACTCACCTTGGTGTAATCCCAGAATAAAAAACGATCACAAATATCAAAAACCTCACCATCTAAGAATACTTCTGTCCAACTTAAAAACACGAAACCCCCTGGTACAAATTAGATCATAACATCTACTTCGAACATCCCATCTATCATGACGAACTAGCAACAACTCTCCTGTGCTAGTGTCCATTACCATCTGATGATGCCTTCGTTTGAAGGATGTATCACAAAAATTAAATCTTCCAACAGGAATATCTGCTATGGTATTTAGCATAACCAATCGTCCAAACCAGCATATATGTAGTTTATCTCGGAGTGCAATATTGGAAAAGCAATTATATTTAAGAGTTTATTGTTGGTCAATGAGTGAATGATTGCATGCACAAGTCTAAATTCAAACCCTACATTTGCTTAACGTCCTATTTTTTTTTGTTAATTTTTGTTTTGCACATTATATTGTCCTTAATTACCACAACAATGGTGAAAATATGTTAAAAAGAAATACCTAAATTGTAAATTGTATTATCCTTAATTTATGGTAAACAAGTGAACTATCATACTAGTATGAAAAAAAATTAAAATTAATTTGGACACAAGATGATCAAATTGTGACTTCCTACAAGTTATAGAAGTTTGAAGAAGGGATTATTTGTCAAAAATGTTCAGGATTTAATCAAATAAGCTAAGGTTGTATGGTGAATTTTTGAGGAGTGTAATAAATGGTCAAATGAACAAGGAACATATTAAAAGTGTTATCTGTTAGGTAAAAAGTTAAAACTTGTGTATTTGCATATAATATGGTTGGTGGCTTAGTTGCATTACAGTTATAGATTTACTGTAGATGCAATTTGTGTATTCACATACATGTTATATCATGTTAGAGACAGTGCTCACATGAAAATGTAGTGGCTAACTTCTTCGTATTAGTTACTAATATAGATGGAATTATGCTACGTGTACATTAGAATTAGCCACCAAAGTCAGTCACGAGTATAAAATATATGCCGAAATATAAATACACGTTAAAAATAAATTAAATCACATATATATATTTATACACAAATACATTGGTGGCTGATTTTAGTGACTAATTTGGAGTACTATTAGCATTTTTGATATAGATTCAAGAACAAATCAAGATAAATAAACATTATGCTATGTCAAAATTAAGATCAAACCGCAAATTGCATTGCCATGATAACAAGAATAATAAAGCTAACGAGCTATACCTCAAATGGCATAGTCTCTCCATACTCAGTTAAGAAGTCAAGGTTCGAGTCCTCCAATATTTGAAAAATAAATAATAAGAATAAAGAGTTTGGCTTGGGTTTAGTAGTATTTTCATTTTTTGTTTTTTATCTTGAATGTTTTATTTTTAGAATTTTAGAAAAAAAGTTAAAAACAATAAAATTATTCTATTTTCTATTTTTATTATCGGTACAATTTTAAAAAGTTAAAAATACTAAAAATAAAAATGAAAAACGAAAAATAAAAATACAAACTAAGATTTCCTATCAAACCAATTAAGGAGCAGCATTGAACCACATGTTCAGAAGTGAAAACGGCAAAGAAAAACTAATTGAAACACGGCTAATAGTTTTATCATCCAAGAAGAAGACTCCTGATGAGCGGATAATTTATACGCTTTTTGGCATTGTTTTTAGGTAGTTTTTAGTATGATCTAGTTTCTTTTAGGGATGTTTTCATTAGTTTTTATGCTAAATTCACATTTCTGGACTTTACTATGAGTTTGTGTGATTTTTTTTATTTTAGGTATTTTCTGGCTAAAATTGAGGGACCTGAGCAAAACTCTGATAGGAGGCTGATAAAGGACTGCTGATGCTGTTGGAATCTGACCTCCTTGCACTCAAAATGGATTTTCTGGAGCTACAAAATTTCAAATGGCGCGCTCTCAATGGCGTTGGAAAGTAGACATCCAGAGATTTCCAAAAATATATAATAGTCTATATTTTATTTGTAATTAGACGACGTAAACTGGCACTCAACGCCAGTTCCATGCTGCATTCTGGAGTCAAACACCAGAAACACGTCACGAACCAGAGTTGAACGCCCAAAACAAGTTACAACTTGGCGTTCAACTCCAAGAGAAGCCTCAGCTCGTGGATAGATCAAGCTCAGCCCAAGCACACACCAAGTGGGCCCTGGAAGTAGATTTCTGCATCAATTACTTACTTCTGTAAACCTTAGTAGCTAGTCTAGTATAAATAGGACTTTCTACTATTGTATTTTCATCCTGGATTGTATTTTTGATCCTGTGATCACGTTTTGGGGGCTGGCCTCTCGGCCATGCCTGAACCTTCATCACTTATGTATTTTCAACGGTGGAGTTTCTACACACCATATATTAAGGGTGTGGAGCTCTGCTGTACCTCAAGTTTCAATGCGATTACTACTATTTTCTATTCAATTCGAGTTATTCCTGTTCTAAGATATTCGTTGCACTTCAACTTGATGAATGTGATGATCCGTGACACTCATCATCATTCTCACCTATGAACGCGCGTGATTGACAACCACTTCCGTTCTACCTTAGACCGGGCACTATCTCTTGGATTCCTTAATCAGAATCTTCGTGGTATAAGCTAGAATTGATGGCGGCACTCAATGGAATCTGGAAATTCTAACCTTGTCTGTGGTATTCCGAGTAGGATTCCGGGATTGAATGAATGTGACGAGCTTCAAACTCATTAAGGCTGGGCGTTAGTGACAGACGCAAAAGAATCACTGGATTCTATTCCAACCTGATTGAGAACCGACAAATGATTAGCCGTGCTGTGACAGAGCATTTGGACCATTTTCACTGAGAGGATGGGATGTAGCCGTTGACAACGGTGATGCCCTACATACAGCTTGCCATAGAAAAGAGTGATAAAAAAACTGGAAAGAAGAAGTAGAAAAGCAAAAATTCAGAAGGAACACAGCACCTCCATACACCTATCTGAAATTCCCACCATTGAATTACATGAGTAACTTTATCTTTATTTTCTATTTATTTTATTATCATTATTTAAACCAATAATCTCTTAATCCATTTAAATCCGCCTGACTGGGATTTACAAGGTGACCATAGCTTGCTTCATACCAACAATCTCTGTGGGATCGACCCTTACTCACGTAAGGTATTACTTGGGCGACCCAGTACACTTGCTAGTTAGTTGTATGGAGTTGTGATAAAGTGTGATTCACGTTTGAGAGCACCAAGCCTTTGGAGCCATTGTTGATGATCACAATTTTGCCCACCAAGTCTTTGGCGCCGTTGCCGTGGATTGTTCGAGTATGGACAACTAACGGTTCATCTTGTTGCTCAGATTAGAGAATTCCTCTTCTTTTCTTGTTCTCTCCTCTTTCATATGAGCAGGAACAAGGAAAAAAGCACTCTTGTTGAAGCTGATCCTGAACCTGAAAGGACTTTGAAGAGGAAACTAAGAGAAGCTAAATTACAACAATCCAGAGGCAACCTTTCTGAAATTTTCGAACAAGAGAAGGAGATGGCAGCCGAACTCAACAATAATAATGCAAGGAGGATGCTTGGTGATTTTACTAAACCCATGTCCAAGTTTGATGGAAGAAGCATCTCAATTCCTGCCAATGGAGCAAACAATTTTAAGCTGAAACCTCAATTAGTTGCTTTAATGCAACAGAACTGCAAGTTTCATGGACTTCCATCTGAAGATCCTTACCAGTTTTTAACTGAGTTGCAGATTTGTGAGACTGTTAAGATGAATGGAGTAGATCCTAAAGTCTATAAGCTCATGCTTTTCCCTTTTGCTGTAAGAGACAGAGCTAGAACATGGTTGGACTCACAACCTAAAGATAGCATGGACTCTTGGGATAAGCTGGTCATGGCCTTCTTGGATAAATTCTTTCCTCTTCAAAAGCTGAGCAAGCTTAGAGTGGATGTTCAGACCTTCAAGCAAAAAGATGGTGAATCCCTCTATGAAGCTTGGGAAAGATACAAGCAGATGACCAAAAAGTGTCCTTCTGACATGTTTTCAGAGTGGACCATATTAGATATATTCTATTATGGTTTATCTGAGTTTTTCAAGATGTCATTGGACCACTCTGTAGGTGGATCCATTCACCTAAAGAAAATGCCTGCAGAAGCTCAGGAACTTATTGACATGGTTGTAAATAACCAATTCATGTATACTTCTGAGAGGAATTCCGTGAATAATGGGACGCCTCAGAGGAAGGGAGTTCTTGAAATTGATGCTCTAAATGCCATATTGGCTCAGAACAAAGTGTTGACTCAGCAAGTCAACATGATTTCTCAAAGTCTGAATGGATGGCAAAATGCATCCAGCAGTACTAAAGAGGCATCTTCTGAAGAAGAAGCTTATGATCCTGAAAACCCTACAATGGCAAAGGTAAATTACATGGGTGAACCTTATGGAAACACCTATAATTCATCATGGAGAAATCATCCGAATTTCTCATGGAAGGATCAACAAAAGCCTCAACAAGGCTTTAATAATGGTGGAAGAAATCGGCTCAGCAATATCAAGCCTTATCCATCATCTTCTCAGCAACAGACAGAGAATTATGAACAGAATACCTCTAACTTAGCAAACTTAGTCTCTGATCTGTCTAAGGCCACTTTAAGTTTCATGAATGAAATAAGGTCCTCCATCAGAAATCTGGAGGCACAAGTGGGCCAACTGAGTAAGAAAATTACTAAACCCCTCCTAGTACTCTCCCAAGCAATACTGAAGAAAATCCAAAAAGAGAGTGCAAGGCCATTTATATAATCAATATGGCCGAATGCAAGGAGGAGGGAGAGGACGCGAATCCCAATGAGGAAGATCTCATGGGACGTCTCTCAAGCAGGAAGGAGTTCCCTATTGAGGATCCAAAGGAATCTGAGGCTCATATAGAGACCATAGAGATTCCATTAAATCTCCTTTTGCCATTCATGAGCTCTGAAGATTATTCTTCCTCTGAAGAGGATGAAGATGTAACTGGAGAGCAAGTTGCTCAATATCTAGGAGCCACCATGAAGCTGAATGCCAAGTTATTTGGTAATGAGACTTGGGAAGGTGAACCTCCCTTGCTCATTAGTGAACTTGATACATGGGTTCAGCAAACTTTACCTCAAAAGAAACAAGATCCTGGGAAATTCTTAATACCCTGTACCATAGGCACCATGACCTTTGAAAAAGCTCTGTGTGACCTAGGGTCAGGCATAAATCTTATGCCACTCTCTGTAATGGAGAAGTTGGGGATCATTGAGGTACAACCTGCCTTATTCTCATTACAATTGGCAGACAAGTCAGTAAGACAAGCTTATGGATTAGTAGAGGACATGTTGGTAAAGGTTAAAGGCCTTTACATTCCTGCTGATTTCATAATCTTAGACACTAGGAAGGAGGAGGATGAATGCATCATCCTTGGAAGACCTTTCCTAGCCACAGCAGAAGCTGTGATAGATGTTAACAGAGGAGAATTAGTCCTTCAATTGAATGGGGACTACCTTGTGTTTAAGGCACACGGTTATCCTTCTATAACAAGGGAGAGTAAGCATGCAGAGCTTCTCTCAGTACAGAGTCAAACAGAGCCCCCACAATTAAACTCTAAGTTTAGTGTTAGGAGGCCACAACCAAACTCTAAGTTTGGTGTTGAATCCCCAAAACCAAACTCTAAGTTTGGTGTTGGGACTATACAACATTGACCTGATCACCTGTGAGGCTCCATGAGAGCCCACTGTCAAGCTATTGACATTAAAGAAGCGCTTATTGGGAGGCAACCCAATTTTTATTTATCTAATTTTATTTTATTTTCATTGTTCTTTTATGTTTTATTAGGTTCATGATCATGTGGAGTCACGAAAAAAATATTAAAATCAAAAACAGAATCAAAAATAGCAGAAGAAAAATCACACCCTGGAGGAAGGACTTACTGGTGTTTAAACGCCAGTAAGGAGCATCTGGCTGGCGTTCAATGCCAGAACAGAACATGGATCTGGCGCTAAATGCTAGAAACAAGCAACATCCCGGCGTTCAAATGCCAGGAATGCACCCTGAGGAGAGCTGGCGCTGAACGCCAGAAACAAGCATGGAACTGGCGTTCAACGCCAGAAACATGCTGCACATAGGCGTTGAACGCCCAAAACATGCATCACTTCGGCGTTTAAATGCCAGAATTGCATGGAAAGGCGATTTACATGCCCAATTGGTGCAGGGATGTAAATCCTTGACACCTGATGAGCGGATAATTTATACGCTTTTTGGCATTATTTTTAGTATGTTTTCAGTAGGATTTAGTTAGTTTTTAGTATATTTTTATTAGTTTTTAGTTAAAATTCACTTTTCTGGACTTTACTATGAGTTTGTGTGTTTTTCTGTGATTTCAGGTATTTTCTGGCTGAAATTGAGGGACCTGAGCAAAAATCTGATTCAGAGACTGAAAAGGACTGCAGATGCTGTTGGATTCTGACCTCCCTGCACTCGAAGTAGATTTTCTGGAGCTACAGAAGCCCAATTGGCGCGCTCTCAACGGCGTTGGAAAGTATACATCCTGGGCTTTCCAGCAATATATGATAGTCCATACTTTTCCCAAGATTTGATGGCCCAAACCGGCGTTCAAACTCACCTTCAGAATTCCTAGCGTTAAACGCCGGAACTGGCACCAAAGTGGGAGTTAAACGCCCAAACTGGCACAAAAGCTGGCATTTAACTCCAAAAAAAGTCTCTACACGAAAATGCTTCAATGCTCAGCCCAAGCACACACCAAGTGGGCCCGGAAGTAGATTTTTATGTCATTTACTCATCTTTGTAATTCTTAAGCTTCTAGCTCCCTATAAATAGGACCTTTTGCTATTGTATTTTTCATCTTTTGATCACTCTAGATCTTAGATCATTGGGAGGCTGGCCTCACGGCCATGCCTAGACCTTGTTCTTATGTATTTTCAACGGTGGAGTTTCTACACACCATAGATTAAGGTGTGGAGCTCTGCTGTACCTCGAGTATTAATGCAATTACTATTGTTCTTCTATTCAATTCGGCTTGTTCTTATTCCAAGATATTCATTCGCTCTCAAGAACTTGATGAATGTGATGATTATGTGATGCTCATCATCATTCTCACTTATGAACGAGTGACTGACAACCACCTCCGTTCTACAAGCAAACGAGGCTCTAATGTCTATCTCTTGGATTTTCTTAACCGGAATCTTCGTGGTATAAGCTAGAATTGATGGCGGCATTCAAGAGAATCCGGAAGGTCTAAACCTTGTCTGTGGTATTCTGAGTAGGATTCAATGATTGAATGACTGTGACGAGCTTCAAACTCGCGATTGTGGGGCGTTAGTGACAGACGCAAAAGAATCACTGGATTCTATTCCGACATGATCGAGAACCGACAGCTGGATAGCCGTGCCGTGACAGGGTGCGTTGAACATTTCCACTGAGAGGATGGGAGGTAGCCACTGACAACGGTGAAACCCTTGCATACAGCTTGCCATGGAAAGGAGTAAGAAGGATTGGATGAAGACAGTAGGAAAGCAGAGAGACAGAAGGGACAAAGCATCTTCATACGCTTATCTGAAGTTCTCACCAATGAATTACATAAGTATCTCTATCTTTATCTTTATGTTTTATTCATCATCTATACCCATTTGAGTCTGCCTGACTAAGATTTACAAGGTGACCATAGCTTGCTTCATACCAACAATCTCTGTGGGATCGACCCTTACTCGCGTAAGGTTTATTACTTGGACGACCCAGTACACTTGCTGGTTAGTAGTGCGAAGTTGTGATAAAGAGTTGAGATTGCAATTGTGCGTACCATGTTGATGGCGCCATTGATGATCACAATTTCGTGCACCAAGTTTTTGGCGCCGTTGCCGGGGATTGTTTCGAGTATGGACAACTGACGGTTCATCTTGTTGCTTAGATTAGGTATTTTTCAGAGTTCTTAAGAATGAATTCTAGTGTTTCAAGGTGATGTTCTTATCATCACCAAAGCTGATTGATTATCATCAATTTGAAGCTTGGCTATTCATGTCTAATTCCTTTAGACTGAAGCTTTAGACTAATATTGCATGATTCCTAGAATTCTCATTAAGAATTTTGATACCTTTATTTTCTTTTTCCACTTAATTTTCGAAAAAATCCAAAAAAATTACAAAATCAATAAAAACCAAAAATATTTTATGTTTCTTGTTTGAGTCCAGTGTCTCATTTTAAGTTTGGTGTCTTGCATGCATTGTTTATTTGATCTTGGTTCTGTTTTCAAGTCAATAATACAGGGAACTGAAGATTCAGTACATGCAGCAGAGGAATTATACAGAAAAAGCTGGGCGTTCAAAATGCCCAGTGAAGAAGGAAAAACTGGCGTTTAAACGCCAGCCAGGCTGCCTGGCTGGGCGTTTAACGCCCAAAAAGGTAGTGCATTGGGCGTTAAACGCCAGAATGTGCACCATTCTGGGCGTTTAACGCCAGGATGGCACAAGAGGGAAGATTCTGTTTTCAATGCAAATTTTTTTCAAGTTTTCAAAGTTTTTCAAAATCAAATCTTTTTCAAATCATATCTTTTCAATCAAATCTTTTTCAAAATCAATTTCTTTCCTTTTTCAAAAATACTTGCTAACAATTAATGATTTGATTCAACATTTCAAGTATGTTGCCTTTTCTGTTGAGAAAGGTTTAATGTTTGAATCATATCTTTTCTTGTTAGCCAAGTCATTAATTTTTAAAAGCAAATCTTTTCAAATTGTTTTTCAAATCATATCTTCTTAATCACATCTTTTTCAAAAATAGTTTTCAATCATATCTTTTTGATTTCTAACTTCAAAATCTTTTTCAAAATGATTTTAAAATCTTTTTTTAATTTTCGAAAAATCCCTTCCCCTTTTCTCACATCCTTCTATTTATGGAGTACCACTCCTCCTCAATGCACAATTCGAACTCTATCTCACTAAGTTCGAATTATTCTACCTCTTCCTTCTATTTTTCTGTTCCTCTGACACCTCAAGGAATCTCTATACTGTGACATAGAGGATTCCATATTTTCTTGTTCTCCTCTCTTTCATATGAGCAGGAGCAAAGACAAAAGCATTCTTGTTGAGGCTGACCCTGAACCTGAAAGGACCTAACAGAAATCTTCAAAGAAGAAGAACCCATGGCAGCCGAAAACAACAACAATGCCAACAATGCAAGGAAGGTGCTGGGTGACTTTACTGCACCTACTCCCGACTTCTATGGGAGAAGCATCTCTATCCCCCTGCCATTGGAGCAAACAACTTTGAGCTTAAGCCTCAATTAGTTTCTCTAATGCAACAGAATTGCAAGTTCCATGGACTTCCACTGGAAGATCCTCATCAGTTTTTAGCTGAATTCTTGCAAATCTGTGACACTGTCAAGACTAATGGGGTTGGCCCTGAGGTCTACAGACTTATGCTATTCCCTTTTGCTGTAAGAGACAGAGCTAGAATATGGTTGGACTTACAACCTAAAGACAGCCTGAACTCTTGGGAAAAGCTAGTCAATGCCTTCTTGGCAAAGTTCTTTCCACCTCAAAAATTGAGTAAGCTTAGAGTGGAAGTCCAAACCTTCAGACAGAAGGAAGGTGAATCCCTCTATGAAGCTTGGGAAAGATACAAACAATTGATCAGAAAATGTCCCTCTGACATGCTTTCTGAATGGAGCATCATAGGTATTTTCTATGATGATCTGTCTGAACTATCCAAGATGTCTTTGGATAGCTCTGCTGGAGGATCTCTTCATCTGAAGAAGACGCCTACAGAAGCTCAAGAACTAATTGAAATGGTTGCAAATAACCAATTCATGTACACTTCTGAAAGGAATCCTGTGAACAATGGGACGAATCAGAAGAAAGGAGTTCTTGAGATTGATACTCTGAATGCCATACTGGCTCAGAACAAAATATTGACTCAGCAAGTCAATTTGATTTCTCAAAGTCTGTCTGGAATGCAAAATGCACCAGGCAGTACTAAGGATGCTTCATCTGAAGAAGAAGCTTATGATCCTGAGAACCCTTCAATGGAAGAGGTGAATTACATGGGAGAACCCTATGGAAACACCTATAATTCTTCATGGAGAAATCATCCAAATTTCTCATGGAAGAATCAACAGAGACCTCAAGAAGGTTTCAACAACAATAATGGTGGAAGAAACAGGTTTAGCAATGGCAAGCCTTTTCCATCATCTTCTCAGCAACAGAATTCTAAGCAGAACCACTCTGACTTAGCAACCATGGTCTCTGATCTGATCAAAACCACTCAAAGTTTCATGACTGAAACAAGGTCCTCCATTAGGAATTTGGAGGCACAAATGGGACAGCTGAGCAAGAAGATTACTGAACTCCCTCCTAGTACTCTTCCAAGCAATACAGAAGAAAATCCAAAAGGAGAGTGCAAGGCCATCAACATGGCCGAACTTGGAGAGGATGAAGAGGCAGTGAACGCCACTGAGGAAGACCTCAATGGACGTCCACTGGCCTCCACTGAGTTCCCTAATGAGGAACCATGGGAATCTGAGGCTCACACTGAGACCATAGAGATTCCAATGGATTTACTTCTGCCATTCATGAGCTCTGATGAGTATTCTTCCTCTGAAGAGGATGAGTATGTCACTGAAGAGCAAGTTACTAAATACCTTGGAGCAATCATGAAGCTAAATGACAAGTTATTTGGTAATGAGACTTGGGAAGATGAATCCCCTTTGCTCACCAAAGAACTGGATGACTTATCTAGGCAGAAATTACCTCAAAAGAGACAAGATCCTGGGAAGTTTTCAATACCTTGTACCATAGGCACCATGACCTTCAAGAAGGCTCTGTGTGACTTAGGGTCAAGTATAAACCTCATGCCTCTCTCTGTAATGGAGAAGCTAGGGATCTTTGAGGTGCAAGCTGCAAGAATCTCACTAGAGATGGCAGACAATTCAAGAAAACAAGCTTATGGACTTGTAGAGGATGTTCTGGTAAAGGTTGAAGACCATTACATCCCTACTGATTTCATAGTCCTAGAGACTGGGAAGTGCATGGATGAATCCATCATCCTTGGCAGACCCTTCCTAGCCACAGCAAAGACTGTGATTGATGTGGACAGAGGTCAACTGATCATTCAAGTGAATGAAGAATCCTTTGTGTTTAAGGCTCAAGGATATCCCTCTGTCACCATGGAGAGGAAGCATGAAGACCTTCTCTCAAATCAGAGTCAAACAGAGCCCCCACAGTCAAACTCTAAGTTTGATGTTGGGAGGCCACAACCAAATTCTAAGTTTAGTGTTGAACCCCCACATTCAAACTCTAAGTTTGGTGTTGGGAGGTTCCAACATTGCTCTGAGTATCTGTGAGGCTCCATGAGAGCCCTCTGTCAAGCTACTGACATTAAAGAAGCGCTTGTTGGGAGGCAACCCAATGCTATAATTTTCTATTTTCCTTTGTTATTTTATGTTTTCTATAGGTTGATGATCATGAGAAGTCACAAAATCAATTGAAAAAGAAAAAAAAGAATGAAAAACAGAAAGAAAAATAGCACACCCTGGAGGAGAACTTGCTGGCGTTTAAACGCCAGTGAAGCTAGCAAATGGGCGTTTAACGCCCAGTCTGGCACCATTCTGGGCGTTTAACGCCAGAAAGGGGCACCAGACTGGCGTTAAACGCCAGAAAAGGGCAAGAAGCTGGCGTTAAACGCCAGAAATGGGCACCAGCCCGGCGTTTAACGCCAGAATTGGCATGAAGTGCATTTTTGCATGCCACTTGGTGCAGGGATGACTTTTCCTTGACACCTCAAGATCTGTGGACCCCACAGGATCCCCACCTACCCCACCACCTTCTCTCTTCTTCACCCATTCACCAATCACCTCAACCACTCTTCCCCAAAAACCCTTCACCTATCAAATCCCATCTTTCTCTTCACCACTTACATCCATCCTTCATAAAATCCCACCTACCTCACCATTCAAATTCAAACCACTTTCCCTCCCAAACCCACCCATAATGGCCGAACCCTACTGGTGCACGAATTTGTGATCCGCACAACTTACCAGCAAGTGCACTGGGTCGTCCAAGTAATACCTTACGTGAGTAAGGGTCGATCCCACGGAGATTATTGGTTTGAAGCAAGCTATATTTATTTTATTAATCTTAGTCAGGAGGCCAATAAGATTATTTGGATTTAATTGTAAGAAGTCAAAGTGTTTAAAATTATTAGAAAAATAAGAGAGAATCAAATTGTTACTTGGTGTGCAGTAATGAGAAACATGTTAGAGTTTTGGAGATGCTTTGTCCTTTGAATTTCTACTTTTCCTTGAAATCCTCTTCCCACACGCAAGATCCCTTCCATGGCAAGCTCTATGTAGGGTGTCACCGTTGTCAATGGCTACTTCCCATCCTCTCAGTGAAAACGTTCCTATGCTCTGTCACAGCACGGCTAATCATCTGTCGGTTCTCAATCAGGTTGGAATAGAATCCATTGATTCTTTTGCGTTTGTCACTAACGCCCAGCCTTCAGGAGTTTGAAGCTCGTCACAGTCATTCAATCCCAGAATCCTACTCGGCATACCACAGACAAGGTTTAGACTTTCCGGATTCTCATGAATGCCGCCATCAATCCGGCTTATACCACGAAGATTCTGATTAAGGAATCTAAGAGATACTCATTCAATCTAATGTAGAATGGAGGTGGTTGTCAGACACACGTTCATGGATTGAGGAAGGTGATGAGTGTCACGGATCATCACCTTCTTCATAATTAAGCGCGAATGAACATCTTAGATAAGAACAAGCGTGTTTGAATGGAAAATAAAGGAATTGTATTAATTCATCGAGACGCTGCAGAGCTCCTCACCCCCAACAATGGAGTTTAGAGACTCATGCCATCAAAAAGTATGTAATTCAGATCTGAAAATGTCATGAGATACAAAATAATTCTCTAAAAGTTGTTTAAATAGTAAACTAGTAACCTAGGTTTACAGAATATGAGTAAACTAAGATATTTGGTGCAGAAATCCACTTCTGGGGCCCACTTGGTGTGTGCTGGGGCTGAGACTAAAGCTATCCACGAGTTGAGGCTTTTCTTGGAGTTGAACTCCAAGTTATGACGTGTTTTGGGCGTTCAACTCCGGATCATGACGTGTTTCTGGCGTTTAACTCCAGACAGCAGCATGTACTTGGCGTTCAACGCCAAGTTACGTCATCTATCCTCGCTCAAAGTATGGACTATTATATATTGCTGGAAAGCCCTGGATGTCTACTTTCCAGAAAATCCATTTCGAGTGCAGGGAGATCAGGATCCAACAGCATCAGCAGTCCTTTTTCAGCCTAAGTCAGATTTTTGCTCAGCTCCCTCAATTTCAGCCAGAAAATACCTGAAATCACAGAAAAATACACAAGCTCATAGTAAAGTCCAGAAATATGATTTTTGCTTAAAAACTAATAATATTTAACTAAAAACCAATTAGAACATACTAAAATCTACATGAAATTACCCCCAAAAAGCGTATAAAATATCCGCTCATCACAACACCAAACTTAAACTGTTGCTTGTCCTCAAGCAACTAGATAAATAAAATAGGATGAAAAGAAATTAAGAAACAATAATATCTCAGAGTTTCAAGTGAAGCTCAGATTCTAATTAGATGAGCGGGACTAGTAGCTTTTTGCTTCTGAACAGTTTTGGCATCTCACTTTATCCTTTGAAATTCATAATGGTTGGCATCCATAGGAACTCAGAATTCAGATAGTATTCTTGATTCTCCTAATTTAGTATGTTGATTCTTGAACATAGCTACTTTATGAGTCTTGGCCGTGGCCCTAAGCACTTTGTTTTCCAGTATTACCACCGGATACATAAATGCCACAGACACATAATTGGGTGAACCTTTTCAGATTGTGACTCAGCTTTGCTAGAGTCCCCAATTAGAGGTGTCCAGAGTTCTTAAGCACACTCTTTTGCTTTGGATCACGACTTTAACCACTCAGTCTCAAGCTTTTCACTTGGACCTGCATGCCACAAGCACATGGTTAGGGACAGCTTGATTTAGCCGCTTAGGCCTGGATTTATTTCCTTGGGCCCTCCTATCCATTAATGCTCAAAGCCTTGGATCCTTTTTACCCTTGCCTTTTGGTTTTAAGGGCTATTGGCTTTTTCTGCTTGCTTTTTCTTTCTCTCTTTTTGGCATTTTTTTTTTCGCAAGAAATTTTTTTTTTCACTGCTTTTTCTTGCTTCAAGAATCAATTTCATGATTTTTCAGATCATCAATAACATTTCTCTTGTTCATCATTCTTTCAGGAGCCAACAATTTTAACATTCATAAAATTCAATATCAAAAATATGCACTGTTCAGGCATTCATTCAGAAGAAAAAAGTATTGCCACCACATATAAATAATTAGAATTTTCCTTATTAAGAACTCGAAAAAAATTAAATTGCCTCTTTATTCTACAAATCTACTATTTTATTCATGTTTGATGATGATGAGAAAAATAAGTTATAACTTAATTGGAAATAAAGCCAAAATAGATATGCTAATTACTACTACTCCTATATAACTTCTAAGGTAAAATCCTATAATAATACTATCACAGAGTTAAAGCTAGAATTAGAACTTAACAACCTGTATTTTGGGAAGTGGATGTTCCTCTAGTCTGTGGGGTGCCTTCAAGAATTAATTTCTGACGCTTCAGCTCCCTTAAGTTCACATCCTTGCTCTTCCTGTTCTCTTAGGTGCCATGATCTTAATGAGTTTTAGCTCAGTGATCATGGCAAATCACACCAAACTTAGAGGTTTGCTTGTCCTCAAGCAAAAGAAAGGAAAGGAGAGGAGTAGAAGGAGAGGCAGTTTCGAAAAAAAGATAAGATGAGTTGAAAAAGATATGAGAAGAAATTAAAAAGATTTGAAAAAGAATTGGATTGGAAAAAGATTTGTGTTTATGAATTAAGATACATTTGATATTTTTGAAAAAGGGATTTTAGAAATTAGGGTTCTTAGAAAACTAATTTGATTTTGAAGGATGACATTTTGAAACATGTTTATGCAAGAAATCATGAATTGAAACATAAAAATTTAGAAAGATTGTAAAGAAAAATGAATTTTACCTCCTCCCTACCATCCTGGCGTTAAACGCCCAAACGATGCATGTTTTGGGCGTTTAACGCCCAAATGCTGCTTCTCCTGGGCATTCAATGCCCAACTGATGCTTCTTTCTGGCGTTGAACGCCAGGAAGTCCTTTGTCACTGGGCGTTTTTCTGAACGCCCAGGATGCTAACAATCTGGCGTTAAACGCCCAGAAGGTGCTTCTTTCTGGCGTTCAACGCCCAGAAGATGCTCCTTTCTGGCGTTTAACGCCCAGATGGCTATCCTTACTGGCGTTGAACGCCCAATGGGTGCTTCTTTTGGGCGTTCAACGCCCAAAATGTTTCTTACTGGCTTTTTCACGCCAGTGAGCTTCCAAACTTCCCTATAACTCTGTGAATTCAATCAATTGCTATTTTTACCCTTTGAAGATACTTGGACACATACCTGTAAAAAAAGGAAATTTATTTAATTAGTAAATAAACTTTGTAAATGGCTGGGTTGCCTCCCAGCAAGCGCTTCTTTATTGTCTTTAGCTGGACTACCACTGAGCTCTAATCAAGTCTCAGTTTCGAGCATTCTTGCTCGAAGTTACTTTCAAGATAATGTTTAATTCTCTGTCCATTAACAATGAACTTTTTGTTAGAGTCATTATCCTGAAGTTCTACGTATCCATATGGTGATACACTTGTAATTACATATGGACCTCTCCACCGGGATTTTAATTTCCCGGGGAATAATTTGAGCCTAGAATTAAATAGCAGAACTTTCTGCCCCGGCTCAAAGACTCTGGATGACAATTTCTTATCATGCCATCTTTTTGCTTTCTCCGTGTAAATTTTTGCATTCTCGAAAGCATTGAGTCTAAATTCCTCTAGCTCATTTAGCTGTAGTAAACGTTTTTCTCCAGCTAACTTGGCATCAAGGTTCAGGAATATGGTTGCCCAATAGGCCTTGTGTTCCAGTTCCACTGGCAAGTGACATGCCTTTCCATACACAAGCTGGTATGGAGAGGTCCCTATAGGGGTCTTGAATGCTGTTCTGTATGCCCACAGAGCATCATCCAAGCTTCTTGCCCAATCCCTTCTACGGTTAATTACAGTCCGTTCCAGGATTCTTTTGAGTTCTCTATTTGAGACTTCAGCTTGCCCATTAGTCTGTGGATGATATGGAGTGGCCACCCTGTGGCTAACTCCATAACGAACCAAAGCAGAGTAAAGCTGTTTATTGCAGAAATGAGTGCCCCCATCACTAATTAATACTCTAGGGGTACCAAATCTGCTGAAGATGTGTTTCTGGAGGAATTTTAACACTGTTTTAGTGTCATTAGTGGGGGTTGCAATAGCTTCCACCCATTTGGATACATAATCCACTGCCACCAGAATATAAGTGTTTGAGTATGATGGTGGGAAAGGTCCCATGAAGTCAATTTCCCATACATCAAACAACTCATCCTCCAAGATCCCTTGTTGAGGCATGGCATAACTGTGAGGCAGATTGCCAGATCTTTGGCAACTGTCACAATTAAGTACAAACACTCGGGAATCTTTATAGAGAGTAGGCCAGTAGAAGCCACTTTAGAGGACTCTTGTGGCTGTTCGCTCACTTCCAAAATGTCCTCCATACTGTGATCCATGGCAATGCCAAAGGATCTTCTGCGCTTCTTCTTTAGGCACACATCTACGGATTACTCCGTCTGCACATCTCTTAAAGAGATACGGCTCATCCCAAAGATAATACTTTGCATCTGTGATCAGCTTCTTTGATTGTTGTCTACTGTACTCTTTGGGTATGAATCTCACTGCCTTGTAGTTTGCAATGTCTGCAAACCATGGCACTTCCTGGATGGCAAAGAGTTGCTCATCCAGAAAGGTTTCAGAGATCTCAGTGAGAGGGAGGGACGCCCCTTCTACTGGTTCTATTCGGGACAGGTGATCTGCTACTTGATTCTCTGTCCCTTTTCTGTCTCTTATTTCTATATCAAACTCTTACAGAAGCAACACCCATCTTATAAGTCTGGGCTTGAATCCTGCTTGTGAGTAGATATTTAGAGCAGCATGATCAGTATACACAATCACTTTTGATCCTACTAAATAGGATCTGAATTTGTCAATGGCGTAAACCACTGCAAGTAGCTCTTTTTCTGTGGTTGTGTAATTCTTCTGTGCGTCATTTAAAACACGGCTGGCATAGTAAATGACGTGCAAAAGCTTGTCATGCCTTTGTCCCAATACTGCACCAATGGCATGGTCACTGGCATCACACATCAATTCAAATGGTAATGTCCAGTCTGGTGCAGAGATGATTGGTGCTGTAACCAATTTAGCTTTCAGAGTCTCAAATGCCTGCAGACACTCTTTATCAAAGATAAATGGCGTGTCAGCAGCTAGCAGGTTGCTCAGAGGTTTGGCAATTTTTGAAAAATCCTTTATAAACCTCCTATAGAATCCTGCATGCCCCAGAAAGCTTCTAATTGCCTTAACATTGGCAGGTGGTGGTAATTTTTCAATTACCTCTACCTTAGCTTGATCCACCTCTATCCCCTTGTTCGAGATTTTGTGCCCAAGGACAATTCCTTCAGTCACCATAAAGTGACACTTCTCCCAGTTTAAAATCAGGTTAGTCTCTTGGCATCTCTTTAGAACAAGTGCTAAATGGTTAAGGCAGGAGCTGAATGAGTCTCCAAATACTGAAAAGTCTTCCATAAAGACTTCCAGGAATTTTTCCACCATATCAGAGAAAATTGAGAGCATGCACCTCTGAAAGGTTGCAGGTGCATTGCACAGGCCAAATGGCATCCTTCTGTATGCAAATACTCCAGATGGGTAGGTGAATGCCGTTTTCTCCTGATCTTGGGGATCTACTGCAATTTGATTATAACCTGAATATCCATCCAGGAAGCAATAGTATTCATGACCTGCTAGTCTTTCTAGCATTTGATCTATGAATGGTAAAGGAAAATGATCCTTTCTGGTGGCTGTATTGAGCCTTCTATAATCAATACACATACGCCACCCTGTAACTGTTCTTGTAGGAACCAGTTCATTTTTTTCATTGTGAACCACTGTCATGCCTCCCTTCTTAGGGACGACTTGGACAGGGCTTACCCAGGGGCTGTCAGAAATAGGATAAATAATCCCAGCCTCTAGTAATTTAGTAACCTCCTTTTGCACCACTTCCTTCATGGCTGGGTTCAGTCGCCTTTGTGGTTGGACCACAGGCTTGGCGTCACCCTCCAATAGGATCTTGTGCATGCATCTGGCTGGACTAATGCCCTTAAGATCACTGATGGACCACCCAAGAGCTGTCTTGTGTGTCCTTAGCACTTGAATTAGTGCTTCCTCTTCCTGTGGCTCTAAGGTAGAGCTTATAATTACAGGAAAGGTATCACCTTCTCCCAGAAATGCATATTTCAGGGTCAGGGATGGTGGTAATGGTTTGAGCTCGGGTTTAGGAGGTTTCTCCTCTTCCTGAGGGATTTTCAGAGGTTCTACTATTCTCTCTGATTCTTCCAGGTCAGGCTGAACATCTTTAAATATGTCCTCTAGCTCTGATTCGAGACTCTCAGCCATATTGACCTCTCTTACCAGAGAGTCAATAATATCAACACTCATGTAGTCATTTGGGGGTCTGGATGTTGCAGGCTTGACAACATTCAACTTGAACTCCTCCTCATTGACTTCAAGGTTACTTCCCCTTTTTGGACGTCAATGAAGGTTCGGCCAGTTGCTAGGAAAGGTCTTCCTAGAATGAGAGTTGCACTCTTGTGCTCCTCCATTTCCAGCACACAAAGTCAGTAGGAAAGGCAAATGGCCCAACCTTGACATCATGTCCTCAATCACGCCTGATGGGTATTTAATGGAGCCATCAGCAAGTTGAAGACATATCCTGGTTGGTTGATTTCTTCAGTTAAACCAAGCTTTCTGATAGTAGATGCAGGTATTAGGTTGATACTTGCCCCAAGATCACATAAAGCTTGCTTGGTACAAGTACCCTCTAATGGCATGGTATCATAAAGCTCCCAGGATCTTTAAGCTTCTCAGGTAAGCTTTCAGAATGACTGCACTGCATTCTTCAGTGAGGTAAA